>NC_057798.1:159443241-159805635 GCF_018294505.1 Triticum aestivum | reverse complement strand
TCATGTCTCCCTGCCACACACAAACTTGACATGTGCCCTCTAACGTTCCGGTAGGCTAGTCGCGCTATATCTTTGACTTGCACACACACACAATTTCGATGGCTCTCTTCATCGATCTCGCACCCACCCACTTGATCCTTTCTTCGACTGTATCGCTAGCTATGACCCCTCCCTCTCTTCTCGTGGATTGCCCGACCCTCTATGTATGATATGGATAGGCCTCCATTTCACACACATTGCATGCAAAATTTTGTTTGAGATGTCATTGACACATATTCCCACAAATAATTCACGAAATCAACCCCCCACCCGACCCCCCACCCCCACCCCAAAACAAAAAACACTCACGAACGCGGTTTGTATCTCTCACACACACACCCACGTAGGTGGGGGTCGTGCACGAAGAGAAGAGGTGCATGCACGATGCACGTACTCCCGTCTCTTTCCCAACCACACACGCGCGGGTACACGGTGGAGCTCATTTCTGTATGAAAAAGGCAGCCCACGTGGTAATTTGGCACGTGTACTGGTTGTCCACTTGGTGGAGGGAGGATCGTCTACCACGGGTGAACAAACAAATTGTGACTTGACGCGTTATGTTAAATTAAAAAAAGAGGCAAACCATGTGGAGCCTACCTTAGAGGCAAGGCTCTATACACTGGAGTACTTTTGATGTGTCCCATCAACTCGCAGAACGAGGAGAAGCTTGCTTAGTATGCCGTCTCCCCCGCCCACGGGCGTGGTGGCTCGCAGGATGAGGTGAAGCTTGCTCCGCCTTTACGCCCGCTCCATCGCCCATGCGCGCGGTGGCTCGCAGGACGAGGAGAAAAATTTACTAGTCCCTCCGTTTACTCCTCGTCCCTAATACCTTGGTTATAGAGATTATATGACATTGTTTGGAATATATATGTCCTTTAGTAGATATCAATATGAACTACTAGTACATACTCCAAACACTGATGTATATAGATGTATTTTGGAGTGTAGATTCACTCATTTTGCTCCGTATGTACTACTAGCACTACCATGGTGGACGTGCAGCAATTCATTCGGTCTCATATAGCCAGAACGATATATACTGCACTACCATTATTGCTCGACTTCCCGAAGAGGCGAAGAGCCAATCGCAAGGTTAATATTTTGGAGAGGAGTTTACTCCTACACGCGCGAGCGCTCCACTATATACATAGTCAGGACGGGCCAGCCTACACGGTTGCTTGCTGGGGTTGCTCTCTTCACACTCTCTCGCACAAAACGACTATGGCCACATCTCTAACATCCTGGCGGATCACGTCCGCTTGGGGAAGGGGTGGATGCTTAGTGTAGATGTGGTGGCCGTCGCCGACAGCGAAAACCCACTGTCGGCACGTCCCGATCAGGGGTCCCCGCCGTTATCTCTCACAAAGCCGATGAGATTGCCTTCGTCCCTTGCTCACTACCGCGACGTGGGCAGTTGCCGCCTCCCGCCGCCCTCATCAAGGTTGAGCTACGTCCCTCAGGTACAACTCCCTTTACAGCCGGCTTGCACCACTGCTCCAGCTGCCCACATCACTCCATGTGGATATTTCTCTACTTCTTTGCCCCGCACGTACCTGATACCTCTACTGGCTTTTTTTCGAGGGAAACCACTACTGGCTTCTACGTACTATATTTGTGATGAGTTTATGTCTCATCAACTAGTCCCAGTAATCTTATTCTAATTCACGCCTTTTCAATTTCTTTGCCACAGGGATGCTCATCTCGATTTTGGTGAAACTGCACAAAATGATCCAATGGTCAAAAGGTTGCAAACTTCATTTATTAGGAAGCTCAAACGTTGCCAGCAAATTGAAGCCTGGTCAGGGTTCATGGTTCAAGGGCTAGGGACTGCATGGATCGTTTTTTTCTTTAGCTGCCTCTGTTCCAAAATAAGTGTCAACTTTAGTAGTAGTACAGCTTTGTACTAAAGTTTGCACAAAGTTGAGACACTTATTTTGGAACGGAGGGAGTACATATTTGCTATGATCTGTCAATCATTGAGATGCAATAGAATGCATGTTAGTCTCCTTTGTATTTGATGAAATGTTGCAACGGGCAACCTTGGACGCAAGATACATGTAATAGGAGCTGGAAGCTTCATAGCATTGTACAAATTTATCTCGCTAATAAATTACAGTACTTAGTACTATACTAGTACTTCCTATGTTCCTAAATATAAGTCTTTGTAGAGATTTCACCATGAACCACATGCGGATGTATATAGATGCATTTTAAGTGTAGATTCATTCATTTTGTTCCGTATGTAGTTCACCTAGTGGAATCTCTACAAAGACTTATCTACTAGTAATAGCTAGCCCCCACCACTAGGAATTCTCTATCCTCTCCTTGAGCCACATCATCAAAATTGATGTAGCTTTTAGATGAAGTAAATCAGTCCATAATAGTCGTCTGATCTAGACGTTGAGAGGCTCCGCACTAAGCCACATGCAAGCATGCAGAAATACCGTGGCACATGCATGTGAGTGGGTTTTAAATCACATCAACATGTCTGCATGCAAGCATGCACCGGTAGCATGCATGTAAGTGAGCTTTTAAGTCCCATTAACATGTCAAAAAGAAAAATATAATCCCATTATGCAGTAGGAGTTGGCTGATCTTTTTTCCTTACGTGGGATGATCTAAATGATGATGGGAGTTTATTTAGTTTGGCTACCACATTTGTCATGCAGTTATAGAGGTTTTTTTAGTTCTATGAAATCGATAATTTTGCGCAGAGAGATATACCGCTGTTCCGCGGCAACGCGCGGGGACTCATCTACTAATATTTAGGAACAGAGGGAGTACTATGTAAAGAGTTAGGTGTCGCACGGTGATAGTGTGAGGTGGGCCATGTAATCACTGAGTTTGCGTGTTTTCACTGCTCTTGCACTCCTCCGCTGTATGAATGGAGAAAATTGTAATCTAGTAGTAGTAGTAGTACCTCCTTTCGCCAAAAGCGTGGGACATCCAGCATCCTACCACCTCAGTAATAAAGACCAATGAGCCGTCAAATCACATAGACCCAACAGTAAGTTGGACGGACGAAGCAACCATCACTCTTCCGCCAGTGAGAGGTCGCGTCCGCTCTGCCCAGGCATGAATGCGGCACCGATTCTTTGGAGCGCCGCTGACCGTTTCGGGCGGGAAGCGCGCGCGGGCGATGGAGGGGCTTTGGGTGGGCCAGGCTGGTCAGGAGCGGGCGTGGCAGCTGTCCGCATGTCCCTACCAGACACGCCCGAAAATGAGAGGATGCACCGACTCTCGCGGCTAAAATCGTACACTACACACCATCTCTCTGTAGGAGTAGGTCGATCCGTCGCACTCTCTAACACACACATGTTGTTAAACACACACACGCACACGCACGCACCTTGGTCCCGTTGCACCTTCTAACGTGACTTATTACACCTAGACGGAGGGAGTAGTAAGTATACGAGATACGGTGGCACACTGACTTAAGTCGAATACAAGTGCCCAAAATTTGTGTGCATGTTATACTTAGGATTCACTTAAAATAGTACGTGAGTGAACAGAGGGGTCAATTGGACAGTGTTCCCGAGTAGTAGCGAGATGTGTGAGGTCAGATACACCGCTGGCGCTTTTAATTTTTCTTATTAATTTGTTTGTTTCACCCTCTGACTGGTGGGACCCAATGTACTACGTGGAGAGAGGTAAGGTGACTAAGGCTGCATTATTTCTGCACCACTATGGATAGTCTTACCACCAAAGCCACATGACATGATTATGATTGAAATCCCGACTCCCACACACACACACACACAAAAAAAACACGGCATGCTTGTCACATGAATGCAGGAATGTATAAAAGGTTATTTTCCTCTCGTTGAACATAACGGGAGGGTTGTGTAGCTGGTTAGCCTGTTCGCTCATCAAACTTGAGGTCTCGGGTTCGATAACTACACTTGAGCATAATTTTTGCCAGGAGGATTCTTTGACTGAAAATGTTTTCTAGGGTTTGCACGCTTCACACTCTCTCTCCAGTATATATATACACGCTGGAGCCTCAGGCTTGTAGTTGCTCTCTTCACACTCTCTCGCCCTCTCCCGCTGGAGCCTCAGCGCTTGTAGTTGCTCTCTTCACACTCTCTCGCCCTCTCCAGATCTAAACAAGACATCGTTGGCCTCTCTATCCCCTCATTGCTGCTCAAAGAGCCGGCAGGATCCGTCCGCCGGGAAGGGAAGGAGGCTTAACGCTGTCACCGTCGGCGAGGGAGGGAATCCACTACCGGCGCAGCTATTCACTTTCCACCCAGCGGCGGCGCGGGAGGGCCTCCGAGCCCTTCTTCTTCGCCGTCGTCCCGTCGCCCACCGAACCACTCCCCAAGAACCTTAAGGTATATTTTACTTACTCCACATGCATTGCTCTAGCTGCATGTATACCATGAATCTAGGACGTGGTTCAAAGAGGAAAGGAGTGGGGGAAAGTAGTGGGAAAAGTTGTATATAGCATGAATCTAGGACGTGGTTCAAAGAGGAAATGAAGGGGGAAAGTTGTATAGCATGAATCTAGGACGTGGTTCAAAGAGGAAAGGAATGGGGGAAAGTGGTGGGGAAAGTTGTATCGCATAAATCTAGGACGTGGTTCAAAGAGGAAAGGAAGGGGCGAAAGTACTAGTTCAAAAAGGAAAGGAAGGGACAAGGCTGTAGAGTTTGAGCAGGACTAGATTTGCTGCGCTCACATATGGAAAGGTGTCTAAAGATAACAAAACTGGGACCAACACAAATATGCTCCTTGGTTGTTTGTTCTTTGTTACAACAGACTATGCATGCCCACAGTACATCGGTAGATGCACATGGTGCTGGTGCGTCCACTGTCCCGTGCAACTCATTAGCTGTTGTTAAATCTAAGGCCCTGTTTGGTTAAAAACTCCCTAGTCCCTACCTGCTTGGTTCCAGGGACTAAACATGGACTAGAGGTTATAAAATGACATGCTAAAAGACCATGTTACCCCTAGTAATGAACTAATAGAAACAAGGTGCGATGCGTGGCAGGGGCAACTGTTGGAAAAAGTCCCAAAAAGACTCCCTCGGGGTCTTCTTTCTTTAGTCCCAAATGCCCACTTTTAGTCCCTAAAAGTCCCTCCTGTTTGGTTTAGCTGGGACTGACACGGAGTTTTTTTAGTCCCTACACCAAAATGTCCCTATAAACAAACACCCTCTAATAATGCCGCTGGAAAATTGATGCAATACCATAGTTAAAAGCAACTTACATGTTTAATGAATTTTATTGTTAATATAATCTCTATGTTAATATTAATCAATGCCACCGTTTGAGAAATGCTACTGTCTTGCTCTCTTTCCCATTTAGATAAGGTAGATGCTTCTTTTTGTTGGCTTCTGTGTCATCCACCGTTATTGACCACTAATTGTTTCCTTTGCACCTCTGTGTAAACAGGGTTATCTACTTCACCTTGTTGCCATTGTGACCTTTTTTTGCACTGCACAAAACACTTTTGTTTTAAGAGTGTTTTGTGAAGTTCAACCAAAATGTCACACCGACAATGTTGCTTGATTTCTTGATCTTAGTGGAACTGCACAAGAGGAGATCTTACTTCCTATCCATTAAGGCAAATTTGGTTCAGATCTTCTTCTTGTGAGTTGTTTGAATTCCGCATCATGAGAGGTCTTCTTATTGAACCAAGTGATGAAGGGTAAGAACAAGCGGAAGAAAAACAAAAATCAACTCCCGGTGCTGTAATGAAGCACTGGAACTGTGATGACACAAGTAATGATATAGTTTTGCATCTTAATTTATTGATATGGCTGGAACGAGCAATTGTTTTGCCACTGATTTGATGCCATACGTAATTATCTCTACTTGTGCAAACAGGGATCTTCTTCCGTAGATAGCAACAATTGTGTAGAGCATACAGATGAAGCACTTCTCCGGAATAGATGGTTCCGGAGAAGTGCTTCATTTGTATGCTCTACACAATCAGCCTCCCGACAAAGGTTGGTACTCGCCCACTGATTTCATCCATATGATTGAGCTTTGTCATCTCTATTGGTGTTGTGCTACTGTTTAGATATTGTCATGAAAAAGTGGTATTGTCCTTGAGAAGTGCTTCATCTGTGATGTTTTAAATATTTCCTTTCCTTTTTTTCGAGCAAACAAGGATGCTAGCATTTAGTAGTCCTCCTGTCTTTGCACAACAGGATCATCTTCCTCTAAAGAAGAATATGGAGTACATGAAGTGACTAGTTCCGACTATGCCAGGATGAAGAAGCCATGTCTATCTTCTCATCAAAAGGAGCAGTTGAAGGATGGTTACATTACTCCCCACAAGACTAAACTAACTTCGGCTCAGAAGGACTGACAAATCTCCATTTTTTTGCTGTGATGCGCAAGTACAATGTTGTTCTAGGATTCTTTCTGGTGAGTCCCATTTTTCTAAAAGTGTGCTCTACATGGACCATGTATGTGCTTGTTGAAACTGTCAATTCATAGTACAGTTTGCTTTATACTAATCACTTTTTTGTATTTGTGCATACAGGGGTGCTCAGCTTGATTTCAATGGGAACTGCACAAAATGTTCATGAATACATCGAATCATTCATTTCCACCACAAGAAAGGAGGTGCCCATAATTTCAAGGCGTTGCAACATATAAGGGCAAAATCATACAAGCTACGCGCGAATTTGGTTGATTTTGGTGGAACTGCACAAAAAGAACAGTTGGTTTATTTAGCACGAGGTGCCATGTCAATGTCCGAACTGATGGCAAACCCTGCCCATTCCACAATCGTAGGCATTTGATATGTTGGAATGGGACAACCTTGTCAAATTTTGCTCATTGATTTTAGCAAGATATGCGTTTGATATTTTCAAATGGGACGCCCTTTGTTGTCAGCAGCGTCGATCAATTTTTTCTTTATTCTTTAGTTATGAAGTAAATATTGCCTCTGACATGTGAGTCGTTGAGATGCATAATCATCGATTGTTTTGAATGTTCTCTATGAATTGCCAGGCCTGTGTGTTTGATTGCAATGTACAGAAACGCTAAAAAGCTGCTCAAACTCTATGTACTCCTTCTGTTCCTTTTTACTTCGCACATTCTGAAAGTGCATACTTTTTGTATAAGATTGGTCAAAGTAGAGATACTTTGACTGCAGGCAAAACTTGTATGCAGACTAGAACGGACCAGAAGGAGTACATGTGAAACAACTGCAAACGAGGTGATCACCTTCGGAATAATGCTAGTACATATTGTTTTGCATGTTCATCAAATGCCAGTGATACAGGAATTCGAACTAATTGAAATAAATTCATTCATACACGGTCGGATTTCATATAAACATGTCGGATTTCATTACATTTCATACATTCTTCAACTAAAAAGGGGTGCGCTGGAGGTATAATTAATTAACCGAAGGTACCCACCTGTGTCCCGCTGAGCCGAACAGAAGCTTCAATGACTTAACTACAGGTGCAGTTGCATAACTGACATGTGGCATGTTGGGCCCACGTGTCAGTCAGCCAACTGCACCAGCAGTTAAGTAGAAGCAGCGTTCTTCTCCAGCACAGCTCTCCGACTCCACATCACTGCCAAGAAGCTAACCGGCCGTCAATGGTCAACCCGCCTAGCTTGGCTTCAACCGCAGGGTAGCAGCGGTGGCCTTACTTGGACCTGAGCGGCGGCGACCTATCGTGTTCTACTCTTCCTCATTTTCTGTGTGGCGCGGCCTCGTTGGCAGCGGGGCGGGGCCTCGGCGGAGCCAGCAATGTCCTCTGTCTCGTTGCCGGCGGGCGGCGCCTCAGCGGAGCGGTGAAAATCCTCCCCCACGTTGTCGGCAGGGTGGGGCCTCAGCTGAGCCAGTGATGTCCTCTGCCTCGTTGTTGGCGGGGCGGGGGCTCGGCGGAGCCGGCGGTGTCCTCTGCCTCGTTGTTGGCGCCGCGGGGCCTCGGTGGAGCCGGCGGTGTCCTCTGCCTCGTTGTTGGCGCCGCGGGGCCTCGGTGGAGCAGGGCCTCGTCGACGCCAGTGGAGCGGGGACTCGTCGGAGCCGGCATTGTCCTCTGCCTCATCCTCGGTCTTGCCAAATAGCGCCTCGCACGCTTCACCGTCCTCTTTGCTAGCCTCTTTGTAGGTGGCCGCAGCCTCCGCGACCCGCATGCGGTACCGCCAGCGCTCGAGGCGGCCCTTGCGGGCGGAGCGGTACGAGTCGAGCAGCGCCTCCTACTCCGCCCGCTCCTCGGCGATCTGCTCCTCCGCCTGCAGGTGCTCCTAGAGGAGATGGTGGTTGTAGGCGGCATCGGCATGCGCCTCCCGGAACTGCTCCTCACGTATCTGCCTCACTCTGTCCATATATTGGGCACGGCCTCGCCGATGGTCATGGTGCAATGCACCGGCGAGGATGGTGCGGAGGAGGGGGTGGGCGCCGGATCGTTGACTACCATGTTCTCCATTGGGATGTCGTCGTCCTCTGGCTGCCTGCCGGCCAGCCGGTCGGTAGCAATGGCTGCCATCTCCTTGTGGTCCGTCGTCCGCCCGTCCCGAAGAGCGCTGGAGCGTGAGGAAGCCATGGTGGGCAGTAGTGGTGTGGACAGGAGAAATGGAACAGATGCGTATGACTGCGGCTATGGCCGGCGCAACAGTTTATATAGCAATGGTGGGCGGGCGGAGGGACGGACGTGTGGCACCGGAGTAGCCGCCTCGGCAACCACGTATCATTAATGTGTGCGGCAGATGGACGAACGGATGGCACTTGTGTCGTTTGAAGGCGGAGCAATCGCCTGCACCGGGAAGCGGGGTGGCCGGCGCTGACTATTTCGTGCGGAAAGCGCGCGCGGGCGAGGAGATGACTTTACTTGGAGAGGATGACAATGGGGACCCACCAGGTCCATAGCCTCACGTACGCAAGTGCCTCCTTATTATATATATATATATATATATATATATATATATATATATAATTTATTTTGCTCCCTCCTAGTTTCCTGACATCACGGTCCCACACCATTGTCAACCTATGTACTCCCTCCTTTCCGGTTTATAGGGCTTATCTCAAAATTTTAGTTTTTCCATTTTATAAGGCTCAATTTGGTTGTTTTCCATCACATGTTCAGATTCCAAGGTGCATTAAATCATTGCATGCAAGTATTAAGAGAAAATTGACCAATGCATGTACTTTATGCAAGCATGCATTGCAATTAATGCATTGATAAACATAATTTTTTGAGGATAACAAGAGCATTAATTAGGTGGTTTTGCAAAACTACAAAAAGTATTCCACCACTCGCCATCTACCTTGATTGGTGAGATTTTTGAATTGAGCATTATAAACCGGAAAGGAGGGAGTAGTCAATAAAGGAGAGAATTGCACAAGAAGCGGCCGACAGCTGGGACCAAGCAGCTCAAGCAGTATTTGTGTTTTTGAGGTGTGAGCACTGCAGAGTTTTTCGATGTTTACCCCAAATATTAATTTTTCTCCTCTGAACAACAACGAAAACATCGCTGCAGGTATTAACTGGGCAGGCTGTGACCCGTCTAGCCCAGGCCAGATATCCAGCCCAGATATTAATTTTTTTTCAAGCTGAAAATGGCTAGCCCAGTTATACTTTTTTTAGGAATACCCAGGCAAGGTCAAGTTGTTATTCTCCGCCCTGCTGGGCTGCAAATCTTTCCTAGGAGGGATGCATTAGGCTTAACAAGAAAATGGGCTTTAAGAAATAATAAATGGGATTTAATTATAAAAACTGGGTAGTAACTATAAAAAATGCACCAAACAGTGATTACTTTATAAAATATTATTTTTGGATATTGAAAATTTTAATTTCATTAATTGTTGCGAGCGCAATGTTTCATTGGATTTTATATTGAAATTGTATTTAATCTGACTAGAAATTCTGGGATAAAAATATTCGGATACCATCAAAATGTGGGAAATTTTATTGAATTCTGTTTTGAACGGTTGGTTGAAATGGGATGTACTTTTAACAAACTGTAAATGGGTTGTAGTAAATTCCATTAGAATTCAAAAATGGGCCACACATTCTTACAAATCTCAAATGGGATATAAGTTCTCTGCCACACACTTCTGGCCTTACTAAATTGACACGTAAGTTGACGCGTCCCCTAAAAAAACAGAGTTGACGCGTATGCAAGGCTTTGTCAACTTATAGTCAACACACGGTTCCTGCAGCAATGGTTGTTGGATGTCCATCCAACGGATGCCGTGCTTCTTCTTCAATATGGGATATTCTAGCTTCACCCACCCAAAAAATGATTCCTCCCCCTGACATCTGGGGCACACCATTTCGGAAGCTGACCTGTGGGCCTACTAAGTTGACGTACCAATGGCTTTGTCAACTTAGTCAATATAAATGATTCTAGCTGCAGTGATCGTACGATGTCCATCCAACGGCCGTCGTGCTTCTTCAACCTCTGGTCTTCTTGCTCCAGCCGCCCAAAGCAGCGCCGGTCGTGCCGCATGCTCCTGCCTCCCATGGTCGGCTGTGCTGCCGCGGAGGCCTCACCTCCCCCTACTACTCCCACCGCTGGCCAGGCCATCTGTAGGACCTTGAAGTATGTCTAGAGGGGGGGTGATTAGACTACTTGACCAATTAAAAACTTAACCTTTTCCCAGTTTTAGAGTTTGGCAGATTTTAACAATCTTTGGACACGTCAAGCAATCATCACACAAATCAAGCAAGCATGCAAAGAGTGTATAGGCAGCGGAAATTAAAGCATGCAACTTGCAAGAAAGTAAAGGGAAGGGTTTGGAGGATTCAAACGCAGTTGGAGACACGGATGTTTTTGGCGTGGTTCCGATAGGTGGTGCTATCGTGCATCCACGTTGATGGAGACTTCAACCCACGAAGGGTAACGGTTGCGCGAGTCCACGGAGGGCTCCACCCAAGAAGGGTCCACGAAGAAGCAACCTTGTCTATCCCACCATGGCCGTCGCCCACGAAGGACTTGCCTCACTAGCGATAGATCTTCACGAAGTAGGCGATCTCCTTGCCCTTACAAACTCCTTGGTTCAACTCCACAATCTTTGTCGGAGGCTCCCAAGTGACACCTAGCCAATCTAGGAGACACCACTCTCCAAGAAGTAACAAATGGTGCGTTGATGATGAACTCCTTGCTCTTGTGCTTCAAATGATAGTCTCCCCAACACTCAACTCTCTCTCATAGGATTTGGATCTGGTGGAAAGAAGATTTGAGTGGAAAGCAACTTGGGGAAGGCTAGAGATCAAGATTCATATGGTAGGAATGGAATATATTGGCCTCAACACATGAGTAGGTGGTTCTCTCTCAGAACTGGTAAGTTGGAAGTGTAGGTTTGTTCTGATGGCTCTCTCCACGAATGAAGAGGAGGTGGAGGGGTATATATAGCCTCCACACAAAATCTAACCGTTACACACAATTTACCAATCTCGGTGGGACCGAATTAACAAACTCGGTCAGACCGATTTAGTAAACCTAGTGACCGTTAGGATTTTCGGTGGGACCGAAATGCAACTCGGTAGGACCGATATGGTTAGGGTTAGGGCATAATGTAATCTCGGTGAGACCGATTACACAAACTCGGTAAGACCGATTTTGGTAATTAGCTAACCAGAGAGTTGGTCAAGTAAACTCGGTGGGACCGATTTGCTCTTTTCGGTGAGACCGAAATGTTACAAAAGGGAAACAGAGAGTTTACATTGCAATCTCGGTGGGACCGATCGCTCACTTCGGTTAGACCGAAATGTTATGAAGGGGAACAGAGAGATTACAATCCCATCTCGGTGAGACCGAGATCCCTATCGGTGAGACCGATTTGCCTAGGGTTTGTGGCAGTGGCTATGACATTTGAACTCGGTGGCGCCGGATAGAAAGAATTGGTGTGATCAATTTTGGCTTTAGGTTTAGGTCATATGTGGATGTGAGAAAGTAGTTGAGGGTTTTGGAGCATATCACTAAGCACATGAAGCAAGAGGCTCATTAAGCAACACCTCATCCCTCCTTGATAGTATTGGCTTTTCCTATAGACTCAATGTGATCTTAGATCACTGAAATATAAAATGAAGAGTCTTGAGATTTTGAGCTTGAACCAATCCTTTGTCCTTGATATTTTGAGGAATCCACTTTCATCATCCATGCCATGCCATTCATTGAGCTTTCCTGAAATAATAGTCTTGGAATAGCATTAGCTGAACGAGCTATATGTTGTTATGAATTACCAAAACCACCTAGGGATAGTTGCACTTTCAATCTCCCCCTTTTTGGTAATTGATGACAACATATAGATCAAAGCTTCGACACATGATAATAAGATTGAAAAACATCATCGCTTTGAGAAGTATGTGATAAGCAAGAGCTCCCCCTAAATTTGTGCATAGTTTAAGATTTGCTTTGGATTGCAAATGCACAAGGAATTAGGCTCATGGGTTACTCTTCCATGTCACATACATCTTGGTGGAGCGCTCAAAATAATAAAGATTAAATACATGCACTCATCACCAAGCAAAGTGAATGAGGATAATAACATATAATCAAGAATAAGTGTAGCTTATAATCAAACACATGATCATCAATGTCTCACAGGTAATGCATTGTATCTCAAGCAATCAAAAAGCAAACAAGTTTAACCAAGAAGACAAGAGAGAACAAAAAACAGCAAATCTCTCTCTCGAAGCCTATGATCTATACATTTTTCTCCCCCTTTGGCAACAAGTTACCAAAAAGTTCATAAAAATGCATAGTGCTAGATCGTCTCTCAGGCTTGGTCTTCAGGTGGTGGTGTAGAGATGGATCCTTGGACGAAGACTTCAATCAATGTAGAGGGAGCTGGAGGAGTTGGTGCTGGAGCTGGTTGCACTGGAGCTGTAGCTGGTGCAGATGATGTGGCTCTTATGTCTGTCACAGGCACTGTAGCTGATCTCTAAGCTCTAGGCACTCTGGCAAATGCATCAGTGGTTGTCTTGCCCTTCCTCTCATGCATGTCATCCTGAAGCTGTTCCACAACTGACTGAATCTCAGTTACTTTGACATCAAGATCATAGAATTTTTGTTCCATGATCCTTTCCAGGATCTCCTGGTTTTGAGTTAGGGTGGCCAACCCCTTCTCAATCCTCAGTATTGATGCTATCAAGTAAGCAAGTTGCTCCTGCTTGCTCTTCAAGAAATACTCAGATGCCTCCTCTTGAGTTGGCATCTTGGCAGCCTTCTCTTTCCTTGCTTTTTCCTTCTTCTCTTGAGCTTGCACTGATGATGGTTCATTCTCATTCATGACAACTTGATTGTCCTCAAAGTCTGGATAGAGAGCAAAATGTTCCTTATCCAACTGATACTTTCCTGTGCCCATCTTTGAGTTAATCAACTCCTGAATCTGTGGGGCATATCCACAACTTCTCTTCTGATCTGTTGCAGTCCTCTTAATGGTTTCAACCATAAGGCTCATGACCTTGAATTTCTGGGGCACATCAAAAATGTGAAGCAAGTTAATTGCATGCCCTCTTATCATGTTGTGGTCACCTGATTTGGGCAAAAGAGTGTGCCTTAAGATCCAGTTGATCGTAGGCAGCCCTGACAGAAGAAAATGGACTGACCCAAACGAGAAAGTCTCAAGGGCTTTGTCTGGGATCTCTTTGTACATATGTGACATAGTATTGTGTCCCATCTTCTTCTTGGCATATACATCCAAGTCATCTTCACTCTCCTTTGGGTCTTTGATCAGACTTGCCCATTCCTCAATGGTTGACTGGTATCTTGTTCCTTTAGACATCCAAACTATCCTGCCATCTGGATAGAAGTGTGCTGTGAAGTAGAATTGCACAATGAGTTCATCATTCCAGTTGCTGAGTTTCTGCCCAACAAAATCTACAACTCCACAAGCAATGAAATTGTCTTGCACTCCAGGATAGTGTTCTTCATTTTTCTTCATGTAGGTCCAGTCGAACCACCTCATATCACACACTATGGGCTTCTTGTCCAACAAGATTGTCTCATAGAAGTCCTGCTGCTCCTTGGTGTGGAACCTGTAATCTACAGCAGTCCTTCTCCTGGTGGCATATGGATCTGACTCTCTCCATAGCCTCAACCCTAAGTCTTTCCTGATCTTCATGTTCTCAGCCACAGGATGAGCATCATTGTGTTCTGAAATCTTGGGTTTGAGCTTCCTTAAGATCCGCCCTTCTTCATCCTCCTCAGCAGCAACCTCAAGCATTGGGGCCTTGTTCTTCTCATCTGCTGGTATACTCATGGTATTCCTCTTTGGTGCAATCTTGGGCTTGGAGGCAGCTTTGGGTGCTTCTTTGGGCTTTGATGTTGCAGCCCCTGACTTTATAGCATCACCCATCAGCTTTTGTGCCTTGGGTGCTGGTTCAGCAGCCTCTTCTTCCTCTTCCATCATGGAAGGTTGACCAACAACTCTGGCCATGGTCTTCTTGACCCTTTCCTTCCTTTTCTTTCCTTCTGTAGTTGGCTCTTTGGGATCAGGCATTTCAGATACTTGAGTTGATCCTTTGGCTTTGGACATTGGTTGTCTTCCTGCTGGCCTTTTGATCTTCATGCCTGGCTTTACTGCAGTTGAGCTGAGCACCTTCTTGAGCACTACCTTCTTGGAAGTAGCCTCATCTTCTGCTGCCACATAGTCCTCATCCTCTGAGTCTGAGGTTCTCTTCCTTCTGGCTCTTGTGGCTGCTTTGGGCAAATTGCTTGGAGTGCTTCTGCTCCCTTCATCTTAAGTACTTGAGGGACTAGTGCCCTCACTCATGTGAATCTGCTCTGCTGACTTGTTCTGACTATCACTTTGGTCTGACATGCTGCAAATCACTGACTGCTGACCCTATGAATAGTTATAGATGAGACAGAGTGGATGAGCATCACAAAATGCAGAGATTTTTGCAAAAGAATGATTCAAAAACTTAGTTTTAGTTTCCATAAAAAGCATTTCAGATCTACCGATTTTCAAACTTGGTGATACCGAAGCAGTTTTGGAACCTAAACTAGTGAACTCGGTCAGACCGAGTCATAGTTTGGTGGCACCGAGTCTGCTAGGGTTTCACAAAGTTCTAAAATCGGTCACACCGATTTGTAATTCTCGGTCAGACCGAGACTTACTAGTGCAATGGCGTTAGCCAGATTGGTGGGACCGAGTTTTTCAACCAGGTGGGTCCGAGATGGTTTCGGCGGAAACCTAACCCTAAATTTTCGAATCGCATCTATGGCAAGATAGGAGTGTCTCAATCGTGGCAAGATGCATTAGGAACACAATGTGCTGAGAATCAGATGAGGAAAGCACTGTGATCGAGTTCATACCCTAGTTCGGCGGTGAACTCGCTACGGCGGCAACGGCGGAGAAGAAATCCGTTGACGGCGGCGGAGACCAGCGACAGGAGGCGGCTGGCGACGAAGTCAACGATTCGTAGACCTAGTAGGCAGAGCGAGCTATGCGCGGGCGAAGGGGTTTGGAGGAATTTCCAAATTTTTGCCCGTGACTATATATAGCCCGACACTGTCGGTGTGACCGAGTTGAACAACTCGGTGGCACCGAGATGCATAACTGTTAACAGTTACAGCAACTCGGTGTGACCGAAAAGTTCATATCGGTTGCACCGAGATTGAAAACCTAGATCGACTTAGTGATCTTGGTGGGACCGAAATGGAGGAACCGGTCAGACCGAGAATCACAAAGAAGTTTTGGAAGTTTAAGTCTTTGACGAATCGGGGACTCCGAGTGCTCCTCACACAGAGTGTTTCGAATCTGACTTGATCAAATTTTGTGATGTAGCATGAATAGAGTTTGAGATGAGATAAGCATAGATAGCTAGAGAAGGTTCTTAGGCATTCTTGTCCATCCACTTGGCCAAAGAAAAGGAAACCAATCAATCAAAACAACAAGTGGATGTCCTCAAATGAGTAAAATATGCAACCAGCATGCTCACACAATAAAGTGACAAATGAAATATGTGGCAAAGCATGCACAACCAATTCTAGCATCTATCAAACAATTGGCAATGACTACGTCATCTATATATGAGTATATTAACTTAGGAGTCAAATGAGAACATTTGATCATAGGTCATACTCATCGTTTAAGCTCAAGTGGGGTTACCAATTTTACATAATGCATTGATGTGTTCACACCATTAGAGTTGCTTTGACTCAATTCTTAGAGTTAAGCTCCCCCTAGATGTGAGATCCCCTTTTAGAGGAATGAACTAACCTTGGGTTTTGTCAATGATGACTTCATGTAGGTGTTGAAGATGTGAATGCTCAAAGTTGTTGTAGATCATTTGGAGCAATCTTTTGGAGTGAGTTGTGTTGGGTTTCGTAGTAATTTCAAAATTTTCCTACGCGCACACAGGATCATGTGATGCATAGCAACGAGAGGAGAGTGTTGTCTACGTACCCAATGCAGACCGACTGCGGAAGCGATAACATGACGTAGAGGAAGTAGTCGTACGTCTTCACGATCCAACCGATCAAGCACCGAAACTACGGCACCTCCGAGTTCGAGCACACGTTCAGCTCGATGACGATCCCCGGACTCCGATCCAGCAAAGTGTCGGGGAAGAGTTTCGTCAGCACGACGGCGTGGTGACGATCTTGATGAACTACAGCAGCAGGGCTTCGCCTAAACTCCGCTACAGTATTATCGAGGAATATGGTGGCAGGGGGCACCGCACACGGCTAAGGAATCGATCACGTGGATCAACTTGTGTCAACTTGTGTGTTTAGAGGTGCCCCTGCCTCCGTATATAAAGGAGGAGAGGAGGGGAGGCTGGCCGGCCAAAGAGAGAGGCGCAGGAGAGTCCTACTCCTTCTGGGAGTAGGATTCCTCCCCCCAATCCTAGTCCAACTAGGATTCCTCGGAGGGGAAGGGAGAGAGGGGGGCCGGCCACCTTCTCCTAGTCCTAATAGGACTAGGGGAGGGGGAAGAGGCGCAGCCACCTTGGGCTGCCCCTTTCTCCTTTCCACTAAGGCCCATGAAGGCCCATATGGCTCCCGGGGGGTTCCGGTAACCTCCCGGTAACCCGGTAAAATCCCGATTTCACCCGGAACACTTCCGATGTCCAAACATAGGCTTCCAATATATCAATCTTTACGTCTCGACCATTTCGAGACTCCTCGTCATGTCCGTGATCACATCCGGGACTCCGAACAACCTTCGGTACATCAAAATGCATAAACTCATAATATAACTGTCATCGTAACCTTAAGCGTGCGGACCCTACGGGTTCGAGAACAATGTAGACATGACCGAGACATGTCTCTGGTCAATAACCAATAGCGGGACCTGGATGCTCATATTGGCTCCTACATATTCTACGAAGATCTTTATCGGTCAGACCGCATAACAACATACGTTGTTCCCTTTGTCATCGGTATGTTACTTGCCCGAGATTCGATCGTCGGTATCCAATACCTAGTTCAATCTCGTTACTGGCAAGTCTCTTTACTCGTTCCGTAATACATCATCTCACAACTAACATATTAGTTGTAATGCTTGCAAGGCTTATGTGATGTGTATTACCGAGAGGGCCCAGAGATACCTCTCCGACAATCGGAGTGACAAATCCTAATCTCGAAATACGCCAACCCAACATCGACCATTGGAGACACCTGTAGTACTCCTTTATAATCACCCATTTACATTGTGACGTTTGGTAGTACCCAAAGTGTTCCTCCGGCAAACGGGAGTTGCATAATCTCATAGTCATAGGAACATGTATAAGTCATGAAGAAAGCAATAGCAACAT
Organism: Triticum aestivum; assembly: GCF_018294505.1. Classification (NCBI taxonomy): domain Eukaryota; kingdom Viridiplantae; phylum Streptophyta; class Magnoliopsida; order Poales; family Poaceae; genus Triticum; species Triticum aestivum. Next base: position 159,787,908 of record NC_057798.1, on the reverse strand, counting down.
ACTAAACGATCAGGTGCTAAGCTAATGGAATGGGTCATGTCAATCAGATCATTCTACTAATGATGTGACCTCGTTAATCAAATAACAACTCATTGTTCATGGTTAGGAAACATAACCATCTTTGATTAACGAGCTAGTCAAGTAGAGGCATACTAGTGACACTCTGTTTGTCTATGTATTCACACATGTATTATGTTTCCGGAAAATACAATTCTAGCATGAATAATAAACATTTATCATGATTATAAGGAAATAAATAATAACTTTATTATTGCCTCTAGGGCATATTTCCTTCAGTCTCCCACTTGCACTAGAGTCAATAATCTAGATTACACTGTAATGAATCTAACACCCATGGAGCTTTGGTGCTGATCATGTTTTGCTCGTGGAAGAGGCTTAGTCAATGGGTCTGCAACATTCATATCCGTATGTATCTTGCAAATCTCTATGTCTCCCACCTAGACTAAATCCCGGATGGAGTTGAAGCGTCTCTTGATGTGTTTGGTCCTTTTGTGAAATCTGGATTCCTTTGCCAAGGCAATTGCACCAGTATTGTCACAAAAGATTTTCATTGGACCCGATGCACTAGGTATGACACCTAGATCGGATATGAACTCCTTCATCCAGACTCCTTCATTTGCTGCTTCCGAAGCAGCTATGTATTCCGCTTCACATGTAGATCCCGCTACGACGCTTTGTTTAGAACTGCACCAACTGACAGCTCCACCGTTTAATGTAAACACGTATCCGGTTTGCGATTTAGAATCGTCCGGATCAGTGTCAAAGCTTGCATCAACGTAACCTTTTACGATGAGCTCTTTGTCACTTCCATATACGAGAAACATATCCTTAGTCCTTTTCAGGTATTTCAAGATGTTCTTGACCGCTGTCCAGTGATCCATTCCTGGATTACTTTGGTACCTCCCTGCTAAACTTATAGCAAGGCACACATCAGGTCTGGTACACAGCATTGCATACATGATATAGCCTATGGCTGATGCATAGGGAACATCTTTCATATTCTCTCTATCTTCTGCAGTGGTCGGGCATTGAGTCTTACTCAATTTCACACCTTGTAACACAGGCAAGAACCCTTTCTTTGCTTGATCCATTTTGAATTTCTTCAAAATTTTGTCAAGGTATGTGCTTTGTGAAAGTCCAATTAAGCGTCTTGATCTGTCTCTATAGATCTTAATGCCTAATATGTAAGCAGCTTCACCGAGGTCTTTCATTGAAAAACTTTTATTCAAGTATCCCTTTATGCTATCCAGAAATTCTATATCATTTCCAATCAGTAATATGTCATCCACATATAATATCAGAAATGCTACAGAGCTCCCACTCACTTTCTTGTAAATACAGGCTTCTCCAAAAGTCTGTATAAAACCAAATGCTTTGATCACACTATCAAAACGTTTATTCCAACTCCGAGAGGCTTGCACCAGTCCATAAATGGATCGCTGGAGCTTGCACACTTTGTTAGCTCCCTTTGGATCGACAAAACCTTCTGGTTGCATCATATACAACTCTTCTTCCAGGAATCCATTCAGGAATGCAGTTTTGACATCCATTTGTCAAATTTCATAATCATAAAATGCGGCAATTGCTAACATGATTCGGACGGACTTAAGCATCGCTACGGGTGAGAAGGTCTCATCGTAGTCAATTCCTTGAACTTGCCGAAAACCTTTTGCGACAAGTCGAGCTTTGTAGACAGTAACATTACCATCAGCGTCAGTCTTCTTCTTAAAAATCCATTTATTCTCAATTGCTTGCCGATCATCGGGCAAGTCAACCAAAGTCCATACTTTGTTCTCATACATGGATCCCATCTCAGATTTCATGGCTTCAAGCCACTTTGCGGAATCTGGGCTCACCATCGCTTCTTCATAGTTCGTAGGTTCATCATGATCTAGTAGCATGACCTCCAGAACAGGATTACCGTACCATTCTGGTGCGGATCTTACTCTGGTTGATCTACGAAGTTCAGTAGTATCTTGATCTGAAGTTTCATGATCATTATCATTGGCTTCCTCACTAACTGGTGTAGGTGTCACTGAAACAGTTTTATGTGATGAACTACTTTCCAGTAAGGGAGCAGGTACAGTTACCTTGTCAAGTTCTACTTTCCTCCCACTCACTTCTTTCGAGAGAAACTCCTTCTCTAGAAATGATCCATTCTTAGCAACAAATGTTTTGCCTTCGGATCTGTGATAGAAGGTGTACCCAACAGTTTCCTTTGGGTATCCTATGAATACACATTTCTCCGATTTGGGTTCGAGCTTATCAGGTTGAAGCTTTTTCACATAAGCATCGCAGCCCCAAACTTTAAGAAACGACAACTTTGGTTTCTTGCCAAACCACAGTTCATAAGGCGTCGTCTCAACGGATTTTGATGGTGCCCTATTTAACGTGAATGCGGCCGTCTCTAAAGCATATCCCCAAAATGATAGCGGTAAATCTGTAAGAGACATCATAGATCGCACCATATCTAGTAAAGTACGATTACGACGTTCGGACACACCATTACGCTGTGGTGTTCCGGGTGGCGTGAGTTGCGAAACTATTCCACAGTTTTTCAAATGTACACCAAACTCGTAACTCAAATATTCTCCTCCACGATCAGATCGTAGAAACTTTATTTTCTTGTTACGATGATTTTCAACTTCACTCTGAAATTCTTTGAACTTTTCAAATGTTTCAGACTTATGCTTCATTAAGTAGATATATCCATATCTGCTCAAATCATCTGTGAAGGTGAGAAAATAACGATATCCGCCACGAGCCTCAATATTCATCGGACCACATACATCGGTATGTATGATTTCCAACAAATCTGTTGCTCTCTCCATAGTACCGGAGAACGGTGTTTTAGTCATCTTGCCCATGAGGCACGGTTCGCAAGTACCAAGTGATTCATAATCAAGTGGTTCCAAAGGTCCATTAGTATGGAGTTTCTTCATGCGTTTTACACCGATATGACCTAAACGACAGTGCCACAAATAAGTTGCACTTTCATTATCAACTCTGTATCTTTTGGTTTCAACATTATGAATATGTGTATTACTACTATCGAGATTTAGTAAGAATAGACCACTCTTCAAGGGTGCATGACCATAAAAGATATTACTCATATAAATAGAACAACCATTATTCTCTGATTTAAATGAATAACCGTCTCGCATTAAACAAGATCCAGATATAATGTTCATGCTCAACGCTGGCACCAAATAACAATTATTTAGGTCTAATATTAATCCCGAAGGTAGATGTAGAGGTAGCGTGCCGACCGCGATCACATCGACTTTGGAACCGTTTCCCACGCGCATCGTCACCTCGTCCTTTGCCAGTGCCCGCTTATTCTGTAGTCCCTGTTTCGAGTTGCAAATATTAGCAACAGAACCAGTATCAAATACCCAGGTGCTACTGCGAGCATTGGTAAGGTACACATCAATAACATGTATATCACATATACCTTTGTTCACCTTGCCATCCTTCTTATCCGCCAAATACTTGGGGCAGTTCCGCTTCCAGTGACCAGTCTGCTTGCAGTAGAAGCACTCAGTTTCAGGCTTAGGTCTAGACTTGGGTTTCTTCTCTTGAGCAGCAACTTGCTTGCCGTTCTTTTTGAAGTTCCCCTTTTTCTTCCCTTTGCCCTTTTTCTTGAAACTAGTGGTCTTGTTAACCATCAACACTTGATGCTCCTTCTTGATTTCTACCTCCGCAGCTTTCAGCATTGCGAAGAGCTCGGGAATAGTCTTGTTCATCCCTTGCATATTATAGTTCATCACGAAGCTCTTGTAGCTTGGTGGCAGTGATTGGAGAATTCTGTCAATGACGCAATCATCCGGAAGATTAACTCCCAATTGAATCAAGTGATTATTATACCCAGACATTTTGAGTATATGCTCACTGACAGAACTGTTCTCTTCCATCTTGCAGCTATAGAACTTATTGGAGACTTCATATCTCTCAATCCGGGCATTTGCTTGAAATATTAACTTCAACTCCTGGAACATCTCATATGCTCCATGACGTTCAAAACGTCGTTGAAGTCCCGATTCTAAGCCGTAAAGCATGGCACACTGAACTATCGAGTAGTCATCAGCTTTGCTCTGCCAGACGTTCATAACATCTGGCGTTGCTCCAGCAGCAGGCCTGGCACCCAGCGGTGCTTCCAGGACGTAATTCTTCTGTGCAGCAATGAGGATAATCCTCAAGTTACGGACCCAGTCCGTGTAATTGCTACCATCATCTTTCAACTTTGCTTTCTCAAGGAACGCATTAAAATTTAACGGAACAACAGCACGAGCCATCTATCTACAATCAACATAAACAAGCAAGATACTATCAGGGACTAAGTTCATGATAAATTTTAAGTTCAATTAATCATATTATTAAAGAACTCCCACTTAGATAGACATCCCTCTAATCCTCTAAGTGATCACGTGATCCAAATCAACTAAACCATGTCCGATCATCACGTGAGATGGAGTAGTTTCATCGGTGAACATCATTATGTTGATCATATCTACTATATGATTCACGCTCGACCTTTCGGTCTCCGTGTTCCGAGGCCATATCTGCATATGCTAGGCTCGTCAAGTTTAACCTGAGTATTCTGCGTGCGCAACTGTTTTGCACCCGTTGTATTTGAACGTAGAGCCTATCACACCCGATCATCACGTGGTGTCTCAGCACGAAGAACTTTTGCAACGGTGCATACTCAGGGAGAACACTTCTTGATAATTTAGTGAGAGATCATCTTATAATGCTACCGTCAATCAAAGCAAGATAAGATGCATAAAAAGATAAACATCACATGCAATCAATATAAGTGATATGATATGGCCATCATCATCTTGTGCTTGTGATCTCCATCTCCGAAGCACCGTCATGATCACCATCGTCACCGGCGCGACACCTTGATCTCCATCGTAGCATCGTTGTCGTCTCGCCAATCTTATGCTTCCACGACTATCACTACCGTTTAGTAATAAAGTAAAGCATTACATCGCGATTGCATTGCATACAATAAAGCGACAACCATATGGCTCCTGCCAGTTGCCGATAACTTGGTTACAAAACATGATCATCTCATACAATAAAATTCAGCATCATGCCTTGACCATATCACATCACAACATGCCCTGCAAAAACAAGTTAGACGTCCTCTACTTTGTTGTTGCATGTTTTACGTGGCTGCTACGGGCTTAAGTAAGAACCAATCTCACCTACGCATCAAAACCACAACGATAGTTTGTCAAATAGACTCCGTTTTAACCTTCGCAAGGACCGGGCGTAGCCATACTTGATTCAACTAAAGTTGGAGAGGCAGTCGCCCGCAAGCCATCTTTGTGCAAAGCACGTCGAGGGAACCGGTCTCGCGTAAGCGTACGCGTAAGGTTGGTCCGGGTCGTCTCGTCCAACAATACCGCCGAACCAAAATATGACATGCTGGTAGGCAGTATGACTTGTATCGTCCACAACTCACTTGTGTTCTACTCGTGCATATAACATCAACATCATTAACCTAGGCTCGGATGCCACTGTTGGGTTTCGTAGTAATTTCAAAATTTTCCTACGCGCACACAGGATCATGTGATGCATAGCAACGAGAGGAGAGTGTTGTCTACGTACCCAACGCGGACCGACTGCGGAAGCGATAACACGACATAGAGGAAGTAGTCGTACGTCTTCACGATCCAACCGATCAAGCACCGAAACTACGGCACCTCCGAGTTCGAGCACACGTTCAGCTCGATGACGATCCCCGGACTCCGATCCAGCAAAGTGTCGGGGAAGAGTTTCGTCAGCACGACGGCGTGGTGACGATCTTGATGAACTACAGCAGCAGGGCTTCGCCTAAACTCCGCTACAGTATTATCGAGGAATATGGTGGCAGGGGGCACCGCACACGGCTAAGGAATCGATCACGTGGATCAACTTGTGTCAACTTGTGTGTTTAGAGGTGCCCCTGCCTCCGTATATAAAGGAGGAGAGGAGGGGAGGCTGGCCGGCCAAAGAGAGAGGCGCAGGAGAGTCCTACTCCTTCTGGGAGTAGGATTCCTCCCCCCAATCCTAGTCCAACTAGGATTCCTCGGAGGGGAAGGGAGAGAGGGGGGCCGGCCACCTTCTCCTAGTCCTAATAGGACTAGGGGAGGGGGAAGAGGCGCAGCCACCTTGGGCTGCCCCTTTCTCCTTTCCACTAAGGCCCATGAAGGCCCATATGGCTCCCGGGGGGTTCCGGTAACCTCCCGGTAACCCGGTAAAATCCCGATTTCACCCGGAACACTTCCGATGTCCAAACATAGGCTTCCAATATATCAATCTTTACGTCTCGACCATTTCGAGACTCCTCGTCATGTCCGTGATCACATCCGGGACTCCGAACAACCTTCGGTACATCAAAATGCATAAACTCATAATATAACTGTCATCGTAACCTTAAGCGTGCGGACCCTACGGGTTCGAGAACAATGTAGACATGACCGAGACATGTCTCTGGTCAATAACCAATAGCGGGACCTGGATGCCCATATTGGCTCCTACATATTCTACGAAGATCTTTATCGGTCAGACCGCATAACAACATACGTTGTTCCCTTTGTCATCGGTATGTTACTTGCCCGAGATTCGATCGTCGGTATCCAATACCTAGTTCAATCTCGTTACTGGCAAGTCTCTTTACTCGTTCCGTAATACATCATCTCACAACTAACATATTAGTTGTAATGCTTGCAAGGCTTATGTGATGTGTATTACCGAGAGGGCCCAGAGATACCTCTCCGACAATCGGAGTGACAAATCCTAATCTCGAAATACGCCAACCCAACATCGACCATTGGAGACACCTGTAGTACTCCTTTATAATCACCCATTTACGTTGTGACGTTTGGTAGTACCCAAAGTGTTCCTCCGGCAAACGGGAGTTGCATAATCTCATAGTCATAGGAACATGTATAAGTCATGAAGAAAGCAACAGCAACATACTAAACGATCAGGTGCTAAGCTAATGGAATGGGTCATGTCAATCAGATCATTCTACTAATGATGTGACCTCGTTAATCAAATAACAACTCATTGTTCATGGTTAGGAAACATAACCATCTTTGATTAACGAGCTAGTCAAGTAGAGGCATACTAGTGACACTCTGTTTGTCTATGTATTCACACATGTATTATGTTTCCGGAAAATACAATTCTAGCATGAATAATAAACATTTATCATGATTATAAGGAAATAAATAATAACTTTATTATTGCCTCTAGGGCATATTTCCTTCAAGTTGCACTTTCAACATACCTACATGGGTTAGTCCTACAAGGAACAAAACAAGAATATCCATAGACATAGAGTGATGCACACACAAGATGATGTCCATGAAATCATTTGGTTACCTTGTCCCTTGCCTTACCAACATGAGGGTTTGTGACTCCTTGAACTAGTGCAAGATGTGGAAGTTGATTGCACTTGCTCTTGCCGTAATGATATGAGTGAAGAATGTTGGCGGAGTCACCCTCAAGAACTCTCTAGTTCTTCTTCTTCTGGATCCACATCATCTTGATGGGAATCCTTGGAGTTGTGGTTGTACTTGATGAAGTAGAACTTGACATAGTCTTGGGAACCCACTTGACCAAGGCCTTAGGTGCTTCTTCAAATGCATCAATCTCCTCTTGAAGCTTGTCCTTGCCTTTATGGTCTTGTGGTGGAAGATCATCTTGAGCTTGTGTTCCCTTGAAAGAAGTAGGATCATACTTCTCTTGTTGAGGAACAAACTTCGTCTTGGGGTATTGATCTTCTTCCCACTCAACTCCATCGACATTGAACTTTCGTTCAAAACCAACACCTTGATTCTTCCGGTGCCTTCCTTGCTTGCGTACAATTTCCTCGAATTGCTTACTCCCGTCAAGGCTCTTGTATACACCTTTCTCTATAATTCCCTTCAATAAGCTATTTTCTTGCTCAAGTGTAACTTGGCTAAGAGAATCATTAGTGGAATCAAGAGAACTACTAGAAGCGACAATATTGGATTTAGCATTGTTATTGCTACTACTAGAGGACGAATCTTTCTTGTTCTTGTTACTAGACTTGACTTGAGGCATGTAAGTAGATAAGAGTAAACACTTGGCAATGTAAGAAGAACTTTTCTTGTGAAGATCATCATTGATTGCTTTTAAGAACTCATGCTCTTGCTCAAGATTGAGCTTTTCAAAGCGTAACTTCTCATGAGCTCTTAAAAGTTCTCGATGATTTTCGAAGATAGTTTCATGAGCTAACTTAAGAGTGTTTAGTTCTTTAGTTAGAAGCTCAATCTTCTCCTTATCATTGTCATTCATTTTATCTTGTTTAGCATGATTAATTGATGTTCCATCATAGTATTCATCGCTAGAGTTGTCAACAAGTAAATCATCATCACCTAGCAAGTCATCTTCATCACTATTGAAATCAACATACTCGGGATGTGTTACCTTTGGACCTTTGGCCATGAAGCATCTTCCAATTCCTTCATTTGGTGAGTCAAATATGTCATAGGAGTTGGTTGACACAAGTGCTAGACCGGCAACACCTTCATCTTGAGTATGTTCGGAGTCAGAGTGATAGCTTCTCTCGGAGTGATGTTCAGAGTCGGAACCAGATACCCATTCACCAACATGAGCTTGATGTCTTCGTTTTGTGTAGCTCTTTGATGACTTGTCCTTCCTTTCCGAATCTTTGCTTCTCCGTGAGGGTCTTCGTTCATAACGATCATCTCTACTCCTTCTCTCTCTTGGCGGTGATTCTTCTCTTCTACTTCTTCTTTTTGGAGAATCTTCTCTTCTTTTGTAGGGTACAGTACACTCATTGGAATAGTGTCCGGGTCTCCCACAATTGTAGCAATTGCGCTCTCGACTGGAAGATCTTTTGTCATTATAGGACCTTGACTTAGAGCTTCTTTCTTTGCTTCTACTCTTGTAGAATTTGTTGAAATTCTTCACCATTAAGCTCAATTCTTCATTGAAGGTTTGTTTCTCACTTGATGATGTGGGGGCTTCACATGAGGCTTTGTAAGCACCACTTGACTTGTTGTGAAGTTCCTCCTTATCCTTGAGTGACATCTCATGAGCAACAATTCTGCCAATGACCTCCGTTGGCTTGAGATTCTTGTAATTGGGCATCATTTGAATCAATGTGCACACGGTATCATATTTTCCATCCAATGCTCTTAGGATCTTCTTGATGATGAATCTGTCGGTCATCTCTTCACTCCCTAAGCCGGCAATCTCATTTGTGATAAGAGCAAGCCTAGAGTACATTTCAGCGACACCTTCACCATCCTTCATTTTGAACTTGTCAAGCTGACTTTGGAGCACATCCAACTTGGATTCCTTGACGGAGTCGGTACCTTCATGCATATCAATCAAAGTGTCCCAAATTTCTTTGCATTCTCAAGACGGCTGATTTTGTTGAATTCTTCGGGGCACAATCCGTTGAAGATGATATCACAAGCTTGAGCACTGTATTGCAGCCTCTTCAATTCTTCCGCATTAGCTTCACGGTTCGGCTCTCTCCCATCAAAGAATTCACGTTGCAAGCCAATACAAATAATAGCCCAAACGGCGGGGTTATGTCCGAGAATATGCATTTTCATCTTATGCTTCCAACTAGCAAAATTAGTTCCATCAAAGTAAGGACCTCTATGATGATAATTTCCCTCGCTAGACGCCATACTCTCCTAGGTTGTGAAACCAAGGCTATGACCACCAAAAGCTATGGAAATCAAAGCAAATGGAGACCAAAGCTCTGATACCACTTGTAGGACCTTGAAGTATGTCTAGAGGGGGGTGATTAGACTACTTGACCAATTAAAAACTTAACCTTTTCCTAGTTTTAGAGTTTGGCAGATTTTAACAATCTTTGGACACGTCAAGCAATCATCACACAAATCAAGCAAGCATGCAAAGAGTATATAGGCAGCGGAAATTAAAGCATGCAACTTGCAAGAAAGTAAAGGGAAGGGTTTGGAGAATTCAAACGCAGTTGGAGACACGGATGTTTTTGGCGTGGTTTCGATAGGTGGTGCTATCGTACATCCACGTTGATGGAGACTTCAAACCATGAAGGGTAACGGTGCGCGAGTCCACGGAGGGCTCCACCCAAGAAGGGTCCACGAAGAAGCAACCTTGTCTATCCCACCATGGCCGTCGCCCACGAAGGACTTGCCTCACTAGCGGTAGATCTTCACGAACTAGGCAATCTCCTTGCCCTTACAAACTCCTTGGTTCAACTCCACAATCTTTGTCGGAGGCTCCCAAGTGATACCTAGCCAATCTAGGAGACACCACTCTCTAAGAAGTAACAAATGGTGCATTGATGATGTACTCCTTGCTCTTGTGCTTCAAATGATAGTCTCCCCAACACTCAACTCTCTCTCATAGGATTTGGATCTGGTGGAAAGAAGATTTGAGTGGAAAGCTACTTGGGGAAGGCTAGAGATCAAGATTCATATGGTAGGAATGGAATATCTTGGCCTCAACACATGAGTAGGTGGTTCTCTCTCAGAACTGGTAAGTTGGAAGTGTAGTTTGTTCTGATGGCTCTCTCCATGAATGAAGAGGAGGTGGAGGGGTATATATAGCCTCCACACAAAATCTAACCGTTACACACAATTTACCAATCTCGGTGGGACCGAATTAACAAACTCGGTCAGACCGATTTAGTAAACCTAGTGACCGTTAGGATTTTTGGTGGGACCGAAATGCAACTCGGTAGGACCGATATGGTTAGGGTTAGGGCATAACGTAATCTCGATGAGACCGATTACACAAACTCGGTAAGACCGATTTTGGTAATTAGCTAACCAGAGAGTTGGTCAAGTAAACTCGGTGGGACCGATTTGCTCTTTTCGGTGAGACCGAAATGTTACAAAAGGGAAACAGAGAGTTTACATTGCAATCTCGGTGGGACCGATCGCTCACTTCGGTTAGACCGAAACGTTATGAAGGGGAACAGAGAGATTACAATCCCATCTCGGTGAGACCGAGATCCCTATCGGTGAGACCGATTTGCCTAGGGTTTGTGGCAGTGGCTATGACATTTGAACTCGGTGGCGCCGGATAGAAAGAATCGGTGTGATCAATTTTGGCTTTAGGTTTAGGTCATATGTGGATGTGAGAAAGTAGTTGAGGGTTTTGGAGCATATCACTAAGCACATGAAGCAAGAGGCTCATTAAGCAACACCTCATCCCTCCTTGATAGTATTGGCTTTTCCTATAGACTCAATGTGATCTTAGATCACTGAAATATAAAATGAAGAGTCTTGAGATTTTGAGCTTGAGCCAATCCTTTCTCCTTGATATTTTGAGGGATCCACTTTCATCATCCATGCCATGCCATTCATTGAGCTTTCCTGAAATAATAGTCTTGGAATAGCATTAGCTCAACGAGCTATATGTTGTTATGAATTACCAAAACCACCTAGGGATAGTTGCACTTTCACCATCCCTCCACTCACCCACACCCCCTGTTGTTCTGCGGCGACGGCAGCGCAGCCGAACCAGTGAACCCTCGTACTCCTCTTCGCGTGTGCATCCACTGTCGCGTCTTCACCGGCTCCGCGTCGTCCCCTTCTTAGGCCTCACCGTCGTCCACCGCCGTGGTGCTCTCGGCGCGGCGTGGTCAACATGGTCAAAGAACGACTTCCATCGGACGTGGACTGTACGTGGAGAGGCTGACAGCTGGGTCCACGGCAGCCGCAAGGAAGTGCCTCCTTATTACGGGCAAAATAATTATTCCTCCACCTGACAGCAGGGAACCACCGGACGGGCCACCGTATTTCACGAAAAAATGATTCGCCCCCTGACTGCTGGGACCCACGAGCTACATCTTCGCACACAAGGAAGTGCGTCGGGGAATAAAAAATGATTCACCCCCCTGACTGCTAGGACACACCAGCTACATCTTCGCACACAAGGAAGTGCGTCCGGAAAAAAATGATTCGCCCCCGACTGCTGGGACCCACCAGCTACACCTTCGCACGCAAGGAAGTGTGTCCAGGCAAAAAAAACGATCCGCCCCCCTGACTGCTGGGACCCAGCAGCTACACCTTCGCATGCAAGGAAGTGCGTCCGGGCAAAGAAAACAAAATGATTCGCCCCCCTGACTGTTGGGACCCACCAGCTACATCTTCGCAGGCAAGGAAGTGCCTGACAGTCGGGACCCACCTGGTCGAAGCGTATGTAGCATTGTCATCCTGGTCGCGAACGTGTATGTACATACTGGTCGATGTAGAGGCACGCACGTGTCGTAGTAGAGGCGCGCACGTAGTATGTACACGTATGTACAGCGGCCAGGGTGCAAGAAAGAAAATACGGCCACGTATGTGTACATACGGGCGGGGTCTAGAACGCCTACTCGCGCATACGTACGACAAGGGCTTGTGTTCATGGGGAGGCAATGGAATGCATCGTGTTCATGGGGAGGCAACAGAATGCGTCATGTTCATCGGGAGGCAACGGAACGCGTGGGAGCCAACCGGCTAGGTCGGAACGGAATGCGTGGTCGTGTTCATCGGGAGGGCTTGGACGGAACAGGCGATGGAAATGAGGCCTGGCGTATCACAAAACGGAGGAAACGGAGCTCCTACGGTCGAAACGGGGGTCCTATTGATCGGGAGGGGTGTGGCGTACCGCAAAATGGAGGAAACGAACCTCCTACGGTCGAGACGGGGGTCCTGTTGATCGGGAGGGGTGTGGCGTTCCGCAAAACGGATGAAACGGACCTCCTACGGTCAAAACGGGGGTCCTGTTCATCAGGAGGGGTGTGGCGTACCGCAAAACTGACGAAACGGACCTCCTATGGTCGAAATGGGGGTCATGTTCATCGGGAGGGGTGTGGCGTACCGCAAAACGGGACTCCACGGGATATTGTTCATCTCCACCGTCGACCTCCTCCAGCCTCCACGAGCTACCATCGACCTCCTCCAGCCTCCACGTGCTCCTGTTCATCCAGCCTCCACCACGCGCTACTCCACCGGCTACTTTTCAACCACCCCTCCACGGGCACCCCTCCATCATCTACTGTTCATCCAGCCCTCCACGAGCACCCCTCCATTGTCTACTGTTCATCCACCCCTCCACGGGCACCCCTCCACCGTCTACTGTTCATCCACCCCTCCACGGGCACCCCTCCACCGTCTACTGTTCATCCAGCCCTCCACACCATGGGGTCCTGTTCATCCACCCCTCCACGAGCACCCCTCCATTGTCTATTGTTCATCTAGCCCTCCACACCACGGGGTCATGTTCATCCACCCCTCCATCGTCTACTGTTCATCCAGCCCTCCACACCACGGGGTCCAGTTCATCCAGAGGCAACACCACCGCTCACTGTTCATCCAACCCCCCCCCCCCCCCGCAACGCTCACTGTTCATCCAATCGATCGGCTTCTGTTAGCAGCAGTAGTGAAGGAATCGCTCGATCGGGTTCAGTTAACAGCCATCGATCGATCGCTCGGGTTCAGTAACGCGTAGCCTGCAGTGCAATCGCTCGGGTTCAGTTAGAGCCCAACGCCTCGCTCGGGTTCAGTTAGAGCCAACGCCTGCACACACACGCGTACGTGTACGAGCGAAACGCGCATCGCTCGGCCCCCGACCTCCCACCGTAACCGGCAACTCCCCAAAATTTTCCTCCCCCTCGCTTCTACCATGGTTTTTTCCGTCATGGACGGCCCAAAGAATGTCATGCAGCTGCGTCTCCGGCCCGCCCAGGTCGAAAAGCCCATTTTCTGTCATGATTTTTTGTCATAGAAGTAGGAGCCCACCACATCCATGATGATACCGGGTTTTGTCACAATTATCGTCATAGAAGTGTCATATGTATGACACGAAAAAAATTCGTTCGGCCCAAAATGTCACGGATGTGTCTTTTTTTTGTAGTGCAAGAGGCTCCATGAATAAATCAAAATCCTTTCCAGGACTTTTTGGACTTGGGATGAGCAAGGCCATCAAGTCTTCAGTGAGGAATTGATCTTAATGCTGAAGAACTTTAACAAATTCTACAAGAGTAGAAGCAAAGAGAGAAGCTCTCAGTCAAGATCCTACCATGACAAAAGATCTTCTAGTCATGAACATAATTGCTACAATTGTGGAAGACCCAGACACTATTCCAATGAGTGTACGACTCCCTACAAAAGAAGAGAAGATTCACCCAAAAGAAGAAGTAGGAGAGAAGAATCACCTCCAAGAGAGAGAAGGAGTAGAGATGATTGTTATGAACGAAGAACCTCTCGCAGAAGCAAGGATTCCGAAAGGAAGGACAAGTCATCAGGGAGCTACACAAAACAAAACAAAGACATCAGTGAATGGGTATCTAGTTCTGACTCCGACCAGCACTCCGAGAGAAGTTATCACTCCGACTCCGAATATACTCAAGATGAAGGTCTTGCCGGTCTTGCACTTGTGTCAACCAACTCCGATGACATATTTGACTCAACAAATGAAGGAATTGGAAGATGATTCATGGCTCAAGGCCCCAAGGTATTACACCCCGAGTATATTGATTTCAATAGTAATGAAGATGATTTGTTAGGTGATGATGAGTTACTTGTTGACAATGCTAGTGATGAAAACTATGATGAAACTGCTATTAATCATGATAATCAAGATGAAATGAATGACAATGATAAGAAGGAAATTGATCATCTAACTAAATAACTAAACACTCCTAAGTTAGCTCATGAAACTACTTTAGAAGATCATCGAGAACTTTTAAAAACTCATGAGAAGCTACGCTTTGAGAAGCTCAACCGAGAGCAAGAACATGGGTTCTTAAAAGCCATCAATAATGATCTTCGGAAGAAAAGTTCTTCTTACATTGCCAAGCGTTTACTCTTCTCAACTTACATGCCACAAGTAAAATCTAGCAACAAGAGTAATAAAGATTCTTATTCTAGTAGTAACAATAATCATGCTAAATCCAATATTGTTGCTTCTAGTAGTTCTCTTGATTCCACTAATGATTCTCTTAGCCAAGTTACACTTGAGAAATAAAATAGCTTATTGAAGGGAATTATAGAGAAAGGTGTTTACAAGAGCCTTGCCGGAAGTAAGCAATTTGAGGAAATTGTACACAAGCAAGGAAGGCGCCGGAAGAATCAAGGTGTTGGTTTTGAACGAAAGTTCAATGCCAATGGAGTTGAATGGGAAGAATATCAATACCCCAAGACGAAGTTTGTTCCTCAACAAGAGAAGTATGATCCTACTTCCTTCAAGGGGACACAAGCTCAAGATGATCTTCCACCACAAGACCACAAGCTAAAAGGCAAGGACAAGCTTCAAGAAGATATTATGCATTTGAAGAAGCTCCAAAGGCCTTGGTCAAGTGGGTTCCCAAGTCTACCTCAAGTTATACTTCATCAAGTACATCTACAACCCCATGGATTCCCATCAAGACGATGTGGATCCCGAAGAAGAAGAACTAGAGATTTGTTGAGGGTGACTCCGCCAACATACTTCACTCATATTCATATGGGCAAGGACAAGTGCAAAAAACTTCCACATCTTGCATTAGTTCAAGGAGTCACAAACCCTCTTGTTAGTAAGTCAAGGGACAAGGTAACCCAATGCTTTCATGGACACGATCTTGTGTGTACTTCACTCTATGTCTATGGATATCCTTGATTGTTCCTAGTGGGACTAACCCATGTAGGTATTGAAAGTGTAACTCACTCCAATGGATTGCTCCAAATGATCTACATCAACTTTGAGCATCCACATCTTCAACATCTACATAAAGTCATCATCGACAAAACCCAAGGTTAGTTCATCCCTCTAAAAGGGGATATCACATCTAGGGGAAGCTTTACTCTAAGAATTGAGCTAAAGCAACTCTAATGGTGTGAACACAACAATGCTTTATGTAAAAGTGGTAACCCCACTTGTGCTTAAACGATGAGTATGACCTATGATCAAATGTTCTCATTTGACTCATAAGTCAATATACTCATATATAGATGACTTAGTCATCGCCAATTGCTTGATAGATGCTAGAGTGTTTGTGCATGCTTTGGCACATATTTCATTTGCTATCTTATTGTGTGAGCATGTTGGTTGCATAATTTTCTTCATTCGAGGACATCCATTTGTTACTTTGATTGTTTGGTATTTTCTTTTGCCAAATGGATGGAGAAGAATGCCTAAGTAATCCCTCTAGCTATCTATGCTTTTATCGTCTCAAACTCTATTCATGCTACACCACAAAGTTTGATCAAGTCAGATTCAAACCCTCTGGGTGAGGAGCACTCGAAGCCACCGATTCGTCATAGACTTAAACTACCAAAACCTCTTGATGTATTTCGATCTGACCGATTCATTCCTTTCGGTCATACCGAGTTCATTGAGTTGATCTAGGTTTCAATCTTGATGCAACCGATTTGAACACTTCGGTCTCACCGAGTTGCAGTAACCGCTTGCGATTCTGCATCTCGGTGCCACCGACTTGCTCAACTCGGTCACACCGACAGGGTCTGGATAGATATACCCACGGGTCGAATTTTGGAAATTTCCCCGAAACCCTTCACCCATGTTGTCCAACTCTGCCGACTCGAGGGCTCCGGATCATCTCCTCCATCGCCAGCGACCACATGTTGCTGGTCTCCGCCGTTGTCAACAGAATCTTCGTCGTCGTTGTCGCCGTAGAGAGTTCACTATCGAGTTAGGGTATGAACTCGACCCCTTTGTGCAATCTTTGCCTCTGATTCCTGCACTTAGGTCAATGCCATGAATCTTTCCAAGTTTGAAATACTTCTATCCAATCAAAAACTCCTTTATATTAGTTTTGATTCAAAAACTTAGGGTTAGGTTGCCGCCGAACTCATCTCGGACCGACTGAGTTGTAGAAATCGATCTCACCGATTTGGCCGAGGCCATTGCACTTGTGATTTTCAGTCTGACCGTAACTTACAAATTGGTGTGACCGAGTTTAGATCTCAGTGAAACCCTAGCAATCTCGGAGTCAGCAAACTGTGTCTCGGTTTGGCCGATATCACCAGTTTAGACTCTACCATTACTTTGGTGTCACCGAGTTCAACAAATCGGTAGCTCCTAAATGACTTCTGTAGAAAACTAAAACTGAGTTTTTGTCTCATTTGATTTGCAAAATCTCTGCACTTTGTGATGCTCATCCACTCTATCTTAACTATATCTATTCACAAGGTCAGCCTTCAGCTTTCAGTCATGTCTAACAACAGTGACAACCAAAACAAGTCTGAGGAACAGGTTCACTTGAGTGAGGGCACTAGTCCCTCTGACGGCTATGATGATGGGAGCAGAAGTACTCCTAGCAACCTACCTAAGGCTGCAACTAGGAAGAGGAAAATGAAAACATCTGATTCTGAGGATGAAGACTTTATGGTTGATGAGGAAGTTACTTCCAAGAAAAAGATTGTCAAGAAAGAGTTTGGCACTGCTGCAACCACCAAGCGAGGGATGAAGAAGAAGGCACATGCCAGAAGGATTCCAATGTCCAAAGCCAGAGCCTCAGCCCAGGAAACCATTGAGTTCACTCTTGAACCAAAGGATACTGGTGAAGGCAAGAAGAGGAAGGAAAGGGTCAAGAATGTCGGATTTCGGGTTCCGACAGACCCTCAAGGTTCAAACTCTAGGGTGCGCGCGGAGATCACACCTCCTACCTACTCACGTCTCGTCGCCTCGCAAGGGATCTAAACTACATGAAGAACAACACTAGGGACACGAGGTTTATACTAGTTCGGGCCACCATTGTGGTGTAATACCCTACTCTAGTTTGTGGCGTGGTGGATTGCCTCAGGGGCTAATGATGAACGATACAATGGAAGAACTATCTTGCGAGGGGAGGAGTTCTTGTGTTGGTGGTGCCTCTTGGGAAGGATTGAATCCGGATCCCTTTCTACTATGGTGGCTAGCCCTATTTATAGAGCGAGGCCCTGGTCCTCTTCCCAAATATTGAGCAGGAAGGGCGCCAACAATTGGCCATTTTGAAGGGGAACATCTAGTACACTTATCCTGACTAAAGTTGGTCCTCGCCTGCCAAAGACTCTGACGATGACGTTGGCTTGGGCTCCACGATGACCTCCATCCTGTCGTTCTGCTGGTCCTCTTGTTGCATCGAAATGGTTGCCTTTGCTTGATACCCTTGCTTGTGCTTGCCCCCTTTGCACCAAAGAGGAAACAAGGACTCTGCGCAGGCCGGCGCCCGCCTGGCGCCCGCCTGGCTTCGGTCGTCATGGCTTGCGTCATGGGAACCTCGTGAGGAACCCCGCCTTGATCTCTCCGCCTCCTCGTGAGCCAGCCTAACGAGGTTGTGCCTGAGGAAGCTTCCTGTCGTCCGCCCCGCGAGGCTTGGCCCCTCGCGAGGGTCTTGAGCTTGTGTTGATGAAGATGGGTCGTACTGGGCCACTCCTTGAGCCACGCCGCAGGCCGCAGGCAGGCAAGTCTGGGTACCCCCATTCCCAGAACGCCGATAGTAGCCCCCGGGCCCAAGGCGCGCCCGGACTTGGCTTAGCAGAGAAGCGAAGGGGCAAGTGTGAAGCGCCGCGGGTCCCAACAGCCTGCGGCCTTGGGCGCCGCGTGGCAGTTGATTGGATGTGGCCGTCCCTGCTTCCCCATGATGCCTCGGCAACTGCACGACTTGACAAGTCCCTGCATGCAAAATGGGTCATGATTACCTGTGATCGTGGAGGCCGGCGGTTGGCCTCCCCCGGCTATATGTACGGAACGGCACGGGCCCTTCCATCCCATCCCTTCCTGCTACTCCCCTTCTTCTTCTTGGCCGCTCGTCGTCCCCATGGCCCCGCCGAAGAGGTTCTCGACCGCGGAGAAAGGAAAGGCTCGCCAGGAAGGGCATGGCTCCCCTCCGGCCAAGCGTGGCCGGGGCCGCTCTCACAAGCACCCTACGGCCCCCGCTGCGGCTTCCCGTGGTCGTGGAAGCAGTCCTCTGTGCGGCGGTGGGCACCCGGCTGCCGACAAGAGGTACGTTGCAGTTGTGCGACCCCCCAGGCCACGTTCCCACTCGGCGGAGGTGCTGCCGGAGTTCGTCGTGTGGTCGGCGGACCCGACCGGCACCTGGCTCTAGCTCCCCTGCTTCTTTGTAGGTGAACTTCCGGTTGGTGCCCCGGGTGGCCTTTGGCTTCAGGTGGATGGTTTCTGCAGCAGGGCCTCCTGGGCTACTCTGGAGGTCTCCGCCACCGGGGAGGCGGCCCTGACCCGCGGCTGGCAAACGTTTGCCCACGCGCGCAGCCTGAGCCGACGGTGCACTCTACAATTCAAGTTCGACGGCGACGCCACCCTCTACGTGAGGGTGTTCGGGGAAGACGGCCGCCGCGCTGGATGCTGCCTCGAAGACAATGACCGCGGTCGTGCGCCCAGCCCCGGCGTTGATCGGGATGAAGGTGGGGGGAGGCGCGCGGGCAGCGGTGCCCGAGGCCTACCATGCTTTGGTGACTCCCGATTGGACGGCAACTCCTCCAATGGTGGTCGCGACCAGCCCCCTCGCCGTCACGCCCGCCTGGGAGAGGGCAGCGGGTCGGCCCGACACCGTGCCTCAGTGAAGCGGGAGACGGAATCCAGCTGAGCTCCGGAGGCAGTACGAGCCCTTGCCGAGGGCTGATGCCGGGCAAGTCGTGCCCATTTTGCTTTTCTTTCTTCCCTGCGCAAAAAGAAGCTAGTCTGGTGCCCCACGGGGGCGTGTTGAACTGTTGATGTTTCATTAGCGCGCTGTCTCTACTGTTTCTGCACTATGTTTTTGTTCCGCGTGTTTATGTGTGGAAATTACTTAGCTTGGGGGGAAGCTCATCGCGGTCCTCGCCTCCTGAGGCTAGGGCCTCATCATGTGCCTTGTGTCCTGCAGGGGTTAGTCAGTAGGGGTAGTCTCCAGCCTTGGTAGCGGGGACGACCAACCCAAGTCCCGTGATCGTGTCGCGATGCCCATGGGGCACGGACTGGGAGGGGTGCTCCCGCAGCAGACTCGAATAGGGAAGTTCCAAATAACCGGGGCAGAAAACACTCGCGAGGGTGCCCATGTTCCTCCCTCGTGAGACTTTGTGCGAGAGAAAATGAAATGAACAAGTGAAATGGACGAAGGGTCGCGAGCTAGAAATGGTAACAGCTACTTCAAATAGAAACAAACAAACCAACTGCGGAAAGCAAATGAAAGAAGCCGCGTCCGGCACCTAATCTAGTCTTCGACATCTTCTCACCAGCGCGGAGCTAAGTGCTGCCACTGGGCGTGGGCGGGAGCCCCCGAGGCCCGAGGGCGGCACTCTGGAGACTCCGGGGCGTGTACAGCCCCACTCATTATTACGTGTGAGTGTCACAGGCGGCGAGCTTCACAGGCATATGCCTTCTTCACAGGCACCGGGCCTTTTACCAAACGCAGCAACTTCACAGGCATTCGCCTTCTTCATAGGCACCGGGCCTTTTCCAAAACGCAGCAACTTCATAGGCATTCGCCTTCTTCACAAGCACCGGGCCTTTTCCAAAACGCAGCAACTTCACAGGCATTCGCCTTCTTCACAGGCACCGGGCCTTTTCCAAAACGCAGCAACTTCACAGGCATTCGCCTTCTTCACAGGCACCGGGCCTTTTTCAGGGGTAAAATCTTCGGAGATGTTGAATGTTCCACGCATTCTGGACAGGCACCCCCTCCTAGGTCTCCAAGCATGCGGAGCCGGGCCTGGAAACATGAACAACCTTGAATGGGCCCTCCCACATGGGAGAGAGCTTATGCAGACCCTCCTTGGAGAGAACCCGTCTGAGCACGAGGTCCCCTACCTCAAGAGTCCTGGGGCGGATGTTGCGGCAGTGGTAACGCCGCAGTGCTTGTTGGTACCTTGCTGCTCGTAGCGCGGCTTCTCGGCAACGCTCCTCCCCCAGCACGAGATCCGTCCCCCGCATGGCGTCCTGCTGCGCCTCGTCGAATGCCAGGACCCATGCGGAACGACGCCTAACCTCGTGAGGGAGAATGGCTTCAGCTCCATAAACCAGAAAGAATGGGGTCTCGCTAGTCGGCTTGGTTGCGGTCGTGCGGATGGACCACAGCACGGATTGGAGCTCGTCGTACCAGCCCCTGCCGCAGGCTTCCAGCTTCTTCTTGAAGGTTCTGGTTTTGAGGCCCCTCAGGACCTCCGTGTTGGCTCGCTCAGCCTGGCCGTTGCTCCAAGGGTGCGCCATCAAGGTGTAGCATATCTGCGTTCCAAGGTTAGCACAATATGATTTGAAGAGATCGCTGGTGAACTGCGAACCGTTGTCGGTGATAATGCGGTTAGGCACCCCAAATCGGCTCACGAGGCCCTTGATGAACTTGACTGCTGAGCCCGCGGGTATGGTGCGGACGGCTTCTACCTCGGCCCACTTGGTGAACTTGTCCACGGCGACGTAGAGGTAGTGGTAGCCCCATGGCGCCCGAGGGAATGGGCCCAGAATGTCTAGCCCCCAAACTGCGAATGGCCATGAGAGGGGTATGGTCTGTAGTCCCCCTGCCGGCT
Source organism: Triticum aestivum (assembly GCF_018294505.1). Classification (NCBI taxonomy): domain Eukaryota; kingdom Viridiplantae; phylum Streptophyta; class Magnoliopsida; order Poales; family Poaceae; genus Triticum; species Triticum aestivum. The sequence goes on along the minus strand of NC_057798.1, from coordinate 159,766,408 downwards.
GGTGGATCTGCTTGGCGTGGAATTGGCAGGCCTCACAAGCCTTCACCAGCTCAACAGCGTCGTTGAGCACTGTGGTCCAGTCGAACCCGCTGCGAAATGCCTTGCCAACGAGGGTCCGCGAGGATGAGTGGTGCCCACAGTCTCCGCCGTGTATGTTTGCCAACAGCTCTTTCCCTTGCTCTCTGGGGATGCAACACAAGGACACGTCGTTCGGCCGCCTTCGTTAGAGCTCCCCATCCTTGATGTTGTAGGTCGTGGCCTGCCGTGCCACGCGCTCCGCGTCCTCCTCCTTCTCCGGCAGAGTCCCTTGCGTCAAGTAGACCTTGAATTCTGCCATCCAGCATTCTTCCTGAGGCTCCAACGCCAGAAGCAGGCATGCCCCCGAGGCCGGGCCGCAGGCCGGGGCTCCTGAGGCAGGTGGTTGAGGGAGTTCCTCCCTAGGTTGCGTTGTGCTTGATAACGTCGGCGTCGCCGAGGATTTGAAGAGTCGCTCCTTGAAGACGCCAGGCTCCTGAGGTAGCCGCCTGGATACTCTCTTGGTGATGTCGTCAACCCCTTGATTGGTACCGCGAGACACATGCTGCAACTCCAGCCCCCAAAATTGTTTCTCCATCTTGCGGACCTCAGCGAGGTACGCTTCCATGTGCTCATCCTTCGGCTTGTACACTTTGTTGGAGAAGTTGACGAGGAGTTGCGAGTCACCCTTGATGGTGATTCGTTTTACTCCCAAGGTGATGGCTGCCCTCAAGCCCGCTATCAGGCCCTCATATTCTGCTATGTTGTTGGTGACCTTCTCCCCATGCTGGAAACAGAGCTGCACAGCATAGTAAAGCTTGTCCTGAGTGGGGGATATGAGCACTGCACCAGCCCCTGCACCCTGCCGCGCGAATGCTCCGTCGAAGTGCATCACCCGACCATCCGGCGCTTCACTCCCCGGGGAGAGTGACCGGTCCTCGCCCAGTTTGAGCTCTGGCGCCTCTGTCCATTCCGCCATGAAATCTGCGAGCGCAGCCCCCTTAATGACCCTGGTAGTGCTGCATTCTAGCTGGAATGCTTGCAGTTCAATGTTCCATTCGGCAACCCTCCCCGCTGAATTGGGGCTCCTGAGCACCCTTTCCAGGGGATAGGCTGAGACGACCTTCATGGGATGGCCCTGAAAGTAGTGCCGTAGCTTGCATGAGGCTACCAACAGTGTGAGGAGGAGCTTCTGAGGCATTGGGTACCGTGCCCTTGCGTCCCGCAGCACCGTACTGATGAAGTACACCGGATGCTCGACGAGATCGAGGGTGCTGGGGCGGCCCTCAGTCCTTGGTCGCCTGAAGGAGCCTCCTTTGCTCCTGGTGCACTCTCTTGGCGAGGCTGATCTTTCTCTGCTGCGGTCGTGGCCTCTGCGAGGCCTTTTGGGCCCTGTTCTGCCTCGGTCAGGAGTGTGACGGCGGCCGAGGCCTGACGCTCCTTTCGGACTGCTACCAGGGCTGCGCTGGCGGAATAAGGGGTGGTTGCAAGGTAGAGCACCAGGGGCTCTCGAGGGCGAGGGGCCACCATCACCGGGGGCTGGTAAGGTACCCCTTGAGGTCTTGGAATGCTTTGTCGGCCTGTTCAGTCCATTCGAAGGGGCCTTTCCTCTTCATCAGCTTGAAGAAAGGCAGCGCCCGCTCTCCCAGCTTGGAGATGAAATGCCCTAAAGCGATTACGCGCCCAGTGAGCTTTTGCATTTCCCTAAGGGTCTTTGGCGGGCTCATGTCCTCGACTGCCTTGACCTTCTCTGGGTTAGCCTCAATGCCTCTGTGTGATACGAGGAAGCCTAGGAGCTTGCCCGAGGGGACTTCAAACACACACTTCTCCGGGTTGAGCCGTAGGTCCACTTCGTTGAGGCTCGTGAAGGTTTCTTCCAGGTCCTGTATCAGGGTCTTCGCCTCCCGAGACTTCACCACAATGTCATCAACATAAGCTTCAGCGTTCCTCCCAAGCTGTCGCCCCAGAGCGATGTGCATCAACCGCTGGAAGGTTACGCCTGCATTGCGCAACCCGAATGGCATGCAGGTGTAGCAGTATACTCCACATGGGGTTAGGAAGGCCATCTTCTCCATGTCCTCCATCGCCATTTTGATCTAATGATAGCCCGAGAAGGCATCCAAGAAGCACAGTAGGTCACACTCGGCGGTGGAGTCAATGATCTGGTCGATGCGAGGAAGCGGGAATGGATCCTGCGGGCAGGCTTTGTTGAGGTTGGTGAAGTCAACACACATGCGTTCCTTTCCCCCCTTCTTTGGCACGACGACAGGGTTGGCCAGCCAATCTAGGTAGCGAACCTCGTGAATGACCCCTGCTGCTTCTAACTTGCGGGTCTCTTGGACGATGAAGGCCTGCTTCTCTGTGGACTGCCGTCGTGCCTTCTGCTTCACAGGGCGCATGTTGGGACACACGTTGAGATGGTGCTGAATTACATCCCTCAAGACTCCCGCTAGCTGATTAGGCTCCCATGCAAACACCTTCCTGTTCGCGCGCAGGAAACTGACCAGGGCCTTCTCTTGCTGAGGCTCGAGGTTGGTGCCAATCGTGAAGGTAGCACCGGTGGGCTCACACTCGTCGACTGGTACCTACTTGGTTTCCGCCTTGTCTTGGCTGAACAGATGTTTCTTCTTGGCCGGCGCAGCCCTTTCGGGCTCGGGGGCGGCTGAGCCGATGGGCTGCGCCACCGCCACAGTCTTGAAGGCAAGCTTGAGCGCTTGCAACGCATCCCCGGTGTCTCCGGACACGGTAAGGACGCCGTTGCTCCCGGGCATCTTCATGAGGTTGTACGCTGGGTGAGTTGCGGCCATGAATCGGGCTAGTGCCGGGTAGCCGAGGATGGCGTTGTATGGGAGGCCGATGGGGGCGATGTCGAAGTCGATTAGCTCCGTGCGGAAGTTGTCGTAGGTGCCGAAGGTCATCGGGAGGCGGATTTGTCCTAGGGAGCCGGTGGAACCACCTCCGACGCCCAAGAAGGGCCTGCTGGGCTGAAGCCGCTCCGGCGGTATGTGGAGGAGGCTGAAGGCTTCCACCGAGAGCACGCTGAGGCCAGCACCGCCGTCGATGAGGGTCCTGGTGACGGCCACCTGGCAGATGGTGGGGTGCACAACATTGGGAGCGCGCCCGAGCAGGCTGAGTTGGAGGGGTGATCATCCGAGCTGAAGGCCAGATCGGCCTTAGGCGCTGCCCAACCCGGAGGAGCCCATGCTGCACGGAGGCGGCGCCGATCTGGCGGACGAATGGCTTGATGTTGTGGCCTGAAGGTAGCGCCTACGAGCCACCTAGGAGAGCTGCGACGACCGGGGGCACCGGCGCAGCATACTGGGTGAGGAAGAGGCCGCGCAGCTCCTCCCAAGAGTCCACAAAAGCCGTTGGCAGGTGGAGCAGCCACATGCGCGGGATGCCGGTGAGGGCCATGGGAAATCAGTTAGCCATGACCCTGTCGTCACCCCCGGCCTTGAGGACGGCCTCCTCGTACGCCAACAGGAAAGCCAGCGGATCCGCCGTGTCGTTGTAGCGCGGTGGCATCTCCGGCTTGAACTTGTGCGGCCACTGCACCTGCCGCAAGGCGGGGACCAAGGCTCGGAGCCCCCTGGCCCCAGTGCTGGCGCTGGCAACCGGAGCGGGCGGCGCGTTGCCCATCATGAGGGTGAAGCGCGGTGTTGGTGGAGAGCGGGTCGGCGGAAGGGAAAGCTCCGGCGCACCCCTACCTGGCGCGCCAAATGTCGGATTTCGGGTTCTGGCGGACCCTCAAGGTTCGAACTCTGGGGTCCGTGCGGAGATCACACCTCCTACCTACTCACGTCTCGTCGCCTTGCAAGGGATCTAAACTACACGAAGAACAACACTAGGGACACGAGGTTTATACTAGTTCGGGCCACCATTGTGGTGTAATACCCTACTCTAGTTTGTGGTGTGGTGGATTGCCTCAGGGGCTAATGATGAACGATACAATGGAAGAACTGCCTCACGAGGGGAGGAGTTCTTGTGTTGGTGGTGCCTCTTGGGAAGGATTGAATCTGGATCCCTTTCTACTATGGTGGCTAGCCCTATTTATAGAGCGAGGCCCAGGTCCTCTTCCCAAATATTGAGCGGGAAGGGCGCCAACAATTCGCCATTTTGAAGGGGAACATCTAGTACACTTATCCTGACTAAAGTTGGTCCTCGCCTGCCAAAGACTCTGATGATGACGCTGGCTTGGGCTCCACGATGACCTCCATCCTGCCGTTTTGTTGGTCCTGGTCTTGTTGCACCGAAATGGTTGCCTTTGCTTGATACCCTTGCCTGCGCTTGCCCCCTTTGCACCAAAGAGGAAACAAGGACTCTGCACAGGCCGGCGCCCGCCTGGCGCCCGCCTGGCTTCGGTCATCATGGCTTGCGTCACGGGCACCTCGTGAGGTACCCCGCCTTGATCTCTCCGCCTCCTCGTGAGCCAGCCTGACGAGGCTGTGCCTAAGGAAGCTTCTTGTCGTCCACCCCACGAGGCTTGGCCCCTCGCGAGGGTCTTGAGCTTGTGTTGATGAAGATGGGCCGTACTGGGCCACTCCTTGAGCCACGCCACAGGCCGCAAGCAAGCAAGTCTGGGTACCCCCATTCCCAGAACACCGACAAAGAAGACCATGGCCAGAGTGATTGGCAGACATCTGTAGTCAGAGACTCAGATGAGGAGGAAGAAGAGCAAGATGCACCTCCTGCCAAAACTTAGAAGTTGATGGGGGGATGCCATCAAGTCAGGGGATGCTCCATCAAATCCCAAGACTGCCCCCAAGGCTGCTGCTGCTCAAGCTTCTAAGCATGTAGCACCCAAGAGATCAACTAGGAACATACCAGCTGCTGAGAAGAACAAGGCCCCGGTGCCTGAAGTGGAAGAAGAAGAAGCCCAAGTGCTTAGGAAATTGAAGCCCAAGATCCCTGATCATGATGACACACATCCTGTGGCTGAGAACATGAAGCTAAGGAAGGATGCAAGTCTCAGGCTATGGAGGCATACACACCCTATGGAGCCACAATAAGGTGGACTGTTGTTGACTGCGGGTTTCATACAAAGGAGCAGCAGGACTTCTATGAGACTGTGCTCCTGGACAAGAAGCCCATAGTCAGTGATATGAGATGGGTTGACTGGAAGTTCATTGACAGCAATGCTGATTATTTCCCAGGAGTTCATGAGAGTTTCAAATCAACATGAGTTGACACATTTGTTGGTCAGAAGTTTACTAAATGGAATGATGAGTTGATCATGCAGTTTTACTCAACAACACACTTTTACCCAGATGGTAAAATTGTTTGGATGACTGACGGTACAAGGTACCAATCTTGTGTTACTGAGTGAGCCCAGCTGATCAATGCCCCAGAAGAGCATGAGGATGACACAGATGTGTATGCCAAGCCCGGAAAAGGACATGACTCCATGGCACACATGTACAAGGAGATTCCTGATGCTGCCTTGGATACTCGCAAGTTTGGCTCAGTATACTATCTGTTGTCAGGGTTGCCAACAATCAACACTATTCTCAGGCACACATTGTTGCCCAAGTCTGGAGATGACATGATGATTAGAGGGCATTCAATAAATTTGCTGCATATGTTTGATGTGCCAGAGAAATTCAAGGTGATGTCCTTGATAATTGAGACTATCAAAAGGACTGGTACAGAACAAAAGAGATCATGTGGCTATGCTCCACACATTCAGATGCTCATCAACTCCAAGATGGGCAAAGTCATGTATCTTTTGGACAAGGAGCATCTTCCCCTGTTCCCTGAATTTCAAGACAATGTGGTTGTCATGGATCCGTCACATCCTAAATCAGTAGAGGCTCAGGAGAAGGAAGAAAAAGCAAAAGCAGATAAGGCAGCCAAGACACCAAGTGTTGAAGAGGCATCCCAGATATTTATGAAGTCCAAGCAAGATCAACTTGGTTATCTCATTCAGGCTACTTTGAGGATTGAGAAAGGATTGGCCACCCTGACTCAAAATCAAGAGAGTCTTGAGAGTATAATTGAAACAAAAATTCATGACTTAGATGTGAAGGTCACAGAAATTCAATCAACTGTGGAGAAGATTCAAGAAGAGCTTAAGACAGAGATGAGGGACCTACAACAGATGCTTTTCAGCAAGTCCCAAGGGGACCAAGGTCCATAGCTGTGCCAGTTGCTACTGATCCCAGACCTACAGCGTCAGCACCTGCAGCTACAACCTCAGTTGTTCCTCCAGTTGCAACTCCACCAGCTCCTCAGACCTCTTCGGATGCATTCATTGCATGACTCCTCTCCACGCCACCTTTGCACTCTAGAGCTCTCGGAGATCGTGCTTAGAGAGCTGCATAGCACTATGCATTTTCAAGATTTTTGGTAACTTGTTGCCAAAGGGGGAGAAAGTGTATAGATCATAGGCTTCGAGAGAGAGAGAGAGTGTGTGTGTGTGTGTTTGCTTCTTTTGCCTCTCTTGCTACTTTTTTTGCTTGCTTGTTTGGGTGATACATTATTTATGCTTGTGTGTGAGTTACTCCTATGATCATGTGTTTGATCATATCATACTTTAATTTTTGTGCTTGAATGATGACATTCTATCTCTCATATATGATCATTCATATCTTGCCTTGTTGGTGATGAGTGCATATTTCATAGTCTATCATTTTGAGCGCTCCACCAAGATGTATGTGACATGGAAGAGTAACCCATGATCCTAATCGATTGTGCATTTGCATTCAAAAGCAAATTTTAAATAATGCACAAATTTAGGGGAGCTCTTGCTTATCACATACTTCTCAAAGTATACTTCATTTATATTATCATTTGTCGAAGCTTTGATCTATATATTGTCATAAATTACCAAAAAGGGGGAGATTGAAAGTGCAACTAATCCTTGGGTGGTTTTGGTAATTCATAACAACATATAGCTCATTGAACTAATATCCATTCAAGCTTAATGCTTCAGAAAGTTCAGTGATTGGTATGGCATGGACTAGAGATGTGGACCCCTCAAAATGCTAAGGACGCATATTGGCAAAAGCTCAAGACTCTACATTTTCATTTTAGTGATCCAAGATCACATTGAGTCCATAGGAAAAGCCAATACTATTAAAAGGGGATGAGGTGTTGCTTAATGGCTTGCTTGCTCAAAATGCTTAGTGATATGCTCCAAAATCCCTCAACCACTTTCTCATTTCCACATATGTCCTAAACCTAAAGTCAAACTCGGCCCCATCGATTTGATCTATACGGCGCCACCGAGTTCACTTGACATAGCCATAGCTAGAAACCCTAATCAGTTCGATCTCACCGATAGGGATCTCGGTCTCACCGAGATGGGATAGCAAACTCTCTCTTTCCCTTTGTAATGTTTCGGTCTAACCGAGATGAGCGATCGGTCCCACCGAGTTGGAAATGCAAACTCTTTGTTTCCTTTTCGTAACATTTTGATCTCACTAAAATGAGCGATCGGTCCCACCGAGTTTTCCTCACCAAGTCTTTGTTTGCTTATTACTGAAATCGGTCTCACCGAGTTCATGTGACCGGTCTCAACGAGATGAGGTTTTGCCCCAACCCTAGCGCATCGGTCTCACCGAGTTGATATTGTCAGTCCCACCGAAAAGCCTAACGTTCACATTTTGAACCAGGTCGGTCTCACCGAGTTTCACTATACGGTCCCACCGAGTTTGGTAAATTGTGTGTAACGGTTAGATTTTGGGTGGAGGCTATATATAACCCTCCACCCCCTTCTCCATTTGAGAGAGAGCCATCAGAACGTGCCTACACTTCCACTATTCATTTTCTGAGAGAGAACCACCTACTCATGTGTTGAGACCAAGACATTCCAATCCAACCACAAGAATCTTGATCTCTGGCCTTCCCCAAGTTGCTTTCCACTCAAATCATCTTTCCACCATATCCAAATCTGTGAGAGGGAGCTGAGTGTTGGGGAGACTATCATTTGAAGCACAAGAGCAAGGAGTTCATCATCAACACACCATCTATTACCTTTTGGAGAGTGGTGTCTCCTAGATTGGTTAGGTGTCACTTGGGAGCCTCTGTCAAGATTGTGGAGTTGAACCATTACCAAGGAGTTTGTAAGGGCAAGGAGATCGCCTACTTCGTGAAGATCTACCCAAGTGAGGCAAGTCCTTCGTGGGTGATGGCCATGGTGGGATAGACAAGGTTGCTTCTTCATGGACCCTTCATGGGTGGAGCCCTCTGTGGACTCGTGCAACCGTTACCCTTCGTGGGTTGAAGGTCTCCATCAACGTGGATGTACGATAGCACCACCTATCAGAACCACGCCAAAAATTTCCGTGTCTACATTGCGTTTGCTCCCTCCAAACTCCTCCCCTTTACCTTCATATGCAATGATTTACATTCCGCTGCTATACTCTTGGAATTGCATGTGTAGGTTGATTGCTTGACTTGTGTTAAGTTGCTAAAACCTGCCAAGACTTAAAATTGGGAAAAGCCTAGATTTTTATTTGGTCTAGTAGTCTAGTCACCCCCCTCTAGACATACTTTCGATCCTACAGAAAACAATTTAGCATCTCTGGTACAGTCTATATTTTCATGAAATGGATCATAATAAAGCTGGTGGGTCCCAGCTGTCAGGGAGAGGTAACTTTTTTTCCATGTAACAAAGGAAACACTTCCCTGCATGCGAAGATGTAGCTGGTGGCTCAAACCTGTCAGGGGGGAATCATTAGTTTTCGCATAATAAGGAGGGACTTGCTCGCGTGTGGCCATGGGCCATGCGGGTCCCTACTGTCAGCCACTCCACGTTCATGCCGTTGACAAAGTTGACCACGCCGCACCGAGAGAACCAACGCAGTGGACGATGGCGAGGCCTGGGAAGGGAACGACCTCGAGCCCGTGGAGACACATCAGTGGATGCCCACGCAGAGGGGAGTACAAGGGTTCACTTGTTTGGCTGTGGTGTGAGGCTGTCGTCGCCGGAGAATAACAAGAGGTGTTGGTGAGTAGAGGAATGGCCTGAACGGCAATGGGAGTAGGGTGGGCCGGTGAGGCCTGTATGGCAGCATAGCCGGCCACGAGAGGCGGTAGCAGGCCGTACCGCCAACGGTGGTTTGGGCAGCTGAAGCATGAATATCCGAGATTGAAGAAGCACCACAGCCGTTAGATGGACATCCAACGGCCACTGCTAATAGAATTGTGGGTTGACTATAAGTTGACAAAGCCTTGCGTACACCTCAACTTAGTAGGCCCACAAGTGACCATCACATCTGTGGCAGAGAACATATAGCCCATTTGTGTTTTCTTATAATGTACAACCCATTTTTTAATTCTAATGGAATTTACTCAGCCCATTTACTGTTTGTTAAAATTACAGCCCATTTTCTAGCCAGGACTTTGTTAATAATTTCAGCCAACCGCTCAAAAAACATCAACAAAATTTCTAACATTTTGATGGGATCCGAAATATTTTTTAACCCGAAATTTAGAGTCATATTAAATATAGTTTCAAAATAAATTTGTATTAGGTAAAAATCCAATGAAATTTTGCACGCGCAACAAGTAATGAAATTCAAAAATGAACCTTTTTTAGAAGAATAAAAAAATGTACCTTTTAGGTGCGTCTTTTATATTTACAACCATTTTTTTTAATTACAGCCCATTTATTATTTCTTAAAGCCCATTTTCTTGGCAAGTCTAATGTCGCCCGGAGAATAACAAGTTGACCTTGGCTGGGCATTCCGCAAAAAAAGAATAGTTGGGCTAGCCATTTTAACATTTAAATATTAATATCTGGGCTGGATATTTGGTCGACATAAAATAATAGCCTTCGCCAGACGGGCACAACCCACCCAGTTGATACCCTGCTCCTCTGAACAACAACAAAAACATCGCTCAAGAAAAACTGTGCTCACACCTCAAAAACAAAAATACTGCTAGATCTGCTGGGTCCCAGTTGTCGGCCGCTCCTTGTGCAATTCTCTCGTTTATTGACTATATAGGTTGACGATGGTGTGGGACCGTGATGTCAGGAAACCAGGAGGAAGCAAAAAAATTATAGTTGTATATAATAAGGAGGAACTTGCGTACATACGGCTATGGCCCTGGTGGGTCCCTACTGTCATCCTTGCCAAGTGATCTCCTGATTCCTCATGTTCGTTGACCATGTTGACAATGCTCGGTGCCACGGTGAGCGCAACAACTCGAAGGACGACGGAGAGGGCATAGCGGGCCCTACGGATGGTCTGATACAGCACCCGCTGCTCATTCAGGAAGCCAGGATCATCGGACACCTATGAGCACCTTCGAGAGACTGAGCCGGCATGAAATGGTAAGGTCGCGCTTGGGAGCTCTGGATTGTTTCACACCTGTATTAAGATACAAGTGTAATTTACTCGTCACCAGAAACAACACGTAAAATACAGGCGTAATGAAACTGACGGCCCGAAGTCTGTAACAAAAACCGACGAGTTACGCGTGTGTAATTTGAGAAATCGATGTATATTTTACTAGTCGAAATCGACCAACCAAGCGCTTCACCCAATACCATCTTCTTTTATTTACAAGCGTTAGTTTTACAAGCAGTTTTGGTTGGAAAACGACGATCCAATCACGGCCTAAGATGATGAGTTGGTCGGAAGATCATATGGTTTCACCTCTAACCTACCCAAGTTGTCGTATAGGCTATGAATGAAACATAAGACGATGAACTTCTTAAGCATAGAAACAACAGAAGAGGATGATCTTCTTAACATGCAAATCACTGACATTAGATCAACATGCGAAATAATATGAAGCATTATTCCCAGGAGGCACGGTGAACAGCTCGTGATGCCGCATGCCATAGCATTTCAAGCTCAACTTTGCAATCAAACTCACAAGGCCTGGCATTACATAGACAACATTCAGAACAAACTCTTAAAATACCTTACACAAGTCAACATTCATGTGACTATGCATCTCAGCAGAGTAAATATTTACTTCTGAACTGAACAAAGGAATAGGAAAAAATGATTAACACTGCTCACAGCAAAGGGCGTCCCACTCAAAAATATCAAATGCATGTCTTCTGGCTAACATCAATGAGCAAAATTTCACAAGGTTTTCCAATTCCAATATATTAAACTAATGTCTTCTTGCTAACATCAATGATTAAACTTTGACAAGATTTTCCCATTCAAAATATATAATGCCTATGATTGTGGAACGGGCAGGGTTTGTCATCAGTTTTCACATTGAAATGGCACATGGAGCCGGATTAACCAGCGTATCTTTTTGTGCAGTTCAACTAAAACAAACAATGTCTTGTGTAGCATGGTGGACTTCATATTTGTATGTTGCAAGGCGTTGAACACATTGGCAGCTCCATTCAAGTAGATAGTCTGATGGCTCAAGGTGACGATGAATGATTAGAGAACCATTCGATGTATTGTGCATGATGAAGTATTACGGAGGGCACAAACCATCTGAACATTTTGTGCAGTACCACTAAAATCAAGCTGAGCATCCCTGTCTGCATAAATACAAAAAAACATGATGAATATAATAGTGGTACTAGTTGACTAAACATACGCTTACAACTATAATCATATTCATTATCTTAATAGGAAAAGATAGCAATACAATAGTTTGAACTAAACATTTAATCAAAACAATACAACAATATAAGTTGCACAACATAACAAAGCACAATCATGTGGATGAAGGCCGATACTAACCTCGTTTGTTACAGCTGCGTCAACAACTGACTTGGTCATACTTTTCCTTGTGGAGTGAATTTTGCACTCCACATGTTGTTGAGTTGCCTATGCTCTCTGCAGACTAGTCATGTCACTAGCGTCTACTAATACTCTGTAAAGCTTCTCGATCATTCCTTGTGCAATGTAGCGCAAACAGTGATTGCTTCTTTCTGCAAAGTGGAAAGACCAACTAGTCCCAATAATGCAACAGTTTGCCTTAAACACATTCGCTCCTTTTGTGCAGATCAACTAAAATCAAAGTCGAAATAGAACTGAGCAGAAGTTTTGATATCCCTGTGTGCAATAATAGGTATAAGGGAAACAATTACTGAGAAATAACGGTTGATGACTTATACTCCCAGAAGAAAAAAAAACATCTACCTTATCTTAATGGGAAACAAAGTAGGAGAGTAGCAATTCTCAAACAGTGTGATTCATTCATATTAACTAAGAGATTATCTTAAAAATGCCTTGTTTCAACATGAATAAAAGCAACAAAGCAGAAAAGTACCATTCCTAAAACAATGCTACCGATTCATATTAACAGAGACATTATCTTAACAATACCTTGGTTAAACATGTAGAAAGAACTACAAAGCAGGATAGTGCCATTTGTAAAACACTATAACTAATATATAATAATAGAGACATTATCTCAACAATACATTTCTTAAACATGTACTCCGACCGATCCCTAACAGAAATGGTACTCCCGCCGATCCCTAACAAGTGTTGCAGTTTTGAACTAAGATTCAGTAGTTAATTCTGAGAGTGGCATTGCTTAATTTTACCAGTGGCATTAGATTAACAAAAGGCATAAACAGTTCCAGGGAGAGTGGGCACAACAACACCATGTGCTTCCATCTAGTTATAAAGGGGATGATGCAGAGTTTGTTGTAACAAAGCAACAAGCATCATGTCTGGGTCGGTGCCATTTTTGTTCACTTAATGGGAAAAGACATCAATTCAATAGCTTCAATTGAACAATTATTTAAAATAGTACCAATACAAGTAGCACAGCATCTCAAAGCACACTGCACGATCATGTGGATGAAGGCAGGTACTGACCTTTCATGACGCAATCAAGATCACCTACGAATCTGCCAACACGAATAGGAAATCCAATCTCGTTTTGTGTAGTTCAACTAAATCAAGCAAAGTCGCCAGTGTGACATTTAAGTTTGCTATAGCAACAAGTTGAATAGATATCCCTGTTTTAACAGAGGCAAAAAAGGAAATAATTACCGGCCAATAAAGGAGGATGAAATATATAGTGACAAAAAGAAGCATCTATTATCTTGATGGAAAACAAAGTAGGACAATAGCATTTCTAAAATGGTTGCATTGATTCATATTAACAGACATTCTCTTAAAACAACATTCGTTAAAAATGTAATTTACTTTCAACACTGGCATTTCTTCAATTTTCCAGCGGCATTATTAGATTAACAACAGCAAAATAGTTGTATGTGACATGGGAAATGGGACATGCCAGCACCATGTGTGCCCACACGTATAAATGGGTGATGCAGAGTATGTTGCCAAGCAACATATCTGCGTTGGTCCCATATTTGTTCTCTTTGAACCTTTTTCCTATGTGAGGGCAGCAAATCTAGTCTTGCACAAACTACCCGACCCCCCAGTTTCTTTCCTTTTTCAACAAAGAGATCGGTTCCTTACAGATGTGTGTACTGGGTTACCCCCCTTTTCCCTTTTTGACCAACAAAGCGGCTGGATAGCCAGTCTATACTACTTTCCCTCCCTCCTTTCCTCATTGAACCACGCCCTAGATTCATGCTCCAGTCCACCCCACCCTTGTTTACTCTTTGAACCAAGACCTAGATTCGACTACAGAATCGAAAAAGATCTGCATGCAGCTAGAGCAATGACGGTTTCAAAGAAAGTTATACCTTAGGGTCATCGAGATGTGGCTAGGTGTGCGGCGGGAGGCTGGATCTGCCCACACTACATATGGCAACGAGGATGAAGGGGTCAGTGGCCCTCCCGCATGGGCGCTGGGTGAAAGAGAACAGCGCAGCTGACAGTGGATTGCCTCCCTCGCCAAAGGTGACAGAGTGAACGATGCACCTCCTCCGCTTCCCGGTGCGACGGGATCCGGACGGCTCCTTCACCAGCTGTGAGGGGGGAGAGGTGGACAGAGGCCAATGCAGTCTTGTTTAGATCCGGTGAAGAGGGTGATAGATTGTGAATATAGCAAACCCTAGCAAAGGAATGTTGAGCCTCCAGCGTGTATATATATATATATATATATATATATATATATATATATATATATATATATATATGTAGTGCGGCGAGAGTGTGGAGAGTGCAAACCCTAGCGAACAAGCACTGAGGCTCCAGCTTATATAGTACTCATGTATACTACTAATATATAGTGGAGTGGTTTTCTTTTTCTCTCCATAACAATCATTTTAAATTTTGTAAGTACGAAAAAAAACTCTTTATCAGCATACCAGTGAAAAAAACTACTTACGATCAACTAACAATCTACATGTCCTGGTCGCACTTCCTGTCCTTCACGTGTTGTACACTACCCTCTGTTAAGTAAACAACCACACACGCATTAAATTATCGGAAAGGTGTGAGAGTGTGTACAAATAAAGAATTTAAATTTTAATTATCAGAAAGGTTTAGAGTATGTACAGTTTGCCCGAGTATGTACAGTTTGCCCTCTCTCGATAATTGTGGTTTATTGTGTTCAGCCTAAACTTGGTCAAACTTTACAAAGTTTGACTTCAGTCCAATCTAATATGCAGAGTAAATAAAATCGGAGGCTACTACGTCCATCCGGGTTTTTAGTCCACACCATAGTTTTAATCAAAGTCTGACCACATATTTAGTTAATAGCTAGACAAATAAAATTACAGGGGAGCTGAAGACAAAGTTGTGAGAAGGCTTATAAATCAATATAAAACTTATGCTCTTAGTACCAACATCGATGCTTCTTCGAGGAAACATTTGGTTCATAGCCAATTGTGTGATAAAATTGTACCAACGTGAAAGACGATTGCGTCTCCAATGCAACCATGGTGAACTTATGAAGGATATCATCTTTGTGGGTAACAAGCAAAGAGCACTGATGGAAGACAACTTATTTTTCTTCAAAAATCGATCAGCTTCACTAGCCGATGCAACCATGAGACGCAACCATGAACATCGATAGGTCATCGTGGTGATGCATCAACCATTTGGCATCAAGTTTGGGTGAGGCACCAATGAAGTTCGACAAATCCTCATTGTGGTCTGTTTCTTCTCGGTAATCAAGCTCGAGGAAGGAAGAACCACGTGGCAGAGCACAGTGAGGCGGAACAACAATGGCCATCCAATTTTGTGCAGTTCCACTAAAATTGAGGAAGACATGCCCGGGTATGGAGATACGCATCGCTGTTTGCAAAAATATAAAAAAGGGATATAGTGTTGTTACTTTGTTTTGGCAGTGGTACAAGATTAACAACGACATCTCAATTGTCAATAAGAATTAATGAAAAGTACACCAACAAACAGAAGCATCATGATTATCTTGATGAGAACTAAACCAGGATACCCGGGGAAAAAAGCAGGACAGAAGCATTTATCGATGCCTCTGGATTGACATCACCATTACTTAAAAGGGGCCTCACTTTACCATGGGCATTGCTTCATTTAACCAGTAGTAGTATTAGATTGGCAGCAGCGATAGGAGCATATGGACAATGACTGCACAAACACCATGTACTTTTTGTCGAAAACACATGTATACCTCCATCGAGGCATAAACTAGGACAACTTTTCGAGTGGCCTTTCCTCTATAATAGTAAAAACATAGGTGATGTTGGACCAGCCGACGAACCTAGCTACTGTACATGGGGAGTTGGGGAGTAGTGGCATAGAAGAAAACACGCATGCGGCGACCTAGGGAGCTAGACTAGTACAATGAAGCATGAAATCCAAAAGAAGTTATACCTCAGGTGGGCGAGATGTCGCTTAGGCGGGCGGGCGGGATCTACCCACACGACGGCACGAACAAGGGCACGAAGGACCTTTGTTCGCGCCAGCGCCAGCTCAAAGAGGACGGTGCGCATCTGAAAGTGCAATCATGCCCTTAATCATATTTTGATGTTGATGACAACATGCATGTTGGGACTAATCATGTTTATCAAGTATATCTCAGGATTATGTCTCAAGAGCTGTGTGGACTACGGACTACACCGCCTGGCGCGCCACCACCACCTACTCCGCCAGCGCGCCACCATCTCGACCTGGCTCCCCAACCTCCCGCACCTTCTCCCCTGCACATTGGGAGGCCCACACCTACCCCGACGCCGGCTGTCGAGCCCACCTCCGCCTACCTCTAGCGCCACCACAACCTCTCCGCTCGGCCCCAGGCCCCCAGATCCAGCGAGGTCTGTCCACAACCTCACCTCTCCTGCCTGGATCTTGCGAGCACCGCCCATTTGCCTCCCCCGTCAGTTAAGATCCTGGCCTCTGTTGCTTCCCCTACCAGCCAAGCTCCCTCGCCGTCCCAACACCTCTATAGCCCCTTTCGGCGGCCGTTGGCCGATGGAGCTGCCTCTCCATGGAAAGGAAAAGAGGCGCGCGAGGTCGAGGGGTGCAGCCAGAGGCCCGTCGGGGCACGACCACCGGATGGAGCTCGGCTGCGTGCCGACCACCTTCCCTACCCCCAGCGCGGCCCATCAAGGCTCGAGGCCCCCGTTGAGTGAGCCACTACCCGTGCGACCACACTCCGCCACCAACGCGCACCAACTCTGCCGCTAACTGATGCTAGTTGTTATTAGTTGTTGCTAATTACTATTGTTAACTACTACTACTGTGTCACGGTCCTGGTAGTTAACTATCGCTTGCATTCCGCATATCTTCATCAGTATTTTTAATCCTGGCAGTTAACTATCACAGTTTTAACAATTAGCTATTCCGATTCTGTAGTTAACTTCTGTAGTTAGCGTCCATGGTCTGGTTCGCCACATGGGCCTCCCCACTTCTCCACAGAGTGCTTCAGAAGCACACTGGCCCCAGCCGCATGCTCCATCGCGCTAGGGATCGATGAGGTGCAGGACCTCGATGGGGATTCGCTGGTGGAGCAACCTCCTAGTCCACCTCCTCCATGCTAGCCTCTGGCACTACCGCGCCTCTCAGTTGTCTACTACACCACCACAGTCGACAACCACCTAGAGAGAGGCCCCGAGCCATCGAGCACTGTCGGCGAGATTTTTTGCATGCATATTCGTCAGTTAGCTGCATATTTGTATCTCTGTCAATTAGCTATTAACACTTCTTCAGTTAGCTATTACCATTCATGCAGCTAGCATTTCCATGAACAACCTGACATGTCCTAGTGGTGCAAGAGAAGTATCAAGGCTAGGCATTAGATGGTGTCTGACTCCCCATGGGGTTCATTCAGGAGTAAGGACATGCTGAAGATCATCTCAGGCGACAGAACCTTAGAATACGTGATGTTTGTCGCTGTTACTGAACCAATTGGTTCTCCTCTTGCAGTAAGAAGAAAAATACACAGGAGCCATCATCGAGAGGCTGGAAGAAACATGGGTAAGAAAGAAATCGAACACTTGGATACCCGTTCTCTGGGACTTTCTTGTGAGGATCAAGTCTGAACATATTGTTCTAGTGGTGCTCTGTACGGGTTGACACTTAATTCGTGGATGTGGTTGCCTCCAGGTAAACAATCATCCACCTCCACGTAGGAACGTTGAAAACTATCGTATCTTACACTGAATGTTGTCTCATTCACCACTCTTCCTGTTCACAACGACAGGCACACGCTGACGCGCACAAAGTGGCGTTTCAGAAGTCCGACTTGTCCTTCATCTGCATGATGGGACATTTGTCTAGCGTTATCCAAATCAACGAAATAGATAATCAGGTAGCAAAGTTGTGTCACCATCTACAAAACTATACATGAAAAAAGAGTGCTTTACTGAAGCGTCTATATATATTTGTGCCTTTATATGGTCCAGTGGATGCCGCTTGAGGAGTTCCTGAAGAATCTGTTTATCCAGGAGGACCACATGTTCCAGAAGATTCTGGACATCTACATCCAGCAGCTAAGGGAGTGCTACTGCGGCCTGAAGAAACGCATATTTAACTTTAAAATTTGCAGCAGTTAAAAACCTAAAAAGATGAAAAAAAACGATAGTTAAGTTTGTATTTCTTTGCAGCAATTGAACTTTCTCTTGCGTTGTGCATCTTCCTTCAGTTAACTTTGTATATTTTTAATAGTTTACTTTTACTAGATGAAGGTGAGTTCTGTTAGAGCACAAATATGTGTATGGTTTAAAGATTGAGGCTGTTTGCTTGATTTTAAAAATTCTAAAAATAATTGGTGCAGTTAGCTATGGGAGCATACATAGTTAACTCTGCTCAACCAACCATTAATAAAAAAACTAAATAGAAATTGCAACATATAATACTTCAATTATAAAAAGGTCAGTTAACAAACGACCATAGCAGCTAAGTTTACAAGGTATACGAGTTAACTGCGACAACCGTAGTAGTTAAAAATAAAAAAATAAAAGTTCATCAAGTTTTGCAGTTAACGTCGACCGGTGTGGCAGTTAACATCGATATTCATGGAGCTTAGTGTGACCACCGACAAAAAATGAATGAAGCAAAAGAATAGTATCACCTTGGCAGTTAGCTTGCTCATCACGGGACAGTTAGCTATTTCATCCTCGACAGGTAGCATGATGAGGGCAAAAAAGAAACTAACGAAAAAAAATTATATCTTTAACCTCGGTGTTAACTGCAGCAATCCTCGGCAGTTAGCTATTTTACTTCTAGTTGTTAGCTTGAACCGGGTAAAAAAGAATGAGAAAACAGTATTTTCAATCCCAGTAGTTAACTTGGTGTTAACTATTGCAACCCCGACAGTTAGCTATTTCAATCCTGGTAGTTAACATGACCGGGAAAATATAAATAAAAGAATAAAAAAATAGTGTTTTCCATCAGGCAGTTAGCTTGCTCAGTGTAGTGCAGTTAACTATTCCGCTCGAGTAGTTAGCACGTACTATAGCAATTCGGGCAAAAAGGATAAAAAATGACGTTAGTTCTTCAAAAACTGCTCCTAAATCGTCGCGAATCTGAAAAAGTGTTATATATGCCAAAGTTTGGGCTAATTAATAGCTTTCCAACGGTATATCATACACATCATTCCGACAAACGGTTTGACATTTTATTTCACAAAAACACTGGAAACTTGTTTGAAGAATTTTCAGTTTTTTAAATTTTGTTTAAAAACCGTAATTATTTTGGGAAAGCAACCAACATGACGAAGTTCTGCCTATTCAATAGCTATCCAACGGTATACCATTTGCAGCAGTCCGATAAACGGTTCAAAAATTAAGACCAAAGAACAATACGAAAAAACAGTGCCAGAAAAAGTCCGTCCCGCAGTTAACTAGTGTATGACTCACAGTTAGCTTATCTGTTTTCGTGCAGTTAGGAACGGTCCCTGAATTGCTTATTCAGAAATGAGACTATTCTGCAACCCCCTCTAGAGTTCCTAAATAAGGTATTCTGCAACCTCCACCCCCTCCTACGTGTAGCTACCCGCAATCTCCCATCCTCTCCTACTTGTAGCTCCCCGCGGAGCGAGCGGAGCTGGCGGTGCTGGCGGTAAGCCGGGACGCACACCTTATTCCACCCCCAAGTCACCAAATCCTCCCCACCTTCTACCTCTGGTTGCCGCCGCGCGGCCGGACCTCTAGCACCGCGCCCAACCTCCCTCTCCGCCGCAGATCCGGCGAGCACGGCCCCAACCACTCCTCTCTTCCCCGGATCCGGTGGGTGCATCCGCAGTCTCTTCTTTCTTCCCGGATCCAGTGGGCGCCACCGCAGTCTCTCCTCTCATGCCTAGATCCGCGTGAGCACTGCCCACCATCCACCCCGACCGTCGGTCCACCATACAAATGCAGCTGTGACCTCCTTGGTTCGCACAACAGAGGAGGTGCGCTGCAGTGCCGAGTGTGGCACCAGATTCTGCTCATCGTGCTCCTCCCCTCCTTGGTCTCTTGCACGCCATTGCCTTCTAGATTGGGTCGGCGACCATAACAACCCGGCCAGCATGCGTTGATTGCGACGGCAGCACGGCGAGCACCTCGAGTGCATGTGTGATTCACCCTCGGTCAGAGCCCCAGTACGGTGCATGTTTGGTGGCTTTCCACTTCCTCCTCTTCCGACGAGCAAATCTTCCAATGGCAAAAAAATCTGCATCGTCCATGATACAGTTAGGAGAGTGCACGCGTGCGGTTCGCCTGGGGTATGACATGCAATTATCCATCCGCCGCCGGCCATGTGGAGCAGTTAGGTCTTAAGAGAGAAGTGAATAAAAAACTTGTGTGTGTGTGTCTTTTTACTGCATCGCCGAGCTGTTTGGAGAGCTTGTGGTGCGGGTTGCGAGTTACGGAGCCGCGTGCTCTTCCCATCGAAGCTTCAACAACCATCAGCCTCCCCCACCTGAGCATGCTCCTTGGACGGGGGCCTCTCGCCATTGCCAGCCAGCCCATCCTGCACGCCCCCTTGTCTACGCCGGCGAGGTCCATGACTCCCCTCCGCAAGTGAGATACTGAGATCCTGCCCCGAAATTCACCGAGCAGTTAGTGGTGGGCATGGCTTCAGTTGACACAGTGACTTCCCACGACCCATCTTTCTGTAGTTAAATCATGGGATAACACAGGTACATTCAAAAAACCAAGTAGTTAGTTGCACATCTCCATTCATTTCCCTCTGATTTTGGATGCACGTCTTATCAAATATTAGAAATTTTTTGCCGACCCTATTGAGGAGAGCTTCTATGGCGTCGCCACTTTCATCCTATAATCCAGAGGATGTCCTCGTGAAAGCTGTGAACTTGGTTGTTTGCGTTTGTATGCATATATGCAGGCGTACAGAGTGTGTGGGCTAAGTGCAAGTAACCAAGGTCCAACGTATAGAGGACGTGCTTGTTGAGTTCTGAACCTTGAACGTGCCCCAATTAGAAATTTTGTGTATTGCGCTTTGGCAGTAAAGTGTACAAAAACTGCGGTACACAACAGTTGACTTTGACAAATTTCCAGCAGTTGATTTTTTTTATTTATATAAGTTAACTTTGGACGCATCAGGAAAAATAGCTGTTAAATTCTAAAAATTGTGGCAGTGGCAGCTTGCTGGGTACAATAATCAAAAAAATCGATACAGCTAGCTATGGGAGCACGAAGAGTTAACTCGACTCAATCCGGCAGTTAAATTGGTTCAGTTAACCTATATATTTTCAAAAGTTAAACACCTAAAAATTTTGGGTATGAAAAAAACCGACAGTTAACATTATAGTTTGCGACAGTTAAATTTGGTGTAGTCCTGACAGTTAGCTATTTTGGGCCCTGCAGTTAGTATGACCCAGGCGAAAAAAATATGAAAAGAAAAATTTAGTACCTTTAGTCCGGCAGTTAACTTGTTGTTAACTGCCGCAATCCCCTTCAGTTAGCTATTTCAATACCGGCGGTTAGCTTGATCCGGGAAAACTAGGAAAAAACAAAAAATAATAAGTTTCTTCAGTCTCAGCAGTTAGCTTGTCAGCGTATGTCAGTTAGCTATTCCGGTCGGGCAGTTAGCGTGTATTGTAGCAGTTTGGGCAAAAAATGACGAAAATGATGTTAGTTTTTTGAAAACTGCTCTTAAACCGTAGCGAATCTGTAAACGAGTTCTATATACCAAAGTTCGGGCTAATCCATACCTTTCCAACGGTATATCATACGCAACATTCCGACAAATAGTTTGAAAATTTCTTTCACAAAAACATTGAAAACTCGTTTGATAGATTTTTAGTTTTTTGAATTTTTTTAAAAAACCGGATCGATTTTCGGAAAACGATCAACATGAGTTTTTTGCTCCTTCTCAACAGCTATCCAACCGTATATCATTTGCATCAATCCGATTAACGGTTCAATAATTACGAGCCAAAAATAGTGCGACAAAACGGTGCCAGAAAAAGTCCGCCCCACAGTTAACTAGTATAGTTTGCACAGTTAGCTGTCTGTTCTGCAGTTAGGAAGGGTTCCTGAATAGCTTATTCAGGAATGAGTTGCAGAATAGCTGGGATGTGTGTGTATATATCACTCGAGAGTAGAGACACAAGACAAAGACAGAAAGCTTCGGCTTCTTTTTCGGTTTGTTCTTGAGTATAGGGATCCCGCACTATTAAGAGTGGATCATTGGATTTCGTGAAAGAACTTGCTCAAACCAACAAAATTCCCTCACATATACTCTCTAGATTCTTCTTCTAGCTTATGCACAAAGATTGGTATGTTTCTAAGAGGTTCAGCTATCACCGGACGTCCGACCTCTCTCAGCCGACCGGGCTTCCGGCTCTCCCCAGTTGTCCGGTGCATATCCATAGAACAGATATTAGCAGAAGACCGATCTCACCGGACATCCGGCCACTGGACGTCCGCTCACCTCCGGATATCCGGTGCACTTCAACAGAATGCTTATTTGCGGATTTCCGACCACACCGGACGTCCGGCCTCCGGACGACCGGCGCCTTCCGGGCGTCCACTGACTGTGAGTTCCATATGTCGTCTGTGCCCCTGGCAGATGTTCCAGCGCCTGGACGACCGGTGGTCCAGGCGATCGTCCGGTCTAATCTGTGGCACCGGTCGTCCGGTACCCACCGGACGTCCGTTAGTACCTGTGCAATAAGTGGCTCAATGGTCTGTTTTGCACTCACACTATATATAGCCTTCTCCCTCTCACGGGAGGAGGTTGACCATTCACTTTGAGCTTTCTAAGGACACATCTCACTCCCTCTCTTAACACCCTACACCAAATCCTAGATCCCCAAGGGATTTGGGAACATTTGAGAGAAGTTCTCCAATCAAGTGATAGATCCACTCCTTCTCCATCTACTCATCCAAGGAATTCGTGATTTGAGCAAGTTCTTGAGCATTCCCCAACGTTCTTGTTACTCTTGGAGGTTGGAGACTCCTAGGCGGTAGGAGTCTTTCAAAGAGGAATCGACCATTGATTACCCTCGGAAAAGTTTGTGAGGGTTTGGAGACCACCCCAAGGTCTACCACTAGTGGTTGAGAAACGCCTTCATGGTGTTATCTCAAAGAGAGAATAGGGTGAGCCTTCGTGGCGTTGGTGTGCCTTCATGGTAACATCCACCTCTCTAAATGGTGACGTAGCTTCCCTCCAAGGAAGTGAACATCGGCATACATCCTCATCTCTCGGAGTTGTGGTTATCCCTAACCCTAACTCCCTACTTGTGGTTACTTGTCTCTTAGTCTTACTTATATCCTAGTGTACTTGCTTACTCTCCTAATCGTGTTACTTGTTTACCTTGCTTAGCTCATAGCATCACACTTGCAATTGTTAGGCTAAACTTATATTCCGCATTATTGCCTAAAATTGCTAAGTAACAAATAAAATTTGTAATTGTGCCTATTCACCCCTCCCCCTCTAGGTCCATCTCGATCCTTTCAGCATCGGCTTCGTCTATCGCCGACAACGACAACATCAACATTGCACCTCCTCGCCTCCCGCAGCGGACGGGATTCGGCCGGATCTGTGACCATCGGTGAGGAGAGAGATAGAGTGGACAATGTCATCTTGTTTAGATATGGAGAGAGTGAGAGAGCGAGATGCGAGAAACCTATCAAACAAGAGGCTATATATACAATAGAGTAAAAACAATCTCTCCATGGCAGTGGTTTTAAATAGAATACGTGCGTTCCCGGAAAAAAGAAACAAAAATTGGTGGACAAATCTTTTTTTAACGTACCAAGAAAGAAAACTCGATCAAAAACACGCCCCCGCTTCTAGCTCATAGCTTGTATCGCTCACGTGTGGTCCCCGACCCTCCATTATTAAGTGAACAAATTAAAGAATCAAATTATTACATACGTAAGCTGCCTCTTTGTGTACAAATGCGCTCCATCGTGTACTCGCAGGTATCTCGGAAGCAGAGTGAGTGCGTGTATGGCGCTGTTGCCGGGGAGGTGAGTGCTTGAAGGTATATCTTTAGATCTTGCAATCGAATCTTTTAGTTTCTTGTTTTATCACTAGATTAGTCTATAAAAGAAAACTACAAAAAATGGAATTGAGGGTGCCTCATATGCTTCATATTTTTAATGTCTTCCGTGAAAATAAGGATTCCGATAATTGTGCTCAATTGCTAGAGGAAGAATGCATTAAAATGTTTGGCACTAAATCTTTGAATGATGAGCATGATTGCAATGTTATTAGTATGAATTCTTTGAATACCCATGATGCTAATATTATGCAAAGCCACAAGCTTGGGGATGCTATGTTTGATGAAGATGATATTTTTAGTCCCCCAAGTTTTGATGAGAAAATATATTATGATGATAGCATGCCTCCTATTTATTATGATTATATTGATGAAAGTGGATTTGGAGAGTTCATGACTTTATTTAGTGATGATTCCACTATTTCAGAAGAGGTTCCAATTGATTATGAGAACAAAGTTGCTATCTATGATGATTATTGTGATGACTTGTATGTTATCAAGAATAATTATAACCATGAAACTTGTCATCATGATTTTAGTTTTCATGATGATTTTAGTTTTCAATTGGATTATGCCTCACATGATAATTATTTTGTTGAGTTTACTCCCACTCTTCCGCATGAGAAGAATTTTGCTTATGTGGAGAGTAATAAAATTTCTATGCTTGTAGATCATGAAAAGAATGCTTTATGTGATAGTTATATTGTTGAATTCATTCATGATTCTACTGAAAATTATTATGAGAGAGGATCATATGCTTCTACATATTGCAATAATATCAAGTTTCCTCTCTATGTGTTGAAAATCTTGAAGATTTGCTTGTTTTACCTTCCTATGCTAGTTGATTCTTGTTCCCATAAGTTGTTTGCTCACAAAATCCCTATGCATAGGAAGTGGGTCTTAAATGTGCTAGTCATATGCTTCATGATGCTCCCGTTATGTTTCAATTCTTATCTTTTATACGAGCATCATTGAAATCATCATGCCTAGCTAAAAGACATTAAAGAAAAGCGCTTGTTGGGAGACAACCCAATATTTACCTTTACTATTTTTGTGTGTTCACATGATTATGCTACTGTAGTAATCATGTTTTATAGATTTCGTTTAAATAAAGTGCCAAGTAAGACCTTTAGGATAGCTTACGGTAATAGTTGTGTTGATCCTACTGAAAATCAAAAACTTTTGCACCCAGTAAATTAGTTTTGATAATTCACAGAAACGTGCTTTTGATCTGATTATTTTTGCTCTGGATTTTTACAAAAATTTCTCAGGTTTTACTAATTTTGTATAATTTGTGGAGTTACATAAGTATTCGATAGTTACAGATTACTATAGATTGTTCTGTTTTTGACAGATTCTGTTTTCTATGTGTTGTTTGCTTATTTTGATGAATCTATGAGTAGTATCGGAGGGCATGAACCATAGAGAAGTTGGAATACAGTAGATATTACACCAATATGAATTTAGAATGAGTTCACAACAGTACCTAAGTGGTGATTTATTTTCTTATACTAACGGGGCTTATGAGTTTTCTGTTGAGTTTTGTGTTGTGATGTTTTCAAGTTTTGGGTAAACATTCGATGGACTATGGAATAGGGAGTGGCAAGAGCCTAAGCTTGGGGATGCCTAAGGCACCCCAAGGTAATATTCAAGGACAACCAAGAGCCTAAGCTTGGGGATTCCCCGGATGGCATCCCCTCTTTCGTCTTCGTTTATCGGTAACTTTACTTGGAGGTATATTTTTATTCACCACATGATATGTGTTTTGCTTGGAGCGTCATTTTATTTTGTTAGTATTTGCTTTCTGTTATTTAGAATAATGTTTTGCATCTATATTTTCAATAAAAATGTCAAGTATACCCTTTACCATGCTTATTTTGCAAGTATACATGTTGCCGTTTCAAAACAGAAAGTTTACCGTTGTTGCAAAAATTCCCTAGAAAAGTCAGAAAATGATAAAATGTTCAATTTTTTGCATATTGAGCTATGATAAATCTTCTATAGTGTGGTAGACTTTCATAATTTTTGGAGTTAGGGAAGTATGATGAATCTTGCATTCTTTACAGACTATACTGTTTTGGCAGATTGCTGTTATGTTTGCATTGTTTGCGTATGTTTGCTTGTTTAATGATTCTATTTGAGGATAGGAGTATTAAATATGCAGAGACATTTAGTATGCAATGTTGAATAATAATTTTTGTGATTTGTTATAGTAGAAAATGATAAGGTTTTTGTTGGTTTATACTAACTTATCTCATGAGTTCTTGTTGAGTTTGGTGTGGATGAAGCTTTCGAGATTTAGGAAACCGAGATATAAAAGGAATTAAGGAGACACAAAAGCTCAAGCTTGGGGATGCCCAAGGCACCCCAAGATAATATTTCAAGAAGTCTCAAGCATCCAAGCTTCGGGATGCCCCGGTAGGCATCCCACCTTTCTTCTTCAACAATTATCGGTTAGTATCGGTTGAACCTAAGTTTTTGCTTCTTCACATGATGTGTGCTATCCTTGAAATGTCATTTTGTTTTGTTTTGCTTGCTGTTTGAATAAAGTACCAAGATCTGAAATTCTTAAATGTTAGAGAGTCTTCACATAGTTGCACAATTATTTGACTACTCATTGATCTTCACTTATATCTTTTGGAGTAGTTTGTCTTTTGCTCCAGTGCTTCACTTATACCTTTTTAGAGCACGGCAGTGGTTTTATTTTGTAGAAATTATTGATCTCTCATGCTTCACTTATATTGTTTTGAGAGTCTTTTAGAACAGCATGGTAATTTGCTTTGGTTATAAAATTAGTCCTAATATGATGGGCATCCAAGTTGGGTAAAATAAAAACTTTCATATGAAGTGCATTGAATACTATGATAAATTTGATACTTGATAATTGTTTTGAGATATAAAGGTGGTAATGTTAGAGTCATGCTAGTTGGGTAATTATGAAATTGAGAAATACTTGTGTTAAAGTTGGCAAGTCCCATAGCATGCACGTATGGTGAACGTTCTATGACAAATTTGAAGCATGGGGTGTTCTTTGATTGCCTTCCTTATGAGTGGAGGTCGGGATCGCGCGATGGTTAACTCCTATCAACCCTTCCCCTAGGAGCATGCATAGTAGTACTTTGCTTCGAGGACTAATAAACTTTTGCAATAAGTATATGAGTTCTTTATGACTAATGTGAGTCCATGGATTATACGCACTCTTACCCTTCCGCAATTTGCTAGCCTCTACGATACCGTGCATTGCCCTTTCTCACCTTGAGAGTTGGTGCAAACTTTGCTGGTGCATCCAAACCCCGTGATACGATACGCTCTATCACACATAAACCTCCTTATATCTTCCTCAAAACAGCCACCATACCTACCTATTATGGCATTTCCATAGCCATTCCGAGATGTATTTCCATGCAACTTTCCACCATTACATTTATTATGACACACTCCACCATTGTCATATTGCTTTGCATGATACTGTAGTTGACATCGTATTTGTGGCAAAGCCACCTTTATAATTCTTTCATACATGTCGCTCTTGATTCATTGCATATCACGGTACACCGCCGGAGGCATTCACATAGAGTCATATTTTTTCCTAAGTATTGAGTTGTAATTCTTGAGTTGTAAATAAATAAAAGTGTGATGATCTTTGTTATTAGAGCATTGTCCCAGTGAGGAAAGGATGATGGAGACTATGATTCCCTCACAAGTTGGGATGAGTCTCCGGACTTTATGAAAAACAAAAGAGGCCAAAGAAGCCCAAATAAAAAAATAGGCCAAAGAAGCCCAAATAAAAAAAAGAGGCCAAAGAAGCCCACTGAAGAAAATGAGAGAAAAAGAGAGAAGGGACAATGTTACTATCCTTTTTCCACACTTGTGCTTCAAAATAGTACCACGATCTTCATGATAGAGAGTTTCTTATTTTGTTACTTTCATATACTAGTGGGAATTTTTCATTATAGAACTTGGCTTGTATATTCCAATGATGGGCTTCCTCGAAGTGCCCTAGGTCTTCGTGAGCAAGCAAGTTGGATGCACACCCACTTAGTTTCCTTCTGAGCTTTCATACACTTATAGCTCTAGTGCATCTGTTGCATGGCAATCCCTACTCCTCGTATTAACATCAATTGATGGGCATCTCCATAGCCCGTTGATTAGCCGCGTCAATGTGAGACTTTCTCCTTTCTTGTTTTCTCACATAATCCCTATCATCATACTCTACTCCACCCATAGTGCTATGTCCATGGCTTACGCTCATGTATTGCATGAGGGTTGAAAAGGCCGAAGCGCGTTAAAAAGTATGAACCAATGGCTTGGCTGAAACCGGGGTTGTGCATGATGGGAGCATTTTGTGTGACAAAAATGAAGCATGGCCAAACTATATGATTTTGTAGCGATAAGCTTTCTTTGGCTATGTTATTTGATAAGACATAAACTGCTTGCTTAGCATGCATGTAGTATTACTATTTTTATGCCAATATTAAACTTTTATCTTGAATCTTATGGATCTGAACATTCATGCCACAATAAGGAAAAATACATTGAGAATTATGCTAGGTAGCATTCCACATCAAAAATTTTGTTTTTATCATTTACCTACTCGAGGACGAGCAGAAATTGAGCTTGGGGATGCTTGATACGTCTCCAACGTATCTATAACTTTTAATTGTTCCATGCTATTATATTATCTATTTTGGATGTTTAAGGGGCTTTATTGTACACTTCTAAATTATTTTTGGGACTAACCTATTAATCGGAGACGCAGTCCAAATTGCTACTTTTTTGCCTATTTCAGTGTTTCACAGAAAAGGAATATCAAATGAAGTCCAAACGGAATGAAACCTTCGGGAGAGTGATTTCTGGAACTAACGTGATCCAGAGGACTTGGAGTGGACGTCAAGAAAGAAGCAAGGAGGCCACAAGGCAGGGAGGCGTGCTTGCCCCCCTAGGCACGCCCCCTACCCTCGTGGGCCCCTCGCAGCTCCACCGACCTACTTCTTCCTCCTATATATACCCATATACTCCGAAAACATCGAGGAGCACCATAGATCGGGAGTTCCACCGCCGCAAGCCTCTATAGCCACCAAAAACCAATTGGGACCCTGTTCTAGCACCCTGCCGGAGGGGGGATCCCTCACCGCTAGCCATCTTCATCATCCCGGCGCTCTCCATGATGAGGAGGGAGTAGTTCACCCTCGGGGCTGAGCATATGTACCAGTAGCTATGTGTTTCATCTCTCTTTCTCGTGTTCTTGATTCGGCACGATCTTGATGTATCGCGAGCTTTGCTATTATAGTTGGATCTTATGATGTTTCTCCCCCTCTATTCTCTTGTAATGGATTGAGTTTTCCCTTTGAAGTTATCTTATCGGGTTGAGTCTTTAAGGATTTGAGAACACTTGATGTATGTCTTGCATGTGCTTATTTGTGGTGACAATGGGATATCACGTGATCTACTTGATGTATGTTTTGGTGATCAACTTGCAGGTTCAGTGACCTTGTGAACTTATGCATAGGGGTTGGCACACGTTTTCGTCTTGACTCTCCGGTAGAAACTTTGGGGCACTCTTCGAAGTTCTTTGTGTTGGTTGAATTGATGAATCTGAGATTGTGTGATGCGTATCGTATAATCATACCCACGGATACTTGAGGTGACATTGGAGTATCTAGGTGACATTAGGGTTTTGGTTGATTTGTGTCTTAAGGCGTTATTCTAGTACGAACTCTATGATAGATCGAACGAAAAGAATAGCTTCGTGTTATTTTACTACGGACTCTTGAATATATCGATCAGAAAGAATAACTTTGAGGTGGTTTCGTACCCTACAATAATATCTTCGTTTGTTCTCCGCTATTAGTGACTTTGGAGTGACTCTTTGTTTTGCATGTTGAGGGATAGTTATATGATCCAATTATGTTATTATTGTTGAGAGAACTTGCACTAGTGAAAGTATGAACCTTAGGCCTTGTTTCCTAGCATTGCAATACCGTTTACGCTCACTTTTACCACTTGCTACTTTGCTATTTTTATATTTTCAGATTACAAAACCTATATCTACCATCCATATTGCACTTGTATCACCATCTCTTCACCGAACTAGTGCACCTATACAATTCACCATTGTATTGGGTATTTTAGGGACACAAGAGACTCTTTGTTATTTGGTTGCAGGGTTGCTTGAGAGAGACCATCTTCATCCTATGCCTCCCACGGATTGATAAACCTTAGGTCATCCACTTGAGGGAAATTTGCTACTATCCTACAAACCTCTACACTTGGAGGCCCAACAACGTCTACAAGGAGAAGGTTGCGTAGTAGACATCAGTGTACATTTCTTCTTGTACATCGTACTCCATTTACCTTACTTCGTATTGTTTCCCACTCCTATGATATTCCTATCCTAGGAACAAAATGAGGTGGTACTAAGTTTGTGTGTGTGTAGGGAGAACGAGACATCGATGGTGTGTACGAGTAGTCATGAGAGTCGTCGCGCACACACACATAGACATAGACATGCATATTCGTGTTTACATAAAATTCTATCTCCATCTCCAATCATATTTGTCCAACTAGCACATTATTTGAGTTATTAATTATATATGAAGCAATGTTTACGTACATCATCTCTTGTTTGCGGGCGTCTGGACCGCTGCCACGCCCGCTCCTGACCAACCCGAACCCTCTTCATCACCCGCGCGTGCTTCTCGCCCGAAACGGCTAGTGTCGCATTCATGCCCGGCCAGAGCGAACATGCCCGCTCACTGGCGCCAGCATTGAAGTAGCACGCCGACCGAGAGACCGCCGCCCCCGCCACTTCCCAGTGCACGCGACTGCTCCGCGTTCAAGGTCGCCACGGCCAGCCACAACATGCATGTAAAAAGTTCTTGGGAGTCCATGCTACAGCTAGCTGTCCTCCCCCTCCTCGTCAATCTCTTCTAATAGTGCTAGTACTCCATGGCGTGATCCATCGATAAGCAGGCAAGAAAGTTATCGTATAGCCGGTTTGCAGTGAGTGGCATGTCGAGCGACCATGTGGGGTGGAGCCATGGAGGAGGGTGAAACACGAACGCGACAGGCGTGATTTAAACACATTGGTTTTGCTCGATGGCGCGATCCAACGAAACGAAAGGTTGGTTTCTCTCTGCTTCCATTTTTTTCTTCGGAAAAACGGAAACTTTCCACTTCATTTTCATTCCTACTCCAAGGTTGCCCCGTTACAACATTCCATAAAATACAAAGGAAAACTAACACACATGTTGTTGCATCTCAATGATTCACAGATCATAGCCAATATTTACTTCACAACTAAAGACAAAAGTTGTGAGAGTGTGTACAAAAAAACTACTGATGGGGTCACTACGATGTAAACCCTTAACCCTAATCAGGATTTAATTTCCTGGCTAGCTAGAACCTGTCGAAGGAAAGACGGCTGGCACCATCGGATCATACGATGCTTTTGTGCAGTTCCACTAAAATCGAGTTGAGCATCCCTGTTGGCGAAGATATTAAAGAAGTGTGATTAGAATAATAGTACTGGCACTAGTTCAAGAGACATAAACTCACCACAAATAGAAGCCAGTAGAAGTAGAGAAAGATCCACATGGAGATGGAGCTACGTGGGGGCTGCGGCAGTGGAGCAAGCTAGCTCCAAAAGGAAGTTGTACCTAGGACATCGAGCTGTAGCTAGAAGGGCGGTTGGGAGGCGGCATCGACCCATACTGCGGGGACCCCCGATAGGGACGCACCGACAGTGGGTTTTCTCCCTCACTGCTATCGACTGCGTCTACGCAAAGACATCGTCCCTTCCCCCCGCGGCGGGATCAGGCTGGATCTATGACCAGCGGTGTGGCCACCGTCGTTCTAAGCTTGTGAAGTGAGCACCCCAAGCAAGTAGGCTTGTAGCTTAGGCTCCTGCTAGTGTATATATAGTGGATCGGTTTTCTTTTCTTTCCATATCAACCATTTTGTATTGCGTATGTGTCATTGAAGAGTGAAATGATGGTTGCTTCTTCCGACTAACTTACTGTGTGATTTGACTGCTCCTGAGTGGCCCCTACACGTACTCCCCCTACGTGTATGACTATTCCTGAGTCTCACTTTTACTTATCTCTATTTTCTTGCATGACACGTAGACAGGATGCGCATAGAGGAATTTTGTTACCTCATGTTGTTACGTAGTACTACTAGTACCTACTCCCTCCTTCCGGTTCACTACTAGTACTGCCTCCGTCCTGGCTTATTGGTCCCCTTTGTACTCAATTCATGGGCTCGTTTTCCTCAAGAAATTGTCTTTACCAACATATTAATATCGGGAATGCATGCGTGAACAACGAATGATTAAACCTTGCATGCAACGCTTTGACAAAGCATTGACTTATGAACATGTGAATGTGAGGGACTACAACCTTGTGCATGCATGCAACAGTCACACGTACACATGGGCGCAAAAATGCGTGTGATGCCCTAATAAATGCATGTTCGAGCACATGATGGAACACACACGGTCACGCTCAAGTGCTCAACCTACACATGCATGCACACACATACTCAGCCAGGGTGAGCTAGTGACCGTATAAACACCGGAATATGTATATATTGAGCGTAATAAGCATATTATGAAGTCCACTGACCATATTTTTACAAATATGCAATGACACACAGTGTATTTATCTCGTTTCAAATTAAGCCATATTAACCGGAAAGGAGGCAGTATGGACTAACATTACTTTGCTGTGTCCCGTCAACTTACCGAACAAGGAGAAGCTTGCAAGACGGGAGAAGCTTGCGCGCGGTGGCTCACAGGACAAGGAGAAACTTTTGACTAATGCAAGCTCTCCTTCGCTCAGGTGGTGGACGTGCAACAATTAATTTGGTGTCATATTGCCAGAAACATACACTATACTAGTACCATTATTGTTCGATTTCCCGAAGAGGCGAACAACCAAGCGCAAAGTTCACTACTAGTACTACTATACAGGTATGTACCACTAGGAACCGGATGGTGGAGCATCTGCACTCTTATTTTATTTTAATCTGTGATAAAGCAATCTTCAACACATTTGGTTCTCTTTGAGGGTTCTCGCATGTGATAATGGAAGTTGATTGCATGGAACACTCACCATAGTTCTCGCTTAATTCTGGCTCCTATCCTGTTAGAAATAGGAGCGCTCGGTAATATTTTCTCTTTTTTGTTATTCAGCATGTAAACAAGTCAGCAAACCTTGTGGCACATCCTTGTGGGAACCGTGCTGGCTGCACTTTGAATGTGACCGAGAGCTGGCTTGATGAAACACCATGCTTCCTTCTTCTTTTTTTGTGGGGTACCTCGCTTCCTAGTGACCAGTCTCTTGGATGGTCATCCTAAGAATGCTTACATATGAATAAATCTCTCTCATTTACTCGCAAAAAAAATTAAGCCATATTAACCGGAAAGGAGGGAGTATGGACTAGCACTACTTTCTGGTGTGTCCCGTCAACTTGCAGAACAAGGAGAAGCTTGCAGGACAAGGTGAAGCTCGCTTACGCCCTCTCTGTCTACCTCAAGTCTGGTGGCTTGCAGGACGGCGAGAAGCTTTTGACTAATGCAACCTACCCTCGCCCAGGCGATGGACATGTAGCAGTTCATTCGGTGTCAAATTGCCAGAGGCATACACTATAGTACCATCATTGTTCAACTTCACGAAGAGGCGAAGAGCCAAGCGCAAGGTTTAGTAGTACGAGTAGTACTACTACTAGTATACAGGTACTAGGAACCGCATGGTGGAGCGTTTGTACTCTTATTTTATTTTAATCTCTGATAGCGGAAAACGGCAGCCCAATAGTACTATTAAAAACATCGAACATGTAATGATGATATCGATCAACCATGCTCGAATATATCGTGGCCTCCGTGCAAGCCCGTCTGTGTGTTCTCGCTCCTCATCTCTCTCAAGGAATGGTGGGTTGGCCATTTTGCCGTCAATTGAGATCGGTTTGCTCACACTCCAGTCCCACATGTCAGTGATATGCCAAGAGGAAGTGCATTGACCGACTGGCCATATGCTTACTTGGTTTTGCACCTTCATACCACTCCTCCCTCCATCATAGTTTACAGGGCGCACTTCATTCTCATGCATTTCTCTCCATGCATTTCCACCACTAGAGAGATTTTAGACGTGTTTGGTTTAATGCTGCATTAATTAGGGTGTGGTAACCGCAATCAAGACCACAATTTCTCTCGATGTAGGTGTGTACGCGGAGTGGAGTAAGTGCATGCATCTGTGTACCCGGGGTGGAAGCACTGTATGCATGTGTGTACGCATTATTTCCTCTAGTAATAGACGTCGTGCTATAAGTACCAATGCTATTTTTCAGGCTGATCGCTAGTCGCCTTGGTCCCAGAGATTGTTGAAGCATGCTCTATAAACAGTGACGGAGGGAGTAGCATGAGCGGATTCAAAGAAGACCGTATTGATGATTGCTTCTTTCGAGCAACTTCGGTGGGAAAGGTGGGGCTTACGATTTGACTACTCATTACTCACTATTAGTGCGGCGCAACGACCGAGCTGAGTCTGCCATGCGGTTGTGCACTACTCCCTCCGCTCTTAAATATTTGTATTTCTAGAGATTTCAATGAGTGACTACATATGAAGCAAAATGAGTGAATCTACACTCTAAAATAGGTCCATTTGAAATTTCTGAAAAGATAAATATTTAGGAATGGAAGGAGTATAACTTTGTGCATGACACATGGACCCGGATGCTGAAGAGGCTTCTGGCAATGCTGTCAAGCTTCCAGCATTTGTTTACATAACGTACTATACAAATAATTTTCTAGCGACATGAAATTGTACAATGCTCTGAGCTTTCAGCATTTGTTTCGTGTGTCTTGCCATCCATGCTCTTTCGGAAAAAATAAAAAACTAACTTCCTTGCTAATGCATCTCAATGATTAGTAGATCAGAGCTAATATTTACATCACAACTGAAGACAAAGTTGTGAGAAGGTGTTAAATTAAAATTGATCCATGCTTTCATTGGCAGCAACTTCCCCCAGCTTTGTCTAAATCAACAAGGCATGTTGGGAAAAAAAGTAGCTGGCAGGAGCATGCAACATTCCGATCATTTTGTGTAGTTCCACTAAAATAGAGCTGAGCGTCCCTGTTCCAAAGATATTAAGTGTGATTACAATAATAGAGGACTGTCGATGAAACAATAAACACACAAATAGAAGTCGGTCACCTTTGCAGTCTCTCTTAAGACTAACTAGTTGGAGAATATTAAGCAAATAGTTGGAGAAGATTAGGCTCGGAGTTGGATGAGGAGGATAGAGCAAAACCAATCTCCCTTTGTGCAGTCGCACTGAAATGTAGAGACGTTGCCCGTGTGACATTTTAGTACAACTGCACAAAACACTCTTAAGAAAAGAGTGATTTGTGCAGTTCACCAAAAGGTCACAATAGCAACGAGGTGAAATGGATAGCCCTGTTTGCAAAAAAGAGGTAGAAAGAAACAATTACTGGCCATAACAGTTGATGACACATACGACGACAAAAAAGAAGCACATTCCTTGTCCTAAGGGAAGATAATAGCACGTTTGTGTTTATCTAAAATGATGTGAGGATGAGATTGCAATATGGAAAGTACGCCGGACGAGCTACGTTTTGGGCAAAGAACTAGGGAAGATCCACATGCAAGATTTTCCACATTCAGCGACATGGGAAGATGGGCAATGAAGCAAGGCCGGAGGGGATACCTGGGGGTCGTCGGGATGTAACTAGCAGAGCGGCGGCGGGCGAGATCTGCCCATACTGCGGCGGGCGGGATCTGCCCATACTGCGGCAGCGAGCAAGTGGCATAGGCCCTACGGTTGGGAGACAGGACAAGATGCGGCCGGATTCATTCATGTCGATCCATTGGGGCTATTTTGGTTCAAAGGAAAAACTTAAGGAAAAACATAGCAATAGGAAAATTTCCTATGACATTCTACTATTCAATTATTCATGCATTTTGTTGAAAGGAATGGAGCAAAACATCCACATGGACCTACTTTTAAAAATCCTATGCATGAAAACAAGACCAAGTGCATTAGTGGCAGAATAACATTCTAACTGTACACACTTTCATATGGTTTCACTTTAATTTGGCCATGTTTCTTTGCATTCCTCTGCTCTTCCAATTCTTGTGAACCAAACACCCAAGTTGATAGAAATCCTGTGTTTACAAATGCTCTGTTTCTCACGTGCATTCCTATCCTATTCCAGTGTTTTTCCTACCCCGCGTTTTTAGAATCATGCAAGCCAAAGGAGCCTTTACAGAATTACTTCAGTTACAGGTAGGTGTCGAAGAAAACTTTGTGTGGTTTGTCCTGCTCCTACCGCGACGTCGTTGATACGTCTCCAACGTATCTATAATTTTTTATTGTTCCATGCTATTATACTACCCGTTTTGGATGTTTATGGGCTTTACTTTACACTTTTATATCATTTTTGGGACTAACCTACTAACCGGAGGCCCAGCCGGAATTGCTGTTTTTTTGCCTATTTCAGTGTTTCGAAGAAAAGGAATATCAAATGGAGTCCAAATGGAATGAAACCTTCAGGAGCGATCTTTTTGGAACAAACATGATCCAGGGGACTTGGAGTGGACGTCAAACAATAGAGGAGGCGGCCACGAGGGTGCCCGGCGCGCCCCCTAGAGGTGGGCGCGCCCCCACCCTCGTGGGCCCCTCGAGCATCCACCGGCCTACTTCTTCCTCCTATATATACCCACGTACCCTGAAACCATCGAGGAGCACCACAAAAAACTATTTACACCACCTTAACCTTCTGTATCCGCGAGATCCCATCTTTGAGCCTTCGTCGGTGCTCCGCCGGAGGGGGAATCGACCATGGAGGGCCTCTACAACATCTCCAAGGCCCTTCCGATGAGTTGTGAGTAGTTTACCACAGACCTTCGGGTCCATAGTTATTAGCTAGATGGCTTCTTCTCTCTCTTTGAATCTCAATACAAAGTTCTCCTCGATCTTCTTGGAGATCTATTTGATGTAACTCTTTTTGCGGTGCGTTTGTTGAGATCCGATGAATTGTGGGTCTATGATCAAGTTTATCTATGAGAAATTGAATCTCCTCTAAATTCTTTTATGTGTGATTAAGTTATCTTTGCAAGTCTCTTTGAATTATCAGTTTGGTTTGGCCTACTAGATTGATCTTTCTTTCAATGGGAGAAGTGCTTTTAGCTTTGGGTTCAATCTTGCGGTGTCCTTTCCCAGTGACAGCAGGGGCAGCAAGGCACGTATTGTATTGTTGCCATCGAGGATAAAAAGATGGGGTTTATATCATATTGCATGAGTTTATCCCTCTACATCATGTCATCTTTCTTAATGCGTTACTTTGTTCTTTATGAACTTAATACTATAGATGCATGTTGGATAGCGGTCGATGTGTGGAGTAATAGTAGTAGATGCAGGCAGGAGTCGGTCTACTTGTCACGGACGTGATGCCTATATACATGATCATGCCTAGATAATCTCATAATTATTCGCTTTTCTATCAATTGCTCGACAGTAATTTGTTCACCCAGCGTAATACTTATGCTATCTTGAGAGAAGCCACTAATGAAACCTATGGCCCCCGGGTCTGTCTTTTATCATATAAGTTTATCATCTACTTTTATTTGCATCTTTACTTTTCCAATCTATATCATAAAAATACCAAAAATATTTATCTTATCATATTATCTCTATCAGATCTCACTTTCGCAAGTGGCCGTGAAGGGATTGACAACCCCTTTATTGTGTTGGTTGTGAGGTTCTTATTTGTTTGTGTAGGTGCGTGGGACTTTTGAGGAGCCTCCTACTAGATTGATACCTTGGTTCTCCAAAACTGAGGGAAATACTTACGCTACTTTGCTGCATCACCCTTTCCTCTTCAAGGAAAACCAACGTAAGCTCAAGACGTAGCAAGAAGGATTTCTAGCACCGTTGCCGGGGAGGTCTTCGCTCAAGTCAAGACATACCAAGTACCCATCACAAACTCATCTCCCTTGCATTACATTATTTGCCATTTGCCTCTCGTTTTCCTCTCCCCCACTTCACCCTTGCCGTTTTATTCGCCCTCTCTTTCCCAATCTCCTCTCTCTCTCTCTTTTGCTTGCCTTTTTGTTTGCTCGTGTGTTAGATCGTTTATCTTGTCGTCATGGCTAGTCCCTTATCCGCTCCTATGTCTCCTGAGTTTAAAGTTCTTCACTTCAAGCAAAGGCAAGGAGAAAACTTAAAAGATGCTTGGTATAGGATGATGGAATCTTATCGTAATTGCACCCTAGAGGTGAATTTTAGAATTCTACTTCGCAATTTTTATGTTGGGCTAAATATGTCCCATAGACAACTTTTGGATTGCATTGCCAAAGGAAATTTTATTGAAATTGATCCCAGTGTTGCGCATGAAATTATAGAGGGAATAGTGGGAACACTACCTCAAAAAGGGGTACCACATCCTACCCAAGAAGAAACACAAGTGTTTGAAAAGATTTGCGAAGTAACAAAATTTTTACAAAAGTCTCTTGAACCTCTTAAGAGTGTTAGCGGAAATCTTCACCGCATGAATATGTTGATTACTCTTTGCAATAAGCAGTTGGATTCTTCAGATCTAAAAATTTCCGAGTATGAAGGGAAACGTAAAGAACCTCCCGGATTCGAGCATGACTCTGCTAAAAAACTGAAAATCAAATATGGCACTACTTATATCTATCCTCGCTTTTATGCCTAGTTTGGGGCGTTAAACGATAGCGCTAGTTGGGAGGCAACCCAATTTTTTTTGTCTTTGCTTCTGTTTAGTAATAAAATTTTCATCTACCTTCTGTTTAGATGTGCTTTCATGATTTAATTAGTGTTTGTGCCAAGTAGAACCTATAGGATAACCTATGGTGATAGTTAATTTGATTCTGCTGAAAAACAGAAACTTTGCACGCACAAAAATAATTTTAGTAATTCACAGAAACGTGCTTTTGAGTTGGTTATTTTTTATGTAGATCAATAGACAAATTTCGTAGGAGTTCCTATTTTTGTAGGATTTTTAGAGTTCCGGAAGTATTCGAGAGTTATAGATTGCTACAAACTGTTCTGTTTTTGACAGATTCTGTTTTTCGTGTGTTGTTTGCTTATTTTGATGCATCTATGGCTAGTAAAATAGTTTATAAACCATAGAGAAGTTGGAATACAGTAGGTTTAACACCAATATAAATAAAGAATGAGTTCATTACAGTACCTTATGTGGTGGTTTTTCTTTCTTGCACTAACGGAGCTTATGAGATTTCCTGTTGAGTTTTGTGTTGTGAAGTTTTCAAGTTTTGGGTAAAGATTTGATGGACTATGGAATAAGGAGTGGCAAGAGCCTAAGCTTGGGGATGCCCATGGCACCCCAAGATATTCAAGGATAACCAAAAGCCTAAGCTTGGGGATCGTCTTCGTCTATCGGTAACTTTACTTGGAGCTATATTTTTATTCGCCACATAATATGTGTTTTGCTTGGAGCGTCTTGTATGATATTAGTCTTTGCTTTTTAGTTTACCACAATCATCCTTGATGTACACGCCTTTTGGGAGAAGCCCACTTGATTAGAATTTATTAGAATACTCTATGTGCTTCACTTATATCTTTTGAGCTAGATAGTTTTTGCTGTAGTACTTCACTTAAATCTTTTATAGCACGGCGGTAGCTTAATTTTGTAGAAATTGTTAATCTATCATGCTTCACTTATATTATTTTGAGAGTCTCTTAGAACAGCATGGTATTTGCTATGGTTATAAATTGGTCCTAGAATGATGGGCAACCAAGTTGGGTATAATAAAAACTATCATAGGAAGTGAATTGGATGCTATGATCAATTTGATACTTGATAATTGTTTTGAGATATGGAGGTGGTGATATTAGAGTCATGCTAGTTGGGTGATTGTGAATTTAAAGAATGCTTGTGTTGAAGTTGGCAAGTCCCGTAGCATGCACGTATGGTAAAAGTTGTGTAACAAATTTGAAACATGAGGTGTTCTTAGATTGTCATCCTTATGAGTGGTGGTCGGGGACGAGCGATGGTCTTTTCCTACCAATCTATCCCCCTAGGAGCATGCGCATAGTGCTTGGTTTTTGATGACTTGTAGATTTTTGCAATAAGTATATGAGTTCTTTATGACTAATGTTGATCCATGGATTATACGCACTCTTACCCTTCCATCATTGCTAGCCTCTTCGGTACCGTGCATTGCCCTTTCTCACCTTGAGAGTTGGTGCAAACTTCGCCGGTGCATCCAAACCCCGTGATACGATACGCTCTATCACACATAAACCTCCTTATATCTTCCTCAAAACAGCCACCATACCTACCTATTATGGCATTTCCATAGCCATTCCGAGATAATATTGCCATGCAACTTTCCACCGTTCCGTTCATCATCATGGCACACATCATCATTGTCATATTGCCTTGCATGATCATGTAGTTGACATCATATGTGTGGCAAAGCCACCATGCATAATTTTTTTGTACATGTCACTCTTGATTCATTTCCCATCCCGGTACACTACCGGAGGCATTCATATAGAGTCATATCTTGTTCTAGTTTTGAGTTGTAATTCATGAGTTGTAAATAAAAAGAAGTGTGATGATCATCATTATTAGAGCATTGTCCCCAAATAAAAAAATGAAAGGCCAAAAATAAAAAAAGGCCAAAGAAAAAAGAAAAAAAAAGAAAGGCCAAAAGAAAAAAAAAGGGACCCAAAAGAAAAAACGGAAAAAAAGGAAAAATAAGAAATTAAAAGGGGGCAATGTTACTATCCTTTTCCACACTTGTGCTTCAAAGTAGCACCATGTTCTTCATATAGAAAGTCTTTTATGTTGTCACTTTCATATACTAGTGGGAATTTTTCATTATAGAACATGGCTTGTATATTCCTACGATGGGCTTCCTCAAAATGCCCTAGGTCTTCGTGAGCAAGCAAGTTGGATGCACACCCACTTAGTTTATTTTGTTGAGCTTTCATACATTTATAGCTCTAGTGCATCCGTTGCATGGCAATCCCTACTCCTCATGTTGACATCAATTGATGGGCATCTCCATAGCCCGTTGATTATCCTCGTCAATGTGAGACTTTCTCCTTTTTTGGTCTTCTCCACACAACCTCCATCATCATATTCTATTCCACCCATAGTACTATATCCATGGCTCACGCTCATGTATTGCGTGAAAGTTGAAAAAAGTTTGAGATTACTAAAGTATGAAACAATTTCTTGGCTTGTCATCGGGGGTGTGCAAGATGAGAGCATTTTTGTGTGATGAAAATGAAGCATGACCAAACTATATGATTTTGTAGGCATGAACTTTCTTTAGCCATGTTATTTTGAGAAGACATGATTGCTTAGTTAGTATGCTTGAAGTATTACTATTTCTTATGTCAATATGAACTTTTATTTTGAATCATTTGGATCTGAACATTCATGCCACAATAAAAAAAATTACATTGAGAATTATGCTAGGTAACATTCCACATCAAAAATTCTGTTTTTATCATTTACCTACTCAAGGACGAGCAGGAATTAAGCTTGGGAATGCTTGATACGTCTCCAATGTATCTATAATTTTTGATTGTTCCATGCTATTATATTACCCGTTTTGGATGTTTACGGGCTTTACTTTACACTTTTATATCATTTTTGGTACTAACATACTAACCGGAGGCCCAGCCCGAATATGTTGTTTTTTTGCCTATTTCAGTGTTTCGAAGAAAAGGAATATCAAACGGAGTCCAAACGGAATGAAACCTTCGGGAGCGATCTTTTTGGAACAAATGTGATCCAGGGGACCTGGAGTGGACGTCAAGCAATAGAGGAGGCGGCCACGAGGGTG
The DNA here is from genome assembly GCF_018294505.1 of Triticum aestivum. NCBI lineage: Eukaryota > Viridiplantae > Streptophyta > Magnoliopsida > Poales > Poaceae > Triticum > Triticum aestivum. The sequence goes on along the minus strand of NC_057798.1, from coordinate 159,724,793 downwards.
CTCGGTGCGCCCCTACACGTGGGCACGCCCCCACCCTCGTGGGCCCCTAGAGCGTCCACCGACCTACTTATTCCTCCTATATATACCCACGTACCTTGAAACCATCGAGGAGCACCACAAAAAACTATTTCCACCGCCGTAACCTTCTGTATCCATGAGATCCCATCTTGGAGCCTTCGTCGGCGCTCCGCCGGAGGGGGAATCGACCATGGAGGGCCTCTACATCATCTCCAAGGCCCTTTCGATGAGTTGTGAGTAGTTTACCACAGACCTTCGGGTCCGTAGTTATTAGCTAGATGGCTTCTTCTCTCTCTTTGAATCTCAATACAAAGTTCTCCTCGATCTTCTTGGAGATCTATTCGATGTAACTCTTTTTGCGGTATGTTTGTCGAGATCGGATGAATTGTGGGTTTATGATCAAGTTTATCTATGAGAAATATTTGAATCTCCTCTGAATTATTTTATGTGTGATTAAGTTATCTTTGCAAGTCTCTTCGAATTATAAGTTTGGTTTGGCCTACTAGATTGATCTTTCTTGCAATGGGAGAAGTGCTTAGCTTTGGGTTCAATCTTGCGGTGTCCTTTCCCAGTGACAGCAGGGGCATTAAGGCACATATTGTATTGTTGCCATCGAGGATAAAAAGATGGGGTTTATATCATATTGCATGAGTTTATCCCTCTACATCATGTCATCTTTCTTAATGTGTTACTCTGTTCTTTATGAACTTAATACTCTAGATGCATGCTGGATAGCGGTTGATGTGTGGAGTAATAGTAGTAGATGCGGGCAGGAGTCGGTCTACTTGTCATGGACGTGATGCGTACATACATGATCATGCCTAGATAATCTCATAATTATTCGCTTTTCTATCAATTGATCGACAGTAATTTGTTCACCCACCGTAAAACTTATGCTATCTTGAGAGATGTCACTAGTGAAACCTATGGCCCCCGGGTCTATCTTTTATCATATAAGTTTATCATCTACTTTTATTTGCATCTTTACTTTTCAAATCTATATCATAAAAATACCAAAAATATTTATCTTATCATATTATCTATATCAGATCTCACTTTCGTAAGTGGCCGTGACGGGATTGACAACCCCTTTATTGTGTTGGTTGCGAGGTTCTTGTTTGTTTGTGTAGGTGTGTGGGACTTTCGTGGAGCCTCCTACTGGATTGATACCTTGGTTCTCAAAAACTGAGGGAAATACTTATGCTACTTTGCTGCATCACCCTTTCCTCTTCAAGGAAAACCAACGCAAGCTCAAGACATAGCAGTCGTCCACCTCACTTGAGCTAATCTATCAACAGAAGCATCCACCAAACCAGACATCACAACTCATGACCGTCTTTCACCGCCTCAGATCTCCTTCCCTGCCGCCGGCACCCACCCGCAATGGCATCACCATCATCGACTCGGCAGATGAACCTGAGGAGTACACGGGTCCACAAGAGAGGTCGCACTCTTTTGTTTTTGCTTATGTTATGCATTGCTTAATATTACCTGCTACTTTATCGTCCTGTTCACCTCTTAGACTCCAAGTCAGGTCCAAATTAATGTTCAAACTTGAGTTTTAAAATTTGTTGTGGGGCACATATCGAGGCAGTTATGAATAGTATCTCTGTCTATCTGGTTCACCTAGGGTATGCCTATGTTATTCATCATCTATCTTTTTATTAAAGCAATCATCATTTGTCTTTTTATTAAATTAAAGCTATCATCAGCCTGCTATCATTATTTTTGGATCCATCCACTGGTTGTTACCATCACTCTAGATTTCTGCATGCTCTCCTTACATAATCTCACTATATTTCTTGTATGCATGTCAGATATTGTACACATTCATGATGAACATGTAGAGAAAAAGAGAAGAGTTTTGTACGACAATACAATGTCATGCAAACATCGCTCCATGGTGGGTTCAATGGAACCCCCCCCCCCTCTCCAGATTGTAATCCAGAGGAAGATATTTGTTCTGAGGCGGATTCAGAAACAGCTGACCACTCCTATTTACCCCCCAAGGTGTTTGCTCTAACTTTGCATGATGATGTTAGTCATATCATGCATATGTTGTCTTGTAGTGCCTACTTTCGACATCATATATGTCATCTGCTTAGTTTAGACATGTTATGTAATGCCACCTGTTTAGTTTCTATATCGTATATGGGAGTTATGCAGTCTCATCTCTTTTAGCCAGCCATAATATATGTGAAATATGCAATGTCATCCTGTTTAACCAGACATCATATATTTGAATGATATCTTGCCCATCCTTTTCTTCATTACATTTCCATTTGTCGATAATGTTTGTACATTAAACTACTCATCCTGTGAATCAGCCATTTGAGTGTGTGATGGAAAAATATGGAGTGAAAACAAGGTCTTCAGAGCAGACAGTGCCACCTGTCGAAGCAGATCTCTTGCTACGTCCTGATAGCTCCTCGGAGATGGATTTAGAGACAGATGACCAGTCCTATTCCCCCATCGAGGTGTATGCTCTAACTTGGCACGGTTATACTGTTCATATCATGCATATGGTGTCTTGCATTGCATAGTTTAGACATCATATACACAATATTCAACACCATGTTCTTAGTTCAGACATCATATATGAGTTGCCCTCTGCTTAGCATATAAATCACATATGTGAATTAAATTATGTGATCATGATTAATTAGATAACATGCATGTGAATTATGTCATGCGAACCTGTTTACTAAAGACATCATATAATTATCTCATGCCATCATGTTTAGTTAGTCATCATATCTTTGAATTATATCATGCTATGCTATCCAGTTTAGATAGACATCATATACGTGAAATTATGTCATGCTATCATTTTTAGTTAAACAATATACATGTCAACTATTTCATGCCCACTTTTTTCCACACTATATATAGCATCTGTCTCTCATACAATGTCTATACATTCAACTATGTTTCCTATTTATCAGACATTTGAATTGGAGCGGGTGATGGCTGTATCTAGCAGAGTAAAAACACGATCTCTTGGTGGAGATAGGGCCCCGGTTGTACATGCACAGAACCAGCCCTACCACACATAACCTAGACGCTCGCAGATTGTACCCATACTGCAATGGACAGAGAACCAACTTCACCCAATCTAACCCCAACCCCAGCAGATAGTAATCCAGTTCCTATTGACACAGCACCATCTCCACCACAAAGCTCCCAAACAAGAGCAGTTAGTAAGGCAGCTCCAGTGCCCAAAGTGCTAGTACTACCATGGCGAATCCCAACTCCACCAGTTAGTACACCTATTCCGGTGGAGGAAGCACAACCATCCATTCGTAGTTTAGCATCTATCGCATTTGATGTTGTTAAATCCTATGTGCATACATTCCCATCATGGAAATATTATACTGAAGATGAAGGAAAATGCTAGTTGCAGGTGTTTGTCCAGGAGTTATGTGTAAGTAATGTTATTCATCGCAATTACTTTGCTTTGTCCCACACATTCTATCTCTATGATGACTATTGTGACGCCCCCGATTCAATCGTACACTAATCATGCACGCAAACGTGTACGATCAAAATCAGGGACCCACGGGAAGATATCACAACACAACTCTAAAACATAAATAAGTCATACAAGCATCATAATACAAGCCAGGGGCCTCGAGGGCTCGAATACAAGTGCTCGATCATAGACGAGTCAGCGGAAGCAACAATATCTGAGTACAGATATAAGTTAAACAAGTTTGCCTTAAGAAGGCTAGCACAAACTGGGATACAGATCGAAAGAGGCACAGGCCTCCTGCCTGGGATCCTCCTAAACTACTCCTGGTCGTCGTCAGCGGCCTGCACGTAGTAGTAGGCACCTCCAGAGTAGTAGTCGTCGTCGACGGTGGCGTCTGGATCCTGGGCTCCAATGTCTGGTTGCGGCATCCGAGAAGAATAGGAAAACGGGGGGAAAAGAGGGAGCAAAGCAACCGTGGGTACTCATCCAAAGTACTCGCAAGCAAGGAGCTACACTACATATGCATGGGTATATGTGTAAGGAGGCAATATGAGTGGTCTGAATTGCAGAATGCCAGAATAAGAGGGGGATAGCTAGTCCTATTGAAGACTACGCTTCTGGCAGCCTCCGTCTTGTAGCATGTAGAAGAGAGTAGACTGAAGTCCTCCAAGTAGCATCGCATAGCATAATCCTACACGGCGATCCTCCCCTCGTCTCCCTATGGAAAAGCGATCGCCGGGTTGTCTGTGGAACTTGTCTGGGTGTGTTTTATTAAGTGTTTGGCTCTAGTTGTCATAAGGTCAAGGTACAACTCCGGGTCGTCCTTTTACCGAGGGACACGTCTATTCGAATAGATAAACTTCCCTGCAGGGGTGCACCACATAACCCAACACGCTCGATCCCATTTGGCCGGACACACTTTCCTGGGTCATGCCCGGCCTCGGAAGATCAACACGTCGCAGCCCCACCTAGGCACAACAGAGAGGTCAGCACGCCGGTCTAAATCCTATGCACGCAGGGGTCTGGGCCCATCGCCCATTGCACACCTGCATGTTGCATGGGCGGCCGGAAGCAGACCTAGCAACCTCCATTACAAAGGAAGTCACGTTACGCGGTCCAATCTGGCGCGCGCCGCTCAGTCGCTGACGTCACAAAGGCTTCGGCTGATACCACGACGTCGAGTGCCCATATCTTTCCCGTGTAGTTGGTTAGTGCGTATAGGCCAGTGGCCAGACTCAGATCAAATACCAAGATCTCGTTAAGCGTGTTAAGTATCCGTGAATGCCGAACAGGGCCAGGCCCACCTCTCTCCTAGGCGGCCTCAACCTGCCCTGTCGCTCCACCTCAAAGTAACAGTCGGGGGCCGTGGGAACCCAGGCCCACCTCTACCGGGATGGAGCCACTTGTCCTTCCAGCCCCCACATCAGAATCACCTGCGGGTACTCAACGAGCTGACCCGACTTTAGTCACCATCTGTATAGCATGTATGTATGTATAGTATATACCCGTGATCACCTCCCAAGTGATCACGGCCCGATAGTATAGCAAGGCAGACTGACAAGAATGTAGGGCCAATGATGATAAACTAGGATCCTATACTAAACAATTAGGATTGCGGGTAAGGTATCAATGACTGTAGCAACAATGACAGGCTATGCATCAGAATAGGATTAATTGAAACAGTAACATGCTACACTACTTTAATGCAAGCAGTAGAGAGTAGAATAGGCGATATCTGGTGATCAAAAGGGGGGCTTGCCTGGTTGCTCTGGCAAGAGAGAGGGGTCGTCAACACCATAGTCGTACTGGGTAGCAGCAGCGTCAGTCTCGGTGTCTAGCGAGAGAAGAGGGGGAAAGAAACAATAAATATTAAGCAAACAGATGCATAGCGATGCATGACAAGACAAGTATCGGTGCTAGGTGTGCCCGATCGCGGTAGTAGGTGATACTGATGAAGGGGGGAAACATCTGAGAAAGTATTCCCGGTGTTTCACGTCTCCGGACAAAGGAACCGGAGGGGGAAAGTTGCGAGTTCGATATGTTAGGGATGTGTGGCGGACGAACAGGTTGCATATCCGGATTTGTCTCGTCGTTCTGAGCAACTTTCATGTAGAAAGTATTTTCATCCGAGTTACGGATTAAAAGATATGATTTTCTAAAGATTTAAATCATTTTCTGATTTTAGTTATTTATCTAAAGCCAACATTATCCAGAACAGTGTTTGATGACGCAAGCATGACATCAGAGTGATGTCAGCAGGTCAACTGGTCGGTTGACCAGTCAAACCAGACAGGTGGGTCCAGTGGGACCCACATGTCATTGTCAGGTGCATTAACAGAGTTTTGAAACTAACTAAATGGGTTAATTAGCAGGTGGGGCCGGGTAGTTAGTGAGAGATTAGTGTTTAATTAACTAATTTAATTAATTAGCAAATTATCTATTTATTTTATTCGTTTATGGCATGGGCCCCGCATGTCAGTGCCACTGGGCTGCCCCATCAGCACGTTGACTGGGTCAATCCAGTCAACGAGGCCCCCATGGCCCACTGGCAGTGACCCAGGGGTAGGGCCTGCCTAGCCACGTCGGTGGATGGTGCCGGAACGACGTCGGCGAGGCAAAACGTGGCGGTGCGGCTCGGGAGGTGGCCGGAAATCACCTACAGGGCACCGTTCTTCGCGTTTTCGGGAGCGTTCGAGAGCTACAGCTGTGCCGCGTCCAGCGGTGGTGATTGTGGCGGCTGGGGTGACCGGAATCGAGCGCTACAGGCTCCACGGCGGCGAGGTGGTTCGGGCGTGAGACGAAGAAGAAAACGCAACGCGCTTCGGGGCTAACGGGAAGGCTAGGGTGGAGCTGCGCGACGCGCTGTGCACAAAGGGCTCGGCCCCGTGACCATTTGGTCACAGGAGACTCGGCGACGACGAGATCCGCGGCGGGGTGCTCGGGTGCTTCGGCGGCAGCTAGCTAGGGCGCAGGAGAGAGAGAGAGGAGGGAGCAGGGGCTCACTGAGCGGCGCACACGGTGGCCCTTGGGGGTTTAGTAGCTGCAGGGGCGCGGCCGAAGTCGGTGAAGAACGGCGGCGGAGCTTGTTAGAGCAGAGGAGGAAGATGGCAGCGTCGGGGCGTTGCGGTGGCTCCGGTCTCCAACAGGTTGCACCAATCGAAGCAGCGGACGACAGCGGACCTTGGAGACACCATGGGGCAGCAAGGTCGGTACGGTGGTCGTGGCTAGGCCGGAGCCATGGCGGCGATGGCGCTCGGTTATGGAGGGGAACGAGGGGGAGTGCGGTGCATCTGAGGGGAGGGCGTAGGAACCGAGGGGAGAGTGGGGGCGAGTGGGAGGAGGGACCGAGGAGGCGGGAGGGCGTGGCGGCCTTATCCTCCTCGACGCCGGCGAGCGGGTCCGGTGGCGACCGCGCCCTGTAGCGGCACGCGACCAAGGAACAGGAAAGGGGGGTGCGGTGCGGGGGGGTTGGGCCGGCTGGGCCGGCTGGGCCGACCAGGCTGGTTGCGGTCCAGGAGGCAGGGGCTGTGGCCGTGCGGGTGGGTTGGTGGCCAGCTGGGCCAGTCAGCCCAGTGGGGGGGAGGGTTTTCTCTTTTTTTGTCTTCTGTTTTATTTATTTTAGTTAGCAAAATGTTTTTACAAAAATATAACCCCTACTCCTAAATTAGCATAATAACATAGGACACCTACTCCAGAAAGTTTGGTGATTATATAAACTAGATTAACATTTGTTTAGTATTTAAACACATTTAAATAATTGTTTGGCTGCTGTTTTACTTACTATAGTGCATTTAAATACTTTACAAAAGTGTGGTTTCTTCACCAATATTTAATATGGATTATGTGGCTCACTCCGAACATTTTAGTTTTCATATTTGAAAACTTTTATTGTTTGCTTAATTTTGAATTTGAATTCGAACCGTTTTCGAACTAACGCGAGATTAGCAACAGTAATCGAGGTGACGTGGCATCATTAGCAGAGGTTCACTGTAGCCTAATTATCCGGGCGTCACAATTCTCCTCCACTACAAGAAATCTCGTCCCGAGATTTAGGAGGGGAGTAAGGGGAAAGAGATTGGGTTACGAAAAATCTAACGGATCTTCTCAGTTTTGGTTGCTCTTCTCGAAGAAGTTGATCCCTTTCGTTGATTTCTTTATTTCTCTGCTCCAGTCATCATGATGAAGTCGGCATCCTTTCTTCAGGAACTTTCACTGTACTTACGAAAGAATAAAGGGGCTGGGAGAACAGACCTCTGCAAGGTTGACTAACTTGTTGATAACATCGGGGAAGGTGGGGGAAGTAACTCTCGAATTAAAAATCTTTAGAAAATATCGAGAGCAAAGTAGGAAGATGTCATGAGAAGTTTCAAGCGGCAGGCAATCGTTCGATGCCTGAAACAGAGTGAAGGGGTTCAAAGCTATCAGAATAAGTATTCTGTCTTATGCCAGTATAGATCAGTAGGACGGTGGTCCATGAATTACATACGAGGCCACGCGCGAGGAATAAATTTGGGAACAGGGGGTGCACATGAGAGTCAGGTTTCGATCCTGTGGGTTATGGGCCCACCATGCGGTTAAAATAGAAAGGGCATTGACATCTTGCATGGTCATGATAGAAGGCATGTCAGAAAATAGCATGTCAGTTATGTTGCCAACCACGTCGGTACCAAGGGCGAGGGACTAAGAGAACCATTTTCCTGCTTGTTAAACGAGGCGGACCAATAGGCAAAGTTCTCGTCCATCGGTGGTTACTGAAATGCAATCAACAAATGCAACAGGGTCTTACTAACACGGTTGTACACCAAGGTGTTTACATAAACAGGAGAAAATTATAGCTTAGATCATATAGATCACCAGAAAGGTTAAACAAATCAATGAAAAGGAAAAGGTGACCATTAGGTTAAATAGAACAATGGAAAAGTAAATGTGTTTAAACGCAAGTTTCAAGGATATATCCTTCCCAAGGACAAGCAGAGCATGATATCCATGACAGGATAGAAAGTAGATAATTGTTTAGGTAAGGAGAGACGAATTCCATGACATAACCCAAACAATGGTATTTGGATAATGGACAAAGAAAAGTTAGCATTGTTCTTCAAATGCTCTTATTGAAAATCGGAGTACCATAGACATGCTTCGGGGTAGCATTGGCAAGGTCCTCAAGCAAAGGTCAGACTCTAGATACACGAAGGATCCATCAGGAACAACTTATAGAATAAGTCTTACAATTTCCTCATGAAAGAATGGATAACCTTGTTGAAAAGGAAACTATAACAATAGGGCCTCCGACCAGGTGTGCTAGGCATGACATCACCTTACCGGGTCATGTAAAGATGTTATAACTCCTGGAAATATGTTCCAATCATCATACCTGACCAAGATTCGGATCTGATTGGTGTCAGGATACCTCAGACTCAGGATGTCTGAGGAGAAAAGGTGCAACACAAATTGTCGAGATGACATTGTAAGATTCTCGGGAATTAAACTATGGAAGCGAGTTTCAAAACAAGAGTTCATCATCAAACCAGGGAGAGAATGAGGAGGTGGCTGGTGAACTCAGCGACAATTCATTGAGATTTCCAAAAAGATGGATTTCCACAATTATGTGAACAAGGAGATAACATTAGTCAGATCAAATGATACAATGATGTATGCTCGAGGAAAACAAACACAATTTACAATGATAGAAGGGTGCCCCCGGAACTCTGGAATAGGTAGCACGATCAATGTTTGAATGATGATTCAATAAGCAATAGACTTAGAATGAAACTACCAACCATTAACTCCAAAGCAAAGGGTTGCTAGAAGTACAGAACTCAAGCAACATTATTAGCATATTGGTATCCTGGTTAAAAACAACACGGGGACCAAGGAGGAATGGTGATGGTGATAAGTATCATCATACCGAGAATTTCTAAGAGGTGGAGCAATGTCCACAACATTCTCGACAAAAAAGACAGTAATACTTCAAGGCAGAACACAACACTAGCCGGAGAGCAAGTTGTATTCATAATGTGGACAAGTTCATGATGAAATGAAGTCAAGGGTGTTGTCGATGATAATAAAAATCATTGAGGGCCAGGATGGTATTTCTCTTCATGAATTCAATCGATATCCTAGAAGAGCTCAAAATGTTGATGATGATTACGACACAATTGTCGAGAGATTTCTCGAAGGTGTAATCGATCGGCGATGACATCAAGTCAAAGGACTGATGAAGCGAAAGGTTATTGGAACCACGAGTACGACACAAACTCAAAATCAAGCTTGATGTTCAAGATGAAATGATATGACGAGGAAAATCGACGTAAGCTTAGCTCATCGTCGAAAGTGGTGCTCCGGGAATAAGGACTAGGTAGCACAGTTAAAAAGTTGCACGATAAGGATATAGCCGATCAGGCTAGGAATGGCTTGATCGGGTACAAACTCGTACTTAAAGAAGATTACAAAGAGTAGTTGAACCGTAGTGCAGACTCGGTTCAGTTATCGGTGTCTTTGAGTGTTTAATAACTCAGAGCACATGAAAAATTGTAATCAGTGAGAATGTAGTACTTGATGAAGAACTCATAAGAAGTTATGCAGTTCCAAGATAATCTCGAGATACCAGGGGGTAATACTCGAGGACAGTCCAAAGTAGAGCTTGATCTGGGGTATTGCTCTATAGAAGGTAAGTGCTTAAACATGCACGAGAAATGGTATTTAAAGGAGATCATGGTCAGAACCATGATTGCAAAAGGCCAGATCCCAGATATAAGATGTACTTATACCAAGGGAATAATTAATTTAAGAGAAGCTTTAATGATAAGATCTACATTGTGTCCATGGGCATGAACACAAAGTTCAAGGTCGACTCCCACTTCCATAATGCATAACCTTCCATTCACTTCTCGTCCTCGAAGAAGTTGTATGGTAGAAAATTATCTGCTAAACACTAGAAGGGTTGGCTTGTCAAAAACCTTCCGGTTCATACGGTTTTTAAGGAAGGTATAGGTTCAACCCATAAGGGAATCTTAGGAACATATACCACAAACTACAGGAGCAAATAACTCCAGCTCGGAAGTAGAGCATGGTTGACAAAGCAGAAGATACCGATTGTCAAAGACATTATGTATCATGGGAATAACTCACAAGAATTTTTCAGTGTGAAGGATACTAACGGATAATAACCCAGCAATGGGCCTAGCGGTGCACAACGGAGTTGATGGGAGTATCGGTACTCAATAAGAGGAGGAAAGGATGCAAATACATCGGAATATAGAACATCTGAATAATTCGATGCTTTGGTAACAAAGGTATTATGATTTCCAAAACGAAGGATCAGAAGCAGACGATCTGATCAAAGATGAAAAGTCGAATAGACATAGGGGCATACAATCGACGACAAATTGATTGGTCAAGAACCAGCTCATGTCCGGAGTGACGTCTGAGCTGAAGGGAAGAATTCTATTGCTTGATGATTGCGAGCATTCGCAAACATATTGAATTAATGTACTCAAAATAATAGTGACAAAGGGTGCTAATAAGATTACTAGACTTATGGGATTAACCATAATGCAAGCAAGCAAGAATTTCAAGAGCAATAGCATGTTGAGGATTTTCGTAAGATCAAATAGTATTTCGAAGAATTTTATGAAACACATGAACAACTGGGGATGAACGAATCCTCGACAAGTGTGAGGTATTATCCGTAGGGGTATTCATGTGGCAAAGTATTGCAAAGCAGTAAGCTCAAAGGATTCTCGGAACAACAAAGAGAAGTTCGTTGCACCTTGTAATAACAAGCTCAATGGGATCGAATGTAAGAATGGCAGGTGCATGCAGTTATCCATAAGGATATAACAGTGGTAGGGAATTTGCAAAGGCAATGGGCACAAGCGTCTCGGGAGAACATCCTAGAGTATTTTTGAAATCTTCTGATGCAGTAGGCGATCATCTGTGATTAGGGGCTCTCCGGGAGAAAGTAGTTATGAGAAACTAGAGTCAGATTTAGTAAAAACATTTAACCCGAATAGAGGAGAGCTTAGAGTCCCAGAGTATAGGTCGAGGAATAAAAGATCCTAATACCATCCAATTGGCGACGTGGGCCCATGGGCCGCACAGCCAAGTTACTAAAAATTTTGTAATGACTAGACTCGACTTCGGCCAAGGAGTGTGGAAGGGGGATTCCTACAGGCAGTCGGCTCTGATACCAACTTGTGACGCCCCCGATTCAATCGTACACTAATCATGCACGCAAACATGTACGATCAAAATCAGGGACCCACGGGAAGATATCACAACACAACTCTAAAACATAAATAAGTCATACAAGCATCATAATACAAGCCAGGGGCCTCGAGGGCTCGAATACAAGTGCTCGATCATAGACGAGTCAGCGGAAGCAACAATATCTGAGTACAGACATAAGTTAAACAAGTTTGCCTTAAGAAGGCTAGCACAAATTGGGATACAGATCGAAAGAGGCGCAGGCCTCCTGCCTGGGATCCTCCTAAACTACTCCTGGTCGTCGTTAGCTGCCTGCACGTAGTAGTAGGCACCTCCAGAGTAGTAGTCGTCATCGACGGTGGCGTATGGATCCTGGGCTCCAATGTCTGGTTGCGTATCTGAGAAGAAGAGGAAAACGGGGGGAAAAGAGGGAGCAAAGCAACCGTGAGTACTCACCCAAAGTACTCGCAAGCAAGGAGCTACACTACATATGCATGGGTATATGTGTAAGGAGGCAATATGAGTGGACAGAACTGCAGAATGCTAGAATAAGAGGGGGATAGCTAGTCCTATCAAAGACTACGCTTCTGGCAGCCTCCGTCTTGCAGCATGTAGAAGAGAGTAGACTGAAGCCGTCCAAGTAGCATCCCATAGCATAATCCTACCCGGCGATCCTCCCCTTGTCGCCCTGTGGAAAAGCGATCGCCGGGTTATCTGTGGAACTTGTCTGGGTGTGTTTTATTAAGTGTCCGGTTCTAGTTGTCATAAGGTCAAGGTACAACTCCGGGTCGTCCTTTTACCAAGGGACACGGCTATTCGAATAGATAAACTTCCCTGTAGGGGTGCACCACATAACCCAACACGCTCGATCCCATTTGGCCAGACACACTTTCCTGGGTCATGCCCGGCCTCGGAAGATCAACACGTCGCAGCCCCACCTAGGCACAACAGAGAAGTTAGCACGCCGGCCTAAATCCTATGCGCGCAGGGGTCTGGGCCCATCGCCCATTGCACACCTGCATGTTGCGAGGGAGGCCGGAAGCAGACCTAGAAACCTCCATTACAAAGGAAGTCACGTTACGCGGTCCAATCTGGCGTGTGCTGCTCAGTCGCTGACGTCACAAAGGCTTCGGCTGATACCACGGCGTCGAGTGCCCATATCTTTCCCGCGTAGTTGGTTAGTGCGTATAGGCCAATGGCCAGACTCAGATCAAATACCAAGATCTCGTTAAGCGTGTTAAGTATCCACGAACGCCGAACAGGGCCAGGCCCACCTCTCTCCTAGGCGGTCTCAACCTGCCCTGTCGCTCCGCCTCAAAGTAACAGTCGGGGGCCGTCGGGAACCCAGGCCCACCTCTACTGGGATGGAGCCACCTGTCCTTCCAGCCCCCACATCGGAATCACCTGCGGGTACTCAACAAGCTGACCCGACTTTAGTCACCATCTGTATAGCATGTATGTATGTATAGTATATACCCGTGATCACCTCCCAAGTGATCACGGCCCGATAGTATAGCAAGGCAGACTGACAAGAATGTAGGGCCAATGATGATAAACTAGCATCCTATACTAAACAATTAGGATTGCGGGTAAGGTATCATGCATCAGAATAGGATTAATCGAAACAGTAACATGCTACACTACTTTAATGCAAGTAGTAGAGAGTAGAATAGGCGATATCTGGTGATCAAAAGGGGGGCTTGCCTGGTTGCTCTGGCAAGAGAGAGGGGTCGTTGAGGGAGTTTCGGACTAGGGGGTGTCCGGATAGCCGAACTATCATCATCGGCCGGACTCCAAGACTATGAAGATACAAGATTGAAGACTTCGTCCCGTGTCCGGATGGGACTTTCCTTGGCGTGGAAGGCAAGCTTGGCGATACGGATATGTAGATTTCCTACCATTGTAACCGACTCTGTCTAACCCTAGCCCTCTCCGGTGTCTATATAAACCGGATGGCTTTAGTCCATAGGACGAACAACAATCATACCATAGGCTAGCTTCTAGGGTTTAGCCTCCTTGATCTCGTGGTAGATCCACTCTTGTAACACACATCATCAATATTAATCAAGCAGGACGTAGGGTTTTACCTCCATCAAGAGGGCCCGAACCTGGGTAAAACATTGTGTCCCTTGTCTCTTGTTACCATCCGCCTAGACGCACAGTTCGGGACCCCCTACCCGAGATCTGCCGGTTTTGACACCGACATTGGTGCTTTCATTGAGAGTTCCTCTATGTCGTCACCGATAGGCTCGATGGCTTCCTTGACCATCATCAACGACGCAGTCCAGGGTGAGACTTTTCTCCCCGGACAGATCTTCGTATTCGGCAGCTTTGCACTGCGGGCCAATTCGCTTCGCCATCTGGAGCAGATCGAAAGCTACGCCCCTGGCCGTCAGGTCAGATTTGGAAGTTTGAACTTCACGGCTGACATCCCCGGGAACTTGATCCTCGATGGATTCGAGCCACAACCGAGCGTGCCGCACTGTCACGACGGGCATGATTTAGCTCTGCAGTCGGATAGTACCCTGGAGGCCGCACTCGAACCCGCTCCGATCTTTGATTCGGAGCCAGCTGCGCAGATCAAGGACGGATGGCTAGACACCGCCTCGGGAGCTGCAACCTCTACAGCGATAGAGCCGAACACTGACCTTGTCCCTCATGAAGCTCATGACTCCGAGGTGCCGGACTCCTTGCCGGACTCCGAACGTCCCGCGCCCCCTCCGATCGAATCCGATTGGGTGCCGATCATGGAGTTCACCGCAGCGGACATCTTTCAACACTCACCTTTTGGAGACATCCTGAGTTCGCTAAAGTATCTCTCGTTATCAGGAGAGCCCTGGCCGGACTGCGGCCAGGACGGTTGGGATGCAGACGACGAAGAAATTCAAAGCCCACCCACCACCCACTTGGTAGCCGCTGTCGATGATCTAACCGACATGCTAGACTACGACTCCGAAGACATCGACGGTATGGACGACGATGCCGGAGACGAACAAGAACCAGCGCCTACCGGGCACTGGAAGCCACCTCATCATATGACATATACATGGTGGATATCCCAAAGGATGGGAATGGCGAAGGAACAGAGGAGGATGACCCCTCCAAGAAACAGCCCAAGCGCCGATGTCAGCGGCGCCGCTCTAAATCCCGCCACAGCAAGAATGAAGATTCCGGCACCGGAAATAACAATACACCGGACAGTGCCGAAGACAACCCACTCCAGCAAGATCCAGCGCAGGAGGATGGAGACGCCAGCCCTCATGAGAGAGCGGCAGAAGAAGAGGTAGAGGATTATATGCCTCCCTCCGGAGACGAAGCAAGCCTCGACAACGATGAATTCGTCGTGCCTGAGGATCCCGTCGAACAAGAGCGTTTTAAACGCAGGCTTATGGCCACGGCGAACGGCCTCAAGAAAAAGCAGCAACAGCTTAGAGATGATCAAGATCTGCTAGCCGACAGATGGACTGAAGTCCTCGCGGCCGAAGAGCATGAGCTCGAACGCCCCTCCAAAAGCTACCCTAAATGCAAGCTGCTCCCTCGATTAGAGGAGGAAGCGTATGAACCCGCATCACCAGGAGACAATACGGCTGACCGACCACCCCGTGGTCGCGACAGAGAGGCCTCCAGGCCCTTCAATAGACCCGTACCCCGGCATCGCTTGAAAAGCACAAGGCCACAGGGGAATGCTCCGGACTTGCGAGATATATTGGAGGATAAGGCAAGCCAATCAAGATCGATCTATGGATCGCGTGGGCGCCCCATGGTACGAGACGACAACCGTCGCGCCAGACACAGTAAGTCTGGCCAGGCCGAACAAAACAGACAAAGCTCTTTTGAGCTCCGTCGTGATATCGCCCACTACAGAGGCGCCGCACACCCACTATGCTTCACAGATGAAGTAATGGATCATCAAATCCCCGAAGGGTTTAATCCCGTTAATATCGAATCTTACGATGGCACAACAGACCCCGTGGTTTGGATCGAAGACTATCTTCTTCACATCCACATGGCCCGCGGTGACGATCTTCACGCCATCAAATATCTCCCCCTCAAGCTTAAAGGACCAGCCCGACATTGGCTTAACAGCCTGCCAGCAGAGTCAATTGGGAGTTGGGAAGACCTGGAAGCCGCATTCCTCGATAACTTCCAAGGCACGTATGTGCGACCACCAGACGCTGATGACCTAAGCCACATAATTCAGCAGCCAGACGAATCGGCCAGACAATTCTGGACACGGTTCTTAACCAAGAAAAACCAAATCGTCGACTGTCCGGATAGGGAGGCCCTCGCGGCCTTCAAGCATAATATCCGCGACGAGTGGCTTGCCCGGCACCTGGGACAGGAAAAGCCGAAATCCATGGCAGCCCTCACATCACTCATGACCCGCTTCTGCGCGGGTGAGGACAGCTGGCTAGCACGCAGCAACAACCTCAGCAAAAATTCTGGCAGTCCGGATTTCAAGGATCGAAATGGCAGGCCGCGTCGTAACAAAAACAAACGCCGCACTAACGGCGACAATAGTGAGGATACGGCAGTCAATGCCGGATTCAGAGGCTCTAAACCCGGTCAGTGGAAAAAGCCATTCAAAAGAACTACTCCGGGTCCATCCAATTTGGACTGAATACTCGACCGCTTGTGTCAGATACACGGCACCCCCGAAAAGCCAGCTAACCACACCAATAGGGACTGTTGGTTATTCAAGCAGGCAGGCAAGTTAATTGCCGAAAACAATGACAAGGGGCTGCATAGCGATGACGAGGAAGAGACCCGGCCGCCGAACAACAGAGGATAGAAGGGTTTCCCCCCATAGGTGCGGACGGTGAACATGATATACGCAACGCACATACCCAAAAGGGAGCGGAAGCATGCACTCAGGGATGTATATGCGATAGAGCCAGTCGCCCCGAAGTTCAATCCATGGTCCTCCTGCCCGATCACTTTTGACCGAAGGGACCACCCCACCAGCATCCGCCACGGCGGATTCGCCGCATTGGTCTTAGACCCAATCGTCGATGGATTTTACCTCATCAGAGTCCTAATGGACGGCGGCAGTAGCCTGAACCTGCTTTATCAGGATACAGTGCGCAAAATGGGCATAGACCCCTCAAGGATTAAACCTACCAAGACGACCTTTAAAGGCGTCATACCAGGTGTAGAGGCCAATTGTACAGGCTCAGTTACACTGGAAGTGGTCTTCGGATCCCCGGATAACTTCCGAAGCGAGGAGTTAATCTTCGACATAGTCCCGTTCCGCAGCGGCTATCATGCCTTGCCGGACGTACCGCATTTGCAAAGTTCAACGCGGTGCCGCACTACGCATACCTCAAGCTCAAGATGCCAGGCCCTAGAGGAGTCATCACGATCAACGGAAACACTGAACATTCTCTCCGAACGGAGGAACATACAGCGGCTCTCGCAGCAGAAGTACAATGCAGCCTCTTAAGGCAATTCTCGAGTTCGGCCGTTAAGCAGCCGGACATAGCTAAGCGCGCCCGGAGTAACCTACAACAAGACCGCCTGGCACGTTCCAAGCACGCGTAGCAGTGCGGCCCCAACCCCAGCCCCTGCAAAACGTCCAAACAGGTCCTTCGCGTACACCATTACGCTCTGAAGATACCATGGGCATGGGGAGAGGGGCACGACCACAATAAGCCCAGACTGCGGCTCAACCACACCAGGGGCTCTCAAGTGTGTCGTTCTTTTTTTTTACCTTTTATTTTTTACCCACAGGACTCCGTTCGTTAGAGGCCCTGTCCGGCAGCAGACCTGCCGAACTCACGATGCAACAGCCAGGGAAGGATACAGGCTACAACGAATATACAGGTGGTCTCCATTACGAGCATTTTTACACACCAATCCGCAGCCTACCCCTGGAGGGGGATATGTTTAACAGTCCCGTCCCTTGCTTATCGCACTATTTGTATCGTTCTGCATTCATAGCAGCACTTATTGAATAAAACAATGCAACACCTTTTTGCTTATAATTGCATTCCTTTTTCATACATATGTTCATTTACGACATGTTGCATCCGTACACTTTGGTACGGCTAAAAACACACCAGGGGCTTATGCTTCCCGCAGCATGGTGTGATAAGTCTGAACACTTTCACAAGTGCGGCACCCCGAACTTATAGCATTATATGCATCGGCTCCGAATCATGTCTTGGGTCAATAGTTGGGTTTGCCCGGCTCCCATGTTTTGGTACCTTACGTTCCGTTGTATCGGCTAAGGTAGCACTAGGAGAACCACTGCGATTGCGCCCCAGTTGAGCTGGGTTAACACCTCAGTGGAGAAAGCTAAAACTGACCGTCATGATGAGGCGAGAGCCGGTCGCTGTTCAGAGGTTTTTGCGAGTCCTTAAAGACTTATGCCGCTTAGAGCGAGGAGCCGGATCTTGTCCGGCCCAGGCGTGGATAGAGCCCCAAATTCGGCCTTCCAAAGACTAGGGGCTGCGCCAAAATTTAAAATTATAGAATTCTATGGCTAAGTGAGAGTGTTCAAGCATTATAAGTCCGGTTGCCTTGTTCGTTGTGTTGAGAGCCTCCCTAGATGGACCCAAAAATGGGAACAAGAGTGCTCAAGTTTATCCCGAACACCCCAGCACTCGTGGCATGGGGGCTAAAGCCGACGACTTGCCATCTCTCAGATTTGATAAACAGCCGCACAGAAGGTAATATTTTAAATTAACAAGTGTTGCTTAGCGCATATGAACTAAGTTTTCAGCGCACAGGATAACAAAATGCGAGTCTACTCAAAAATTACATCTTTGGAGCACTCCCCCGCAATAGTGCGGGTGCCCTTCAGCACACTCTTATAATACATCTCGAGCGTGCGATGCTCCTTGCCCTCTGGTGGCGGGTCCGTCACAAGCTTCTGGGCATCCATCTTGCCCCAGTGCACCTTTGCGCGGGCAAGGGCCCGACGGGCACCCTCAATACAGGCTGAGTGCTTGATGACTTCAACCCACGGGCACGCATCCACCAACCGCTGCACCAGGCCGAAGTAGCTCCCAGGCATGGCCTCCTTAGGCCATAGCCGAACTATGAGGCCCTTCATGGCCTGTTCGGCCGCCTTGTGGAGCTCGACCAACTGCTTCAGCTGGTTGCTAAGGGGCACCGGATGTCTGGCCTCAGCATACTGAGACCAGAAGACCTTCTCCGTCGAGCTCCCCTCCTCGGCCCGGTAGAATGCAGTAGCATCGGACACGCTGCGAGGAAGATCTGCGAACGCTCCTGGAGAGCTCCGAATTTGGGTAAGCAACAGGTAATTAACACTCACATGCTTACTTTGCATGAAAAATGCCTTACCCGCTGCTATTTTCTTCACCGCCTCAATCTCCTAGAGGGCCTTGTAGGCTTCGGCCTTAGCGGCTTTGGCACTCTCAAGAGCCGTTGCAAGCTCAGACTCTCGAGTCTTCGAGTCACGCTCCAGGCTCTCATGTTTTTTCACGAGATCCTGGAGCTCTTGTTGTACCTCCGCCACCCGCGCCTCCTGCTTCTCTCGCTCGGTGCGCTCCGCGGCCGCATTGCATTCGGCCGCGGCCACCGCCTCTTTCAGGGTCGCCACCTCGTTAGTGGCCCCTGCAATACCCACGTTATCCTTGTCATTCTTTTTGCAACCAAAATCCTTTTCTGTAAGGTACAATTTTAATAAGGTGTTACTCACCTTCCTTGTCCTCGAGCTACTTCTTGGCACGGCCGAGCTCGTTCTCGGACCGCTCGAGGCTTTCCTTCAAATTATTGACCTCCGCAGTCAGTGTGGCAGAGGTCAGCAGCGCAGCCTGCAATCCCATATTGACATATTTTTTATGACTCCTGCGTATATCTTTTTAAGATCCTCAGTCCGGCTTTTCTTTCCGAACACCGAACCGAGCATCCGGGGCTACTGTCTATGCGGTACCATTTTATACATATTGAAATTCTTACCTCAAAGCCTGTTAGAAGGCTCATGCAGGCTTCGGTCAGCCCGCTCTTGGCAAGCTGCACCTTCTGAATCACTGCACTCATAACAGTGCGGTGTTCCTCTTCGAGGGAGGCGCCGTTGAGCGCCTCCAGCAAATTATCCGGCACCTCCGGTTGGACGGAGGCAGCCGGCGTCATGGTCTTGCCCTTCTTGCGAAGGGGTCGCCCGCCGGACTCCGGAGCCACTGTGGGTTCCGGGGCTGAGTCCGGTGCAAAGTCCGGGAGGCTGTCCTGTGACACCTCCGGGGCCTCCGCCTCCCGGTGGGTCCCTTCCTAGGATCCCACCTCGGCATCGTCCGCGGCACGGGGGGTGGAGGCAGTCGGAAGGGATTCCATATCCCACGCACCTAAGGACCCGCTCGACGAAGCGGGAAGATCATCCTTGGGCGGACTGCAGGGTTGTATGCGGCATTAAAAAGACATTACGTGGCGAAAAGGAAAAACCTTGAAGTTATTCGGGAGTCCGAATACTTACGATCTCGCCAGGGGCTTGGCCCTTGGAGGCCAGTCCTCGTCGTTGTCACTGGCGTTGGCGGAGCAGTCCGGGGGAAGAGTTTTTCCCTTCTTGGACCCTTCGGCCTCCCTTGTTGGGGAGGCCTTCCTTTTCTTCCCTCCCCCCACTAGGGGAGAGGCTTTCTTCTCCTCCTCTCCTTGGTGGGAGGAGTCGGCCTCGGATTCATCATCCGATAGCACCTGAAAACGGGAACTCTTCCGAGTCCCCGTGGCCTTCTTCTCCGGCACCACGTGGGGTGCTGGAGCCAGTAGCCCCGTTAGGCGGGCGTCCGCTGGGTCCTCTGGCAATGGGGCCGGACAGATAGTCTGTTCGGCCTTCGCCAGCCAGTCCAGTCAAAGGTAAAGGGAGTTTAGATCCCGCATAGAGTCAAACTATGGAAAACGAGTGGCAAAATCACTTACCTCGTCAGCTGGACGCTGCGAGCGGAATCCGCGATCTTCGGTAGCGGATGCGGGAGCCTCGGCGCCCTTGAACAGCACCTTCCAGACATCTTCGTACGTAGTGTCGAAGAGCCCGCTCAGGGTCTGGTGCTGCGCCGGATCAAATTCCCACATGTTGAAGCCCCGTCGTTGGCACGGGAGAATCCGGTGGATGAGCATGACCTGGACTACGTTGACAAGCTTGAGCTTCTTGTCCACCAGCTTCTGGATACAGGCTTGGAGTCCGGTCAGCTCCTCCGAATCCCCCCAGATCCGGCCACTCTCTTTCCAGGAGGTGAGCCGTGTAGGGATGCCGAATCTGAATTCGGGGGGCGCTGCCCAATCAGGGTCACGCGGCTCGGTGATGTAGAACCACCCCGATTGCCGCCCCTTAATGGTTTCCACGAAAGTGCCCTCCAGCCGCGTAACGTGGGACATCCTGCCCACCATGGCGCCTCCGCACTCCGCTTGGCTGCCCTTCACAACCTTCGCCTTGACACTGAAGGTCTTGAGCCACAAGCCGAAGTGGGGCTGGATGCAGAGGAAGGCCTCGCACACGACGATAAATGCCGAGATGTTGAGGATGAAATTCGGGGCCAGATCATGGAAATCTAGGCTGTAGTAGAACATGAGCCCCCGGACAAAGGGATGAAGTGGGAAGCCCAGTCCGCGGAGGAAATGGGGAAGAAATACTACCCTATCATGGGGCCTGGGGGTGGGGATGAGCTCTCCCTCGTCGGGGAGCCGATGCGCGATGTCGCTGGACAAATATCCGACGTCGCGCAGCTTCTGGATCTGCCCCTCCGTGACAGAGGAGGCCATCCACTTGCCTCCCACTCCGGACATAGTTGGAGAAGGTTGAGGTGAGAAGTGCGGACTTGGGCGCTGGAGCTCGAGTTCGTGGAGATGGATAAGCCAAGGAGGAAGAAGGCGCAGGTAAAAGGGTTGGATCTTTATCCCCTTATATGAGCGGACAAAAACATGTGTCCCCACCGGCCTGGTAAAACTCGCTTATCTCCCAAGCATCACAATCAATGGCGCGGTTGGGTTACCCACGTCCGTATTGATGGGAATCCCGGAATAAGGGGAACACGATCTTTGCTTCGACAAGACGTGCCAAGGAAACTGCCTCACTAAACGCACGGAGGTGGAACAATAAAAACAATTTGAGTAAAGGCTTGGTAATGGCATGACGTCACGCCACTAAATATGTCAGCAGATTGAACTTGTGTAATATTATTCTCTCTACGGAGGTACGTGGAATTTATTTTTGCAGAGCCGGACACTATCCTGGTGTTCACAATCTTCTATAAATTATTCGGAGGAAGAACCCACCTTGCAATGCCGAAGACAACATGCGCGCCGGACTCATCGTCATTGAAGCCTGGTTCAGGGGCTACTGAGGGAGTTCCGGACTAGGGGGTGTCCGGATAGCCGAACTATCATCATCGGCCGGACTCCAAGACTATGAGGATACAAGATTGAAGACTTCATCCCGTGTCCGGATGGGACTTTCCTTGGCGTGGAAGGCAAGCTTGGCGATACGGATATGTAGATTTCCTACCATTGTAACCGACTCTGTGTAACCCTAGCCCTCTCCGGTGTCTATATAAACCGGATGGCTTTAGTCCATAGGACGAACAACAATCATACCATAGGCTAGCTTCTAGGGTTTAGCCTCCTTGATCTCGTGGTAGATCCACTCTTGTAACACACATCATCAATATTAATCAAGCAGGACGTAGGGTTTCACCTCCATCAAGAGGGCCCGAACCTGGGTAAAACATCGTGTCCCTTGTCTCCTGTTACCATCCGCCTAGACGCACAGTTCGGGACCCCCTACCCGAGATCCGCCGGTTTTGACACCGACAGTCGTCAACACCGTAGTCGTACTGGGTAGCAGCGGCGTCGGTCTCGGTGTCTAGCGAGAGAAGAGGGGGAAAGAAACAATAAATATTAAGCAAACAGATGCATAGCAATGCATGACAAGACAAGTATCGGTGCTAGGTGTGCCCGATCGCGGTAGTAGGTGATACCGATGAAGGGGGGAAACATCCGAGAAAGTATTCCCGGTGTTTTGCGTCTCCGGACAAAGGAACCGGAGGGGGAAAGTTGCGAGTTCGATATGTTAGGGATGTGTGGCGGACGAACGGGCTGCGTATCCGGATTCGTCTCGTCGTTCTGAGCAACTTTCATGTAGAAAGTATTTTCATCCGAGTTACGGATTAAAAGATATGATTTTCTAAAGATTTAAATCATTTTCTGATTTTAATTATTTATCTAAAGCCAACATTATCCAGAACAGTGTTTGATGACGCAAGCATGACATCAGAGTGATGTCAGCAGGTCAACTGGTCGGTTGACCAGTCAAACCAGACAGGTGGGTCCAGTGGGACCCACATGTCATTGTCAGGGGCATTAACAGAGTTTTGAAACTAACTAAATGGGTTAATTAGTAGGTGGGGCCCGGTAGTCAGTGAGAGATTAGTGTTTAATTAACTAATTTAATTAATTAGCAAATTATCTATTTATTTTATTCATTTATGGCATGGGCCCCGCATGTCAGTGCCACTGGGCTGCCCTGTCAGCACGTTGACTGGGTCAATCCAGTCAACGAGGCCCCCATGGCCCACTGGCAGTGACCCAGGGGTGGGGCCTGCCTAGCCACATCGGTGGACGGTGCCGGAACGACGTCGGCGAGGCAAAACGCGGCGGCGCGGCTCGGGAGGTGGCCGGAAATCACCTACAGGGCACCGTTCTTCGCGTTTTCGGGCGCGTTCAAGAGCTACGGCTGTGCCGCGTCCAGCGGTGGTGATTGTGGCGGCAGGGGTGACCGGAATCGAGCGCTACAGGCTCGACGGCGGCGAGGTGGTTCGGGCATGAGACGAAGAAGGCAACACAGCGCGCTTCGGGGCTAATGGGGAGGCTAGGGTGGAGCTGCGCGACGCGCTGTGCACAAAGGGCTCGGCCCCGTGACCATTTGGTCACCGGAGACTTGTCGGCGACGAGATCCGCGGCGGGGCGATCGGGTGCTTCGGCGGCAGCTAGCTAGGGCGCAGGAGAGAGAAAGGAGGGAGCAGGGGCTCACCGAGCGGCGCACACGGTGGCCCTTGGGGGTTTAGTAGCTGCAGGGGCGCAGCCGGAGTCGGTGAAGAATGGCGGTGGAGCTTGTCGGAGCAGAGGAGGAAGATGGCGGCGTTGGGGCGTTGCAGTGGCTCCGGTCTCCAACGGGTTGCACGAGTCGAAGCATCGGACGACGGCGGACCTTGGAGACACCATGGGGCGGCGAGGTGGGCACGGTGGCCGTGGCTAGGCCGGAGCCATGGCGGCGGTGGCGCTCGGTTACAGAGGGGAACGAGGGGGACCGCGGTGGATCTGAGGGGAGGGTGCAGGAACCGAGGGGAGAGTGGGGGCGAGTGGGAGGAGGGACCGAGGAGGCGGGGGGGCCGTGGCGGCCTTATCCTCCTCGACACCGGCGAGCGGGTCCGGTGGCGACCGCGCCCTGTAGCGGCGCGCGACCAAGGAACAGGAAAGGGGGGTGCGGTGCGGGGGGGGCTGGGCCGGCTGGGCCGACCAGGCTGGTTGCGGTCCAGGAGGCAGGGGCTGTGGCCGTGCGGGTGGGTTGGTGGCCAGTTGGGCCAGTCGGCCCAGTGGGGGGGAGGGTTTTCTCTTTTTTTTGTCTTCTATTTTATTTATTTTAGTTAGCAAAACATTTTTACAAAAATATAACCCCTACTCCTAAATTAGCATAATAACATAGGACACCTACTCCAAAAAGTTTGGTGATTATATAAACTAGATTAACATTTGTTTAGTATTTAAACACATTTAAATAATTGTTTGGCTGCTATTTTACTTACTATAGTGCATTTAAATACTTTACAAAAGTGTGGTTTCTTCACCAATATTTAATATGGATTATGTGGCTCACTCCGAGCATTTTAGTTTTCATATTTGAAAACTTTTATTGTTTGCTTAATTTTGAATTTGAATTCGAACCGTTTTCGAACTAACGCGAGATTAGCAATAGTAATCGAGGTGACATGGCATCATTAGCAGAGGTTCACTGTAGCCTAATTATCCGGGCGTCACAGTTAAAATACAACAAATTTTCCCATTTTTCTCTATAGAGAAGGACCGATTTGGAAACTCAGAATGAGGTAACCTATGCTAATACCTCTGCTATCTTCAAGAATGCTTGGTGGCAGTATCAAAATTACCTGAAGGAAACGTACTTCACTGGCAAAGAAACTCATCAAATTCCCTTACGTTCTCATGAGACACATTTACTAGACGATGACTGGGAACACCTTGTTCTGTATTGGTCCCGAACCAAGAATGTGGTAAGGTCTATGAGCTCATTTTTTATTTTTAAGTACTATATGCTTGTGTCTTAATGTACTATGTTCGTGTAGAACATGTGCTTAAACCTGAAGAACAACTGTTCTCATTTAAGATTCCATTGCTATCGTGCATACTGCTTTGCTCTTGTATCACTGTATTTACTCATACAAACTTATTTTTAAATTGAAGGATCCAATCGAAACTCCAATGGCACAACAGGTATGTTTACGCATGTTTCTTTAACAGGTTTGCTCTTATAAATAGTTATGTTGGTTTCAATTTCAATTATGTATACAGTTGACTTCTCATATCATGAACATTACTAGCATCACAACAGAGCCAATAGTGTTGTTGTACATGTAGACCTGTGGTACCCATCTGAAATCTTGTTGTGCCGTGTAGTTTCCCACACTTTGTATTCTTTCAGTGCTACTTTGTCTTGAACTGATATGATTTGAACCGTGTCTCTATTTTGATTTAACAAGACAATGCAGTGACCATAGGACATAGATATATGTTTTTTTGATGCTTTTATTATATACTACTTGGCAATAGAAGACTTGGTAGTTTAATCCTGTCCACCTTACTAATGAATTGGTTCACCGAAATGAGTTTCATATACTAGTACATGCTAAACCTGTTATGTGTCTACTTGTTTCTTCTTTTAGAATGCTAACAGAATATTGGGGAAGAGTGCCTTATTAAGCAATGGTAAAGGAAGTAATGCAGATAAGGTTCAGGATAGTGAGACATCCTTGTTGGTCTCTAACAAAGCTGATAAAACAGCTAAGGAAAACTATCTCGAAGACAGTGAGACAACCCCAAAGTCCTGTCTTGGTTTAGTGTTCGAGTTACTGGCCACTACCGCTGGCACAAGCTATTCAAACTCACTGTCTGAATCAGTTCGGTTTCTCGAGTCTCAACTACAAGCTGAAAGACATCGATTAGCTATGCTGCGACAAGAAGCCGAAGGACTACAGAAGTCCTTGGAGCATTCAGATGCATACTCTTTGGTGCAACATCAAGCGTTGGAGGATTTTAGCGCCAAATAGGACAAAGCTAATAAGCTTGCTAAGCTTATTGCCATCATGGTGGATACCGAGGATAACGTTTCTTGAGCTCTTCTGAAGTTGTTTCAGTTATGGAATTGTTTTACTGTTGTATTTTTTGCACTAGTGGCCAATTTAGACAGCCAGTGTATGTAATATGCTGCTTTGTTCCCTATATTTGCACTGGTGGCGAACTTTGATGCCCAGTGGATGGAATATGCGTAATAGTCGTAATAGCCTAACATTAGTTGCTTGCTTATGTATTTCCTTATTGTCTTGTTTAGTTGTTTGCTTGTAGTCATTGCAGTTCTTTTTCCATGTTTTTCTAGTGGCCACAATAACCTATTTTTATAACTAGGCCACAATAACCATGGCAACACATAGACTGGTGTAACCATGGTCCTCCTACCTACTATAGTGACCATGGCCCTCCATGGGCCGTACGATCCATGGGCCTTCTATGGGCCGTACGATCCATCGGCCTTCTATGGGTCGTATAATCGTTTCGCCAAACACGGGTCGTACTATTCGTGGACCAATAACGGTTCACAAAATGGGCCACGAACGAGCTAGAGTGGAAATTGTTTGTTTTATGGCCCGACCATAACGGGTCATTAATAGGCCGTATTTGATGATGCTATGAAAACAACCCAATGGGTTAACGGGCCACAAACAAGCTGACTGTAACCACATGCTGAATTTGGCCCACAAGCGGAACATGCCAATAACAGACTGTAAGTAATCGAATTCTGGAAATGAGCCCAAGAATAAATGGGCCCTTAGAAGGCCGAAAGTTAACACGGGCTGGAAACGGTCGACGAAATAATGGGCCGTTAATGGGTATAAAGCGATACACTGTTTATTATGAGCCAGTTTCATCTCGGGCCTTTAATGGACTGAAAGACGTCATGGGCCATACATGGCCCGGAAGTTACAATGGGCTGGAATCATATTGGACGGGCCAGATCACGCTACTAGGCCAAATTTGGGTAGGCCATAACGGGTCATGAGTTAGCGGGATGTAAATGGGCTATATGCGAACATGCTTTCCATGGGCCGGCCCGCTACCTTTTGACCAAGTCAAACGGGTCGGCCTTTTCACTAGAATGGGCCTCTGTTGGGTCGTGCCATGTGTCGACGTATTGATACGTCTCCAACGTATCTATAATTTTTTATTGTTCCATGCTATTATATTACCCGTTTTGGATGTTTATGGGCTTTACTTTACACATTTATATCATTTTTGGGACTAACCTACTAACCGGAGGCCCAGCCCGTATTGCTGTTTTTTTGCCTATTTTAGTGTTTCGAAGAAAAGGAATATCAAACGGAGTCCAAACAGAATGAAACCTTTGGGAGCGATCTTTTTGGAACAAACGTGATCCAGAGGACTTGGAGTGGAAGTTAAGAAACAAGCGAGGCGGCCACGAGGGTGCCTGGCGCGCCCCCTAGGGCTGGGCGCGCTCCCCACCCTCGTGGGCCCCTCGAGCATCCACTGACCTACTTCTTCCTCCTATATATACCCATGTACCGCGAAAACATTAGAAGCGACCATGAAAAACTATTTCCACCACTGTAACCTTCTCTATCCGTGAGATCCCATCTTGGAGCCTTCACCGGTGCTCTGCCGGAGGGAGAATCGATCACGGAGGGCCTCTACGTCATCTCCAAGGCCTCTCCGGTGAGTTGTGAGTAGTTTACCACAGACCTTCGGGTCCATAGTTATTAGCTAGATGGCTTCTTCTCTCTCTTTGAATCTCAATACAAAGTTCTCCCCGATCTTCTTGGAGATCTATTCGATGTAACTCTTTTTGCGGTGTGTTTGTCGAGATCCGATGAATTGTGGGTTTATGATCAAGTTTATCTATGAGAAATATCTGAATCTCCTCTGAATTCTTTTATGTGTGATTAAGTTATCTTTGCAAGTCTCTTCAAATTACCAGTTTGGTTTGCCTACTAGATTGATCTTTCTTGCAATGGGAGAAGTGCTTAGCTTTGGGTTCAATCTTGCGGTGTCCTTTCCCAGTGACAGCAGGGGCAGTAAGGCACGTACTGTATTGTTGCCATCGAGGATAAAAAGATGGGGTTTATATCATATTGCATGAGTTTATCCCTCTACATCATGTCATCTTTCTTAATGCGTTACTCCGTTCTTTATGAACTTAATACTCTAGATGCATGCTAGATACCTGTCGATGTGTGGAGTAATAGTAGTAGATGCGGGCAGGAGTCGGTCTACTTGTCACGGACGTGATGCCTATATACATGATCATGCCTATATAATCTCATAATTATTCGCCTTTCTATCAATTGCTCGACAGTAACTTGTTCACCCACCATAATACTTATGCTATCTTGAGAGAAGCCACTAGTGAAACCTATGGCCCCCGGGTCTATCTTTTATCATATAAGCTTTCAATCTACTTTTATTTGCATCTTTACTTTTCCAATCTATATCATAAAATACCAAAAATATATTTATCTTATCATATTATCTCTATCAGATCTCACTTTCGCAAGTGGCCTTGAAGGGATTGACAACCCCTTTATTGCGTTGGTTCCGAGTTCTTGTTTGTTTGTGTAGGTGCGTGGGACTTCTGAGGAGCCTCCTACTGGATTGATACCTTGGTTCTCAAAAACTGAGGGAAATACTTACGCTACTATTGCTGCATCACCCTTTTCTCTTCAAGGAAAACCAACGCAAGCTCAAGACGTAGCAAGAAGGATTTCTGGCGCCGTTGTCGGGAAGGTCTTTGCTCAAGTCAAGACATACCAAGTACCCATCACAAACTCATCTCCCTCGCACTTACGTTATTTGCCATTTGCCTCTTGTTTTCCTCTTCCCCACTTCACCATTGCCGTTTTATTCGCCCTCTCTTTCCCAATCTCCTCTCTCGTTTGCTTACCTTTTGTGTGCTCATTGTTATGGCTAGCTCGGTCTTTATGCCTTTGTCTCCCGACTTTGAAGTTCTTCACTTCAAGCAAAGACAAGGAGAAAATTTAAAATATGCTTGGTTTAGGATGTTAGAATCTTATCGTAGTTGCACTATAGAAGGAGATTTCAAGATTTTACTTCGCAATTTTTATGTTGGGTTAACCTTACCCCATAGACAACTCCTTGAGTTTGCCACGAAAGGGGGTTTTATTGAAGTTTATCCTAGTTCCACTTGTGAAATTATAGAGGGGATAGTAGGAGTACTTCCCCTACAAAAAGGATCACCCTTTTCTCATGAAGGAACCCAAATTCTAGAGAAATTATGTGAATTGCAAAAATTTGTTGAACCACTTAAGAATATTGGTGGGGATATCAACATCATGAATAATTTGATTACACTTTGCAATAAGCGGTTGGATGCCTTAGATCAAAAGATCTCCGAGCATGAAGGGAAACACAAGGAGCCTCCCGGACCTGAGCATAACTCCATTAAAAAGATAAATGCCAAAGATGGCACCAGTTAGATCTATCCTCGCTTTTATGCCTAGCTAGGGGCGTTAAACGATAGCGCTAGTTGGGAGGCAACCCAATTTTATTTATGTTTTTTGTTTTTGCTTCTGTCTAATAATAAATTTTTCATCTACATTCTGTTTAGATGTGTTTTCATGTTTTAATTAGTGTTTGTGCCAAGTAGAACCTATAGGATAACCTATGGTGATAGTTATTGATTCTGCTAAAAAACAGAAACTTTGCATGCACGAAAATAATTGTAGTAATTCACAGAAACATGCTTTTGCGTTGATTCTTTTTGCTGTAGATCAATAGAAAAATTTCCCAAGACTTCCTATTTTGGTGGGAGTTTTAGAGTTTTAGAACTATTCGAGAGTTACAGATTGCTACAGACTGTTCTGTTTTTGACAGATTCTGCTTTTCGTGTGTTGTTTGCTTATTTTGATGCATCTATGGCTAGTATGTAGGGGTATGAACCATAGAGAAGTTGGAATACATTAGGTTTAACACCAATATAAATAAAGAATGAGTTCATTACAGTACCTTATGTGGTGGTTTTTTTTCTTGCACTAACGGAGCTTATGAGATTTCCTCTTGAGTTTTGTGTTGTGAAGTTTCCAAGTTTTGGGTAAAGATTTGATGGATTATGGAATAAGAAGTGGCAAGAGCCTAAGCTTGGGGATGCCCATGGCACCCCAAGATATTCAAGGATAACCAAAAGCCTAAGCTTGGGGATGCCCCGGAAGGCATCCCCTCTTTTGTCTTCGTCTATCGGTAACTTTACTTGGAGCTATATTTTTATTCGCCACATGATATGTGTTTTGCTTGGAGCGTATTGTATGATATTAGTCTTTGCTTTTAGTTTTCCATAATCATCCTTGCTGTACACACCTTTTGGGGAGAAGCCCACTTGATTAGAATTTATTAGAACACTCCATGTGCTTCACTTATATCTTTTGAGCTAGATAGTTTTTGCTCTAGTGCTTCACTTATATCTTTTAGAGCACGTCGGTGGCTTATTTTTGAAGAAATTATTGATCTCTCATGCTTCACTTATATTATTTTGAGAGTATTTCAGAACAGCATGGTATTTTCTATGGTTATAAATTTGGTCCTAGAATGATGAGCATCCAAGTTGGGTATAATAAAAACTATCATAGAAAGTGCATTAAACACTAGGATCAATTTGATGCTTGATAATCGTTTTGAGATATAAAGGTGGTAATCCTAGAGTCATGCTAGTTGAGTAATTATGAAATTGAGAAATACTTGTGTTGAAGTTGGCAAGTCCTGTAGCATGCATGTATGGTAAAAGTTGTGTGACAAATTTGTTGCATGGGGTGCTCTTTTAATTGTCTTCCTTATGAGTGGAGGTCGGGATCACGCGATGGTTAACTCCTACCAACCCTTCCCCCAGGAGCATGTGTAGTAGTACTTTGCTTCGAGGGCAAGTAGACTTTTGCAATAAGTATATGAGTTCTTTATGACTAATGTGAGTCCATGGATATACGCACACTCACCCTTCCACTTTGCTAGCCTCTTTTATTCCGTGCAACTTTCACCGGTATCATGCACCCATTATTTACCTTCCTAAAAACAACCACCATACCTACCTATTATGGCATTTCCATGGCCATTCTAAGATATATTGTCATACAACTTTCCACCATTCCGTTTATTATGACACGCTCCATCATTGTCATATTGCTCTTTGCATGATCATGTAGTTGACATCGTATTTGTGGCAAGGCCACTTTCATAATTTTTCATACATGTCACTCTTAATTGATTGCATATCCCGGTACACCGCCGGAGGCATTCATATAGAGTCATATTTTGTTCTAAGTATTGAGTTGTAATTCTTGAGTTTAAATTAAATAAAAGTGTGATGATCTTCATTATTAGAGCATTGTCCCAAGTGAGGAAAGGATGATGAAGACTATGATTCCCCCACAAGTCGGGATGAGGCTTCGGACTTTAAAAAAAAAAGAGGCCAAAGAGCCCACCCAAAAAAGAGGCCAAAGAGCCCACCAAATAAAAAAATAAAAAAACGAGAGAAAAAGAGAGAAGGGAAAATGCTACTATCTCTTTTTCCACACTTGTGCTTCAAAATAGCACCGTGATCTTCATGATAGAGAGTCTCTATGTTGTCACTTTCATATACTAGTGGGAATTTTTCATTATAGAACTTGGCTTGTATATTCCAATGATGGTCTTCCTCAAAATGCCCTAGGTCTTCGTGAGCAAGCAAGTTGGATGTACACCCATTTAGTTTCTTTTGTTGAGCTTTCATACATTTATAGCTCTAGTGCATCCGTTGCATGGCAATCCCTACTCACTCACATTGATATCTATTAATAGGTATCTCCATAGCCCATTGATACGCCTAGTTGATGTGAGACTATCTTCTCCCCCTTTTTGTCTTCACAACCACCTTATACCACATATAGTGCTATGTCCATGGCTTGCACTCATGTATTGCGTAAGAGTTGAAAAAGCTAAAGCGCGTTAAAAAGTATGAACCAATTGCTTGGCTGAAACCGGGGTTGTGTATGCTGGGGGTATTTTGTGTAATGAAAATGAAGCATGGCCTAACTATATGATTTTGTAGGGATAAGCTTTCTTTGGCTATGCATTTTTGATAAGACATGATTATTTGTTAGTATGCTTTGAGTATTATTATTTTTATGTTTTATAAGCTTTTATCTTGAATTATTTGGATCTGAACAATCATGCCACAATAAAGAAAATTACATTGAGAATTATGCTAGGTAGCATTCCACATCAAAAATTCTGTTTTTATCATTTACCTATTAGAGGACGAGCATGAATTAAGCTTGGGGATGCTTGATACGTCCCCAACGTATCTATAATTTTTGATTGTTCCATGCTATTATATTACCCGTTTTGGATGTTTATGGGCTTTACTTTACACTTTTATATCATTTTTGGGACTAATCTACTAACCGGAGGCCCAGCCCGTATTACTGTTTTTTTTTGCCTATTTCAGTGTTTCGAAGAAAAGGAATATCAAACGGAGTCCAAACGGAATGAAACCTTCGGGAGCGATCTTTTTGGAACAAACGTGATCCAAAGGACTTGGAGTGGACGTCAAGCAACAGAGGAGGCGGCCACAAGGGTGCCCACGCGCCCCCTATAAGTGGGCGCGCCCCCCACCCTCGTGGGCCCCTTGAGCATTCACCGACCTACTTCTTCCTCCTATATATACCCACATACCTTGAAACCATCGAGGAGCACCACAAAAAACTATTTCCACCACCGTAACCTTCTGTATCCACGAGATCCCATCTTGGAGCCTTCGCCGGCGCTCCGCCGGAGGGGGAATCGACCATGGAGGGCCTCTACATCATCTCCAAGGCCCTTCCGATGAGTTGTGAGTAGTTTACCACAGACCTTCGAGTCCATAGTTATGAGCTAGATGTCTTCTTCTCTCTCTTTGAATCTCAATACAAAGTTCTCCTCGATCTTCTTGGAGATCTATTCGATGTAACTCTTTTTGCGGTGTGTTTGTCGAGATACGATGAATTGTGGGTTTATGATCAAGTTTATCTATGAGAAATATTTGAATCTCATCTGAATTCTTTTATGTGTGATTAAGTTATCTTTGCAAGTCTCTTCGAATTATCAGTTTGGTTTGGCCTACTAGATTGATCTTTCTTGCAATGGGAGAAGTGCTTAGCTTTGGGTTCAATCTTGCGGTGTCCTTTCCCAGTGACATCAGGGGCAGCAAGGCACGTATTGTATTGTTGCCATCGAGGATAAAAAGATGGGGTTTATATCATATTGCATGAGTTTATCCCTCTACATCATGTCATCTTTCTTAATGCGTTACTCCGTTTTTATGAACTTAATACTCTAGATGCATGCTGGATAGCGGTTGATGTGTGGAGTAATAGTAGTAGATGCAGGCAAGAGTCGGTCTACTTGTCACGGACGTGATGCCTATCACTACTAGGGAAAAGCCTAGCAGCAGCGCGGGTTTTAGGCCTATCAGTAGCGCGGGACGATGCGCTACTGATAAGGCGCTACAGCTAATGTGTAGCAGTAGCGCCTGTCGTCCCACGCTACTGCTATACATGGATAGATGTAGCGCGCTTCAGTGAAGAGCGCTGCTGATATTATCTGCAGCGCTTTTTACAGGGAAGCGCTACTGGTAAGGCGGCGCTACTGCTAACTTTTTTTCCCTCGCTACTACTAGTTTTATTATTTTTTTCTACATATTTGTTTTGTATTTGAATAGTCTTTATACAATAACCTTTAGCATATCATACACATACAAATGTAATCATAGCATATACATACAATTAGTCTCATCAAATCATGTCATCATCATAATCATCATCCAACACAAAGTGGTCTCTCGTCATCATCTCGAAAATAGCAAAACAAGTCTCGGTTACTTGCAAATACATCGTCATCCATCTAAACAATGATATACGCGAGAAGAGCTATCACTTTGAGTGAGAGTGGAACTATGCAGTACATGAGTTCGTATCCCTCTCGCATTAGCGTGAATCTAAACTAACTACTGGCTGTCGCTCGGAAACCGGAAACTGGTACACCTGGGCCTGACACTCCGGCCACTCGTCGTATGTATACTCCTGGCGTAGCACTTCTTCGCCATCGATGATCTATGCACCTGCATCATCACATGAGTCGATGATATGTAACATATATAGTTGAGCAACAGAAAGAGACAGACTTGACAAAAATAGAAACAACATATCATAAGCATAAATAACAAAGTTCATCGTACCCAAAATGCCCTAACTAGAGTGATCTTCGCTAGTCGAGGAGGAGGACGGTTTAATTACATCACAAATAAAGTTTCACCATGCATAACTCAAAGTTTTGTCATACAGAAAGTACGAACTAAATGGACACATTGTCATATATCGACAATCACTCCAACATGTCATGCCATCCATCCATGTCAGAGAGATACTCCCCGAGCTTAGTGAAAGGCTTCATGTCGAGATGTTGAGAGGCTACCCATGTTCGGACGTCTTCCTGTGACATTTGTCCTTCTTCGTAGAACATCCCTGTTTTTCCGACGACCTCCTTCATGATGATTTGGGCAAGTTCGCGTTGGATGTTATAGAACTCAGCTCGAAGTCGATGATCCTCGATATCTCCTACGTCCTTTGCCCATTGCAGAATATGGGCATCGCCGGATCTAGGTGACATGCGAATGTTCTGGTGATCCCGTCTGTACTCCAGCATGTGGTGTAGGACATAGAATCCATCATTAAGAGAATCGCTCGGTTGATGGATGCAACAGAAGTCGGTCTTATGGCCGAAGGTGAGCCTGCCGCCCCTTCTCTTCTTGTCCTTGACCTCTCCACCCCGTGCTTGGTAGTAAAACATAGCACTGTCGAGAACATACTTGATGTGGGTGTAATCCTTTTTGTGAATGTTCTTTGACGAGTCCAAGTAAAGAGTGTGGGAGTATTGGGGGTAGAGGATGATGAGGACGGCGCGCCCGCCGCTGAGCAAAATAAGTACACCTCAAATTAATTAGCCTCCACCATGCAAAAGAATGATTGAAATCGAAGGAAGGATACCCGCGCAGATGACTTACACAGGATTATAAGGCATGAGAATCGCCTCCTTGTCCTTATTGGCGAGCATGAAACTGACGATGTATTCCCTCGCGTATTCACGATGCATTGCGCAGACTCCCAAGAAGCCCTCGTGCATGTAGTACGGGTCAGCGACACAGATATGAGGTATCTGCTCAACCCCGATGATGTAGTTCATGTGCAAGGCATAAAGGCGGACAAACGTAAAATCCAGCTTCTTCACGTGAAACATGTCGAATATGTAATCGAATCGAAGGAAGAACTTATCCGTGGGGAAGCAGTCAACTTACGACATTTGTCGCGGAACGTTAACCACGTAGAGTGGGTATCCTGGATCTTTCGAGGCGATGTGGCCTTTCTCTATCCGCAACACATCATCATGAAGTCTCCTTAGATCACCGAATCTGACCCCTAGCGCTCTTGCAGGTAGGATTGGTTGACCAGAGATATGCCATTTATCCGCATCGGGGATATCTATACGGTCCTGAAGCCGAGGCTGCTGAGGCGGCTGGATCATAGAATCAGCTTTTTTGCCTTTCCTCGCTCTCTTCCTAGACTTCATTACTACCGGAAGGTCGTCCATAATATGTTCAGCCTCCGGAGACAGCAATTCAAGCACCGACTCATGACGCTCAAACCCTGAGTAGGCACGAGTATAGACATACTGTTGAGTGCCATCGTCATCCTCGTCCTCATCCATGGCGACATCATCAGCGACTAATGGATCCTCTTCCTTACCCCATCCGCTATCACCCAACCCGACACCCGATGCTAATTGGGTAGGTGGGGTGTTGATGTTCATACCATGCTGAGGCTGCGTGCTCGTGGGTGTGCTCCCGGCCGCCTCCAGACGAAGCAGACTCTTTGGCCACAACATGACCCACCCATTGCAACAATCACCAAGCCGCCACGGGGTCTTGTCGTCATCCTCCACTAGTATCAGAGGAGGCAAATTCTCGTGGCCTGGTTTGACACTGGCCATGGAAACCTTGAAGACGTTCGGGGGGATCGGCTGACTGTGAACAATGGTTCCTTCGGCTCCATTATCGTCGCCTTCCCCACGTCCACCTTCTGGTCGCCGACGGTGTACAATATGGTGCACGGGGTTTCGTCGGCCTACAAAGAAAAGTCTGCGACGTGAGACATCCAAAAGGCAACGAAAATAAGAGATTATACATTTATTGAAGGGGGCCCGTGTGACAGATACCGTGAGGGCATCGAGCTCAGCCAAAGATGAAGCACGGCCAAGCACGTCCGGTGCGGGAACCGGTGCGGGAGCCAGTGTGGGAGCAGGTGCTGGTGCAACGCTGGTCGAGATGCTCCCCAAGAAGTCAGCAAGGAGAAAGTCTGCTGCATTTTTTTTTGGATTTTGCCTGGTCCAATTGAAAACGGCCGGAACCAAGGAAGTAGACATATCTGCAACCACCTGTTTTGCGGCAGCTACCGCTGTTGCGACTGTTTGAGATGATTTCTTCTTAACCGCAATCTCAACCTTCTTGTCGATGTTTTCTTTAGTTAACCTCCGTCTTTCCTTTCTCTCCTTCGTGGTCTCATGGTAGTACTTCTTCCATGTGGCGCTGTCTCCGACACCCTGCATGCATCCATACGATGGTCGATTCTCCACCGAGAGTCGTTTCAATATGTTCAATGCCCAGTTGAATGGAGTGTCCCACTTGGGCCTCGCCAATGCCTCAGACAATGAGTCGCTTTCGGCCGCAATCCTGTGCTGCTCTCTCTGCAAAAGGCACAAGGATCGTTTACAAATATGACTAACGTGTGCAGTCGAATTGATCAGAAACTAAAATTACCAGCAGTCTAATGAACTCCGTTGTGACCGGGTTTGTCTCGTAAACCTCCTTCACTGGGTCCCAATGGTGCCGGGCCCTGAGGACGTCACGCTCCTGCGGGACGGTGAATTCCGCCAAGGGGTCTGGGATGCCCATACTCGCGGCTTTCGTGTCCTCCTTGGCCCATTTGGACCTCTTCCTGCCGTAACCACGGCTTCCGAGGTGGTGGCTCCCAATGTTCCTCTCTTGAAGCCCCTTCATGTACTTAGACCTTTTTTGCAGCTTCGACCTTGCAAGCCTCCTTGAATATTTGAAACTTCTCTTCCGTGATTGTCGAATTATCCTTTACAATCTCGGAGTAGGGTTCCTTCTTGTAGATGATCCTTGCTTTCACCCTTGTTTTCCAGGCAGCCAACGCGTCGCTAAACTTGGTCATGGCGTGTTTGTTTATCTTCTTCATTGTCGGGTCCTTATCTGGATCTTCATAATCCTTTTCATTCCGGCCCGGGAACAAGAATATCTGGTGAAACTTCTTTAGGAGGGAGGGCCTCATATTATCTATCTTCTGTAGTTTCTCATCATTGATGGTGGCGGTTGTCCGTACGATGCAGCCTATTTGATTGCCGTAGCACGCACGCGCTTCCTCAGGTGTGTTTGGTTGAAAATTGCCGTCGTCCACCTCCGTGACCACCAGTCTAGTAGTCCTGAGTTTGTTAGGAAGTCATTGCCTCTTTGCTTTCGGTTCTACACCGGCTCCGCTCCCCGAGGCAACGCCGGTCTCAGTCTCAACGCCGGTCTCGATGCTGGTCTGAGTCTCAGCACCGGTCTCAGTCCCTGCACCGGTCTGTGTGTCAATCTCAGTCCCCGATGCCACCGGTGGGCCCAGCAACAACATCGGTTGATTGTCGGCAAGGCTCAAAAATTCGTCTGCCGCCCGATAGACGTCGTCGCAATCACCAGAACCCTGTCCTTCATCGTTGCTAGCCATGTTTCTTATGATTAAATCTAGTCAATTAATTCTAGACCTAATAAAATGAATAATGACATAAAAAGGGCCTATTGTTTTATAGGAACGTTGACTCCTTCCCGATGCGGCAAATCCCGGGCACTCAATATGTCCTAGTTTGTAGCACAAGTCATGCCGAAATTCACCGAAAATTTCGGCATGACCTTTGCTAAAAAGTGGACAAATCGAGAACCTCAAATTTGCCGAAACGGAAATGAATCAACATTCCAGAAAAACATAGACCACTCGGCTTCATTCCGTGGAAACAACAAAAGGCCACTTGGGCACAATCGAAACATGCATGTGCAAACACAATTGAGGAATTTGCATATATCCTGACCACTTAAAATTTGCATGTCCTAGCGTTTGACACTACAAGAAAATCTACACAAATCTCATGCTCTCTCAAACTCAATTCAAAAACCAAATATAGATTATATTTAGTTAACTACTGAACTAAATTACTTTACTCTAAACTAAACCCTACTGCCCTAATTAACATCTAGTTAAACAAACTCAATTCAAAAACTAAACCCTACTGAACTAATTAACATCAACATTATCTACTACTTAACATCTATTATTACCTTAACTAAAAAACATCTACTATTAACCATACTGCCCTAGTTAACTAGTACCATCACTACTACTAATTAACATTTACTACTACTACTAAAAATCATTATGTATGAACCCTAGTACTAATTAACATCTACTACTACTGCTAATTAACATGGCAGAGGAAGAAAAAGCTGAGAGAGAGGGGGTGGGGGAGGGTGGGGGGTTTACAGAGAGGGGAGAGACGATGGCGGGGAGGTGCTCGACGACGAAGGTAGGGGCGGCGAGGGCGGGCTCAGGATCGAGAGGCGGCGCTCCTGGGCGGGCTCGGGGGCTGTGAGGTCGAGCGCAACGGCGGAGAGGTCGAGGGCGACGACGATGAGGTCGAGGGCGGCCCGAGAGGCGGCGGTGGTGAGGCTGGGCGGCCTCGGGCGGCGGCGGTGAGGATGAGCGCAGCAACGACGCCGGCAGGAGATGGCGGCGAAGTGGGGGAGACGGCGAAGTGGGGGAGACGGCGGCGAAGAGTGGGGCGAGGGATTTGGGGGAGAAGTGGTGGACGGGCCGGGAGAAACCGTTTTTTGGGTTAAGTCAAAAGTAACAGTAGCGCGTTAGGGAAAACGCGTTATAGCTAAGTTAGCTATAGCGCGTTTCCGCAAACACGCTACTGCTACTCCTTCATCCTTTTTTTCCTTTTTCGTTTATTTTTCTTTACATTTTATATTTTTCCTTTCTCCTTTTTCTATTTCTTTCATTTTCATTTACTTTTCTATTTGTTTTTCATTTCATTTTATTTTTGTTAGCAGTAGCGCTTTACAGGTAAATGCGCTGCTATAGGAATATTAGCAGTAGCGCGGTTTCTAAATGATCGCTACTGATGTCTAGCAGTAGCGAGCTTTTTTAACAAATGCTACTGCTAAAGTTCTGTGTATAACAGTTTCCCTAGTAGTGTATATACATGATCATGCATAGATAATCTCATAATTATTTGCTTTTCTATCAATTGCTCGATAGTAATTTGTTCAACCACCGTAATACTTATGCTATCTTGAGAGAAGTCACTAGTGAAACCTATGGCCCCCGGGTCTATCTTTTATCATATAAGCTTTCAATCTACTTTTATTTGCATGTTTACTTTTCCAATCTATATCATAAAATACCAAAAATATATTTATCTTATCATATTATCTCTATCAGATCTCACTTTCTCAAGTGGCCTTGAAGGGATTGATAACCCCTTTATTGCGTTGGTTGCGAGTTCTTGTTTGTTTGTGTAGGTGTGTGGGACTTCTGAGGAGCCTCCAACTGGATTGATACCTTGGTTCTCAAAAACTGAGGGAAATACTTACGCTACTATTGCTGCATCACCCTTTCCTCTTCAAGGAAAACCAACACAAGCTCAAGACGTAGCACGTATCATAGGAGCCTTCGGTCCAATGAGTGGATGACATCTGTCCCAACGGTGAGCCGACACGTGGTTCCTCTGGCCATTTAGAATTTTACACGTGGAAAATCCACATCGGTCCGGGTTGTTAATGGGTTATCGAATCCAAACTGGAACCCGATAGCTTAACGGCGACCCGTTACGATGGATGCCACGTGTCGATTACCCTTGACGAAAGAAATTCTACGACGCGTGATTTATCGTCATGGAAGTGGACACTTCCATGATGATAATTTTGGTAATGTCATGGAACACTTCTACGACAGCACATGTATGACTATCTTGATTTTATCATAAAATCGTCATGGATGTACATGCATGACAGAAAACGTGACCTGCTGTGACAA
This sequence comes from Triticum aestivum, assembly GCF_018294505.1. Lineage (NCBI taxonomy): Eukaryota > Viridiplantae > Streptophyta > Magnoliopsida > Poales > Poaceae > Triticum > Triticum aestivum. Next base: position 159,684,623 of record NC_057798.1, on the reverse strand, counting down.
ACATGTATCATCATGGAAGTGTATTTTTTTGTAGTGATGTCACCTCAGGAATCCACGAGTTGAGTGCCACAACATACATCAAGTGAATCAATACAATACCCCATTGTCACCACGGGTATTCATATGCAAGACATACATCAAGTGTTCCCAAATCCAACAAGTATTCAACCCGATAATAGTGAAACCTCAAAGGTAAAACTCAATTCATCACAACAAGATAGGGAGGGAGAAACACCATATGATCCAACTATATTAACAAAGTTCGCGATACATCAAGATTGTGCCAAATCAAGAGCACGAGAGAGAGAGAGAGAGAGAGATCATACACATAACTACTAGTACATACCCCTAGCCTCGATGTTGAACTACTCCCTCCTCGTCATGGAGACCACCAGGATGATGTATATGGCCTCCGGTGATGATTTCCCCCTCCGGCAGGGTGCTGGAACAGGGCTCCAAATGGTATTTCGAAGGTACACAGGCGTGCGACAGCAGAGTCAAAGTTCTAGGATTATTTCTGGTGGTTTATCTATTTATAGGATTTTTTGGCATCGGTCTCATGCGAAGATGGGCTAAGATGGACCCACAAGCCACCATGGCGCCACCACCGCTCTAGGCACGCCCTGGTGGCTTGTGGGGCCCTTGTGGCTCTTCTGGCCTTCCCACGAAGTTTCGGGGGTCCCTTTTGTTCCAAAAAATCATCAAAAAGTTTCAGCCCATTCCGAGAACTTTTATTTCTGCACAAAAAACAAAACCATGGTAGTTTTGCTGAAAACAACGTCAGTCTGGGTTAGTTCCATTCAAATCATACCAAAACCATATAAAATTGTTGTAAACATGGCATGGATACTTCATAAATTATAGATACGTTGGAGACGTATCACAACCCAATGCCCCTTGTGGTTGGCATCGGCCATTGTTGAGAGTGGAGTCTGGGGTGCGCGGTGAAGAACAAAGATGAGATTGGATCTGAGTGCTGGAGCTTGAAGGGCAGCAAACAAGGGAAATGAGAGCGGGCTTTCTTAACTTGCTATCTTTCTACTCTTATATGGACTATCAAAGACCAAGAGTCCCTCTGCCGTGCCGATAAAATTGCCACTCCCCGCAAAAGATGTCGTTGTGCGTATGGGGAGAAACAAAATCTTAATGATATCCCTAAAAAATGGGCACGATCTCCATTTCAATGGGACGCGCCAACAATAAGATTGCCTCGGGCCATGATTTGGGTGTGCAGTAACTGCTTGACTAGTCGTGGGAGGTGTCGCTTCAATAAAGTTGTCAGGCTAGAAAAGCACTATTCACGCCTATGCGGCTGGCTTCAAGGTTAAGTAACCCCACGTCTTTGGGTGAATTTCGCTAGGTCACAGTCGGGGAATGCCGCTCCTTCAAGGAGTTGTTTGCGGCGTCCTTTAAGGGGATTTCGAACTATTATAGAAGGATAACTCGTCTGTCGAGCCAAGGACCTCGGATCCGAGGTTATTTTCATCAAGGAGATCGTCTTCGGCATAGAAGACTAGTTCAATGGCTACTAACGGTGTCCTAGACTAAGGGGTACTAACCTAGTCGGCCTGTGGCCCTCAGGCTGGGCTAGTGGACCCTCATTCCTATTAAGGTGGACCCCGAAAGTTGCATGCTGAAGATGAAAACTACATCTGCCGAAGCCTTGACGTATACTCCAATACATCTCCTACCGCCTCCATGCACCCCAGGAGATGTAACCCTAGATGCCCTGCCTGACGTGTATATAAGCCAAGGGGTTTAGCCTGTAGAGGGGACATCAACACACTTTCATTCATCATACCCCTAGGATTTAGACCATAACTTACGACAAGGTAGATCAACCTTGTATGCGATACATCTCTATTAATATAAACAAGAGCAGGACATAGGGTTTTACCTCCATCAAGAGGGCCCGAACCTGGGTAAACATCGTCTCCCTTGCTCCTATTACCATTGGTCCGAGATCCGCAGCTCGGGTCCCCCGACCCAAGGTCCGCCGGTTTTGACACTGGCACTATGGCCTGAGTGCCCTGGTTTCAGATCTGAACCCTTTATGTTTTAATGAATATATTTGAGTTTTTGATCCTATCTTGCAAGTTGTATGCACCTATTACATGTTATGGTACGCATGCCCCAAGGTGACAATAATTGGGATTCTTTCCGGTGATTACCGTAGTATGAGGAGTTCATGTATTCACCATGTGTTAATGCTTTGTTCCGGTTCTCTATTAAATGGATGCCTTAATATCCCTTAGATTTCCTTATGGACCCCACTGCCATGGGAGGGTAGGACAAAAGATGTCATGCAAGTTCTTATTATAAGCACGTATGACTAAATACGTAATACATGCCTACATTACATTGATGAATTGGAGCTATTGTGTATCGCTCTAGGTTGTGACTGTTACATGATGAATGTCATCCAACACAAATATCCATCACTGATCCAATGCCTACGCTTTTCTCATATTTATCTTTGTTAAGTTATTATTGTTGTTGCTGTTACAGTCATCACAATTTGCTACTATTATTGTTCATGTTACTATTGCTACTGCTACCGCCACTATCAAAACTATCATACTACTGTGCTACTAAACACTTTGATGTAGAAATATAATTTCCCATGTGTGGTTGAATTGACAACTCAACTGCTAAGGCTCATAAATATTCTTTGGCTCCCCTTGTGTCGAATCAATAAATTTGGGTGAAATACTACCCTCGAGTACTGCCACGATCCCTGTACTTGTGGGTCATCACCTCTCTCTTTTTCCTCAAAATGGAGCAAGAATCATTGGACGGATTGAGGATAACAAGCTCAAAGAAGGTCAACAATGGGGGGCAAATACGAGCTCAAACAATAAGGTCCATTGGGGAAGAAGACCCCCTTTTATAGCCCCCCTCCAATCCAACCGTTATGTGCACTAGATGCACACAAGCGGTACTACCGCCCGGGCGGAAGTTCCTGGAGTATGGTGCAATGGCGAAGCACCCCGCCCCAGCGGTACTACCGCTGGGGTTGCAGTATACAGGGAGAAGCGGAGGTAGGGCAGAGTATGGCGGAAGTACGCTTATAAATGGTACTACCACGCCTTACTACCGCCCTACAACCGCAAAGAGGCAAACGAGTCCATAGGCTACAAAAAAGTGGAAGTAGCAGTGGAAGTAGCTTGTCGGTAGTACTGCTTATAAGCGGTACTACCGTGCCCTATTGTCGCCGGAGAGAAAATGAGTCCAATAGCCCAAAAACAAGCGGCAGTGCCCGCGACACTGGACAATGGAAGTACCGCACAAGCGATGCTACTCTTGCCTAGGGCAGTACTACCGCTAGTGAGCTTCAAAATGGCCCAAGCAAAACAGATGGAGCAAGAAGACCAGAACTGCCATAACTTCTGCAAATGAACTCCGAGTACAACAAACTCAAGCTTGTTGGATAGATGACGACAATTACTATCCAACAGCGACCGACATAAACTCCATCAGTGAATAATTGACATAAACTCCATCATCGAGAACATCATATAAGATGCATATGAACTCCGCTTTTTATGAACTTGAGCCTGACATGAAGATGATCATACGCTCTAAAGCTCACAAAGAGAAACACCAAACAAGAACCAAGAAAGATGATGAAAGGATGCAATGGGTTTGAGCTCTCTATGAATGATACGATCAAGCTACTCACTCAAGAGCCCCCCTTGATAGTACGACTATCGATCCTATCACCTGGTCTCCCAACTAACACCATGAGACCAGTAAAATAGAAAACCTATCAAGGACAAACCTTTGCCTTGCGCATAATCCACTTTAGCTAGATGATGACGATTTTGACCTCCTCAAGTTGGACCACCTTTCTTGATAGCGCTGGCTCGATGAAAACTAGTAGATTGCTCCCCTATACTCCACTATGGGTGAACCACTCTTCGGCACATTTTCACATGTCCATTGTCACCACAATGGACGACAAGCTTCAAGCATTATCTCTTCGTGATGCTTCACTTGAACTTGCACAATACGATACGTAACCCCACATGGAACCACCACACAAATGAACCATGGTGAAAGATCGAGGATGTCGCCTAGAGGGGGGGGGGTGAATAGGTGCTTTAAAATAATTACGGTTTAGGCTTGAACAAATGTGGAATAAACCTAACGGTTAATTTGTCAAGCACAAAACCTACAACAACTAGGCTCACCTATGTGCACCAACAACTTATGCTAAGCAAGATAAGCAACTATGTGATAGCAAGATATATGACAAAGAACAATATGGCTATCACAAAGTAAAGTGCATAAGTAAAAGGGCTCGGGTAAGAGATAACCGAGGCACGCAGAGACGACGATGTATCCCGAAGTTCACACCCTTGCGGATGCTAATCTCCGTTTGGAGCGGTGTGGAGGCACAATGCTCCCCAAGAAGCCACTAGGGCCACCGTAATCTCCTCACGCCCTCGCACAATGCAAGATGCCGTGATTCCACTAAGGGACCCTTGAGGGCGGTCACCGAACCCGTACAAATGGCGACCCTTGGGGGCGGTCACCGAACCCGTACACTTTGGCAACCCTTGGGGGCGGTCACCGGTACCCTTCAAATTGCTCGGGGCGATCTCCACAACCTAATTGGAGACCCCGACACTTGCTCGGAGCTTTACACCACAATGATTGAGCTCCGAACACCACCAACCGTCTAGGGCACCAAGGCACCTAAGAGGAACAAGCTCTAGGGTGCCCAAACACCCAAGAGTAATAAGCTTCTCAACTTGTAACTTCCACGTATCACGTGGAGAACTCAAACCGATGCACCAAATGCAATGGCAAGGGCACACGGAGTGCCCAAGTCCTTCTCTCTCAAATCCCACCGAAGCAACTAATGCTAGGGAGGAAAAAGAGAGGAAGAACAAGAAGGAGAACACCAAGAACTCCAAGATCAAGATCCAAGGGGTTCCCCTCACATAGAGGAGAAAGTGATTGGTGGAAATGTGGATCTAGATCTCCTCTCTCTTTTCCCTCAAAAACTAGCAAGAATCCATGGAGGGATTGAGAGTTAGCAAGCTCGAAGGAGGTCAACAATGGGGGGAGAACACGAGCTTAAAGGATAATGTTCATTGGGGAAGAAGACCCCCTTTTATAGGAGGGGAAAAATCCAAACGTTACCCCCCCTACCAGTCCCGTAGAGAGCGGTACTACCGCTAGGCCAGTGGTACTACCGCTTAACAGCCTAAGCGGTACTACCGCTCCTCCTCGCGGTACTACCGCTCCGGAGCGGTACTACCGCCACTCCTGCCGCAGCTGGTACCAGAAAGTCCGACACGAAAAACGAGCCCTCGAATCGAGGCGGCACTAGCACGAAACCGCAACGGTACTACGGCTCGGGCTACAAGCGGTACTACCGCTGTGGAGCGGTACTGCCGCTTGTAGCACCCAAGCGGTACTACCGCTCCGGCCCACGGTACTACCGCTCAGACCAGAGCAGGGAGAAAAACAGAAAAGCCATAACTTCTTCATATGAGCTCCGAATTGAGCAAACTCAAGCTTGTTGGATACAAGACAACGAGTAGCATCAAAGAAGAGGCAGGGGAGGTATGCCTAACAAACAAAGGAGTGAAACCTCCAACAGAGAAGAACCGGCATACCCTCCAACATCGAAAACATCATAGAAGATGCAAGTGAACTCCGTTTTCGATGAACTCGAGCTTGTCATAAAAATTACCATAAGCTCCAAATCTCACAAGGAGAAGAACCAAACAAGAACCAATAAAGATGATGCAAGGATGCAATGGTTTGAGCTCTCTACGAACGATACGATCAAGCAACTCATCGAGAGCCCCCCTTGATAGTACGGCAATCGATCCTATAACCCGGTCTCCCACAACTACCGTGAGACTGGTAAAATAGAAAACCTATCAAGGGCAAACATTTGCCTTGCACATGATCCACTTGAGCTAGATGATGACGATCTTCTCCTCCTCAAGATGGACCACCTTTCTTGATTGCGTTGGCTCGACGAAGACTAGTAGATTGCTCCCTCATACTCCACTATGGGTGAGCCACTCTTCTGCACATCTTCACAAGTCCATTGTCGCCACAATGGATGGCAAGCTTCAAGCATATGATCTCTTCGTGATGATCCTACTTGAACTTGCACACTGCAACCTAACCCCACAAAGAACTCTCACGAAGACCATGGGTTAGTACACAAAGCATAATTGACCATGCTTACCATACCATGGGATCGCTTGATCCCTCTCGGTACATCTTCTATGCTTTGTGTATTGATCAACTTGATTCATTCTTTGACTTAGTCTTGATCAAGCTTGAATCTTTCCAACTCTCTTCATTTGGATGATGTCTTGAAGGTAAACATGAATGATCACACACTCTTTTTCTTCAAGACATGCTTGCTATAAGCTCAATACTCATAAGACCAATCTTTGAATAATTCCTTAATAGCACCTTGGTCATCACAAACTCTCCTTGAAACCAACAAATGGACTCCAAGAAAAGCCTATGGACAAACCCTTCAAATATAACTCAAGGCAACCATTAGTCCATAGACATTGTCATCAATTACCAAAACCACACATGGGGACACCACATGTCCTTTCACATGGGTTAGTACACAAAGCGTAATGGACAATGCTTACCATATAATGAGATCCCTTGATTTCACTCGGTACATCTTCTACGCTTTTTGTCTTGATCAACTTGAATCCACTCTTGTACTTTGTCTTGACCAACTTTGTACCTTATCTTCTCTCCATAAAGATGATGTCTTGAAGGTAAACATGAATGTTCACACAATCTTCTTCTTTAAGACATGCTTTCAATAGGCTCAACTCACACATTGATCAATCTTTGGATAAGTCCTTGAATAGCACCTTGGTCATTACATAATCCCCTTGAAACCAACTAATGGACTTAAAAAAATGTCTATGGACAAACCCTTCAAATATAGCTCAAGACAACCATTAATCCACAGGGATTGTCATCAATTACCAAAACCAAACATGGAGGCACCATGCTCTTTTACCTGTTCCGGTACTCTACCGGCGGCGGTGACAAAACAAAGGGGAAAATTGAGGTGAAGAGTGACGGGATGATAGAGGATAGGGTTGAGAGAGTTTTATTCTTACCGTGGAAACAGTGCGCCCAACTTCAAATGCGCGGTCCCTGCCTCAGTTTTATGTTGCAAAGTTATTTGATTTATCCAGTTTACGGGAAAACAGACACGTGAACTGATCCACGGATAAACGCACGATCCATTGGATGGCTTACAATGTCCGGACCGTTTGGGATGCTTGCGGAGGGTTGGGGTCGATAGTTGGATATGCCCTAAAATGAAAACATGCTAAATATACTATTTCCTCCGTTCGGAAATAATTGTCATCAAAATGGATAAAAGAGATGTATGTAGACGTATTTTGCAAAGACTTGTTTTCCTTTCCTCTATATCGGGATCCCGCCGTTGAGCACCGCCGTTTGAGACGCCCTACTTCCCTTTCCCCCCCTCTGACCCTCTCCCTTGCCAAAACAGCTCCCTCCCAAAACGCCCGCCTGAAAATGGCGGGCCTAGGCGGCGCCGGCGGCTGGGGCGGCTTAGACGACGACGACTGGGGCCTAAGCGAGGAGCAGTACGACAAGCTCGAGCAGGACGCCTACCGCGCGATTGCGGAGCGCAAGGCTTCCTCTTCCGCCGCCTCCACCGCCCCCGCAATCTCGCCGCTCCCCAACCGCGCCCTATCGCCGGCGGCCACGCTCTCTTCGCCGCTCAGGAACGAGCACCCCGCCTCCAGGGTCTCCCTGGAGTCTCGCTTCGGCAAGGTTAGGGTTTCCTCTGTTCTTTTGCTGTTTGGGAGAGGTATTTTTTGGCAGTTTATTGTTTGAATACTAGGGATTGGGTTTGTGCGTGACACGGAAAATTGGAAATCTTTGTTGCTGCAATGTCCAATGAATTTGGAATGACGGGCCATTTCGTGAATGCAGTACTGTTCACCGTGGTAAATCCCCTTCTTTCTTTTACCTAGCTTTCGTGAATGCAGTAGTGATTTCTTGAAAGAAATCGACATGTTCTTGCCCAAGATTCGTGGGTTGGTGATTTGGTCGGAAATGTGCTAGGGGTTTAGCTTAATGCGTTTGTATTGTGGTAAATCTGTCAACGAAATTTTCTTTATTCTTTGTAGTTTATAGATTTAAGAGAAACTAAGCTTTCTGTATGAAGTATGTTGAATTTGGACGTTGGTTTTTACTTTTTAGGCTCACCTTTTTGTGCATATCATAATTTCAGCATTAAGTTTGAAATGTTCAAGGTATTTGATTCCATCTTTTTGGTAAAGAACTACTCCCTCCGTCCCAAAATAAGTGTCTTGAGCTTAGTACAAATTTGTACTAGAGCTAGTACAAAGTTGAGACACTTATTTTGGGACGGAGGGAGTATCTAGCACCTTTGAACCATGACTTGGAAGTTTGGATGTCCAATGGTCTGGGTTTGGTGGTCTGGAACAAACTTAGATGGCTGTAGTTAACATTTTTTTTTCAAGCGCATTTCAGTTTCTCTTGCTGACTGTTGCATTGACAATTGAAATTCTGTGGTTTGGAAGCCTTGTTAAGTACAACTTGTCTTGTCAAAAGATGGTAATTTTGGAAATAAGCTGATACAAATTTCTAAACATGAGATAAATCTTGACGCAGCTATAGTCAACATTTTTTGTAAAACTGCATGCGATACTTTGATGGCCTTTGGGGCATGCAATGAACAATTCATTCTTAATTATTCAGAGCGTTGGACATTTTTAGGAGTATCATTTGCTATTCTGTTGTTTTGAGTTGCCCATCATGATAAATCTTGATGCAGATACTGTCAGCATTTTATTTTGAACTGCACACAATACTTTGATAGCCTTTGGGGCATGCAATGAAAAATGCGTTCTTCGTTCTTCAGAGGTTGGATATTTGGAATTGTTCTATTAATGGCCTCATCTGCGATTCCGTTGTTTTGAGTTGATTATGGAGATATACATGTCGATGGAAGCAGAAATTTATCTATTTTGTGTTACATTACCAACTTCCATCTTGCTGACAAAGGAAATCTGTATACTATTCCTTATTATTCCTTCATTATTTTTCAGGCAGAATCACTTTCACCTTCTCGGCTTAGTCAACCAAATGCAGGTATACAACATTCTGTACGTTTTCTGCTTATTCTAACATGAATTGTGGCCCATCTGATTCTTCCTTTCAATTGTCATTGAAGTGAATAATAGTCAGAGCAGCTGGCCTAAGATATCTATACATCTTTTCCTTCATTCTAGTGGTGTGATTGCAGCGAAGTTCCCCTATCACCAGGTACATTTCCCTTATTGCCTAACATATCTATACATCTCATTTTGCCTTTATCATCAGCGGCCAAATCTTTAATCAGTTGCCACAGAATTATATTGTCTACAATATATTTTCTTTTTCCCGTTTCTCTCTCAGAAACTCGTGGATGCATTTCACAAGATCCCGAAAGCTAGCTGGAATGGAAAAGAAAGGTTCCCTTATTCTGTTACTTGACAGTTTCACCAGATGTTTTCTATAGCATAGTAAAGTTTGATGCCTTATGTAAAACACATAACTTATTCTTGGTTCGGTTTGTGAAATTCTTAGGGTGTGGACGTTCCCTCCGACATGTTTATCAATAGCGGAGGAAGTTCTTCATGCCGTACCTGGATTAGTTGTTGAGGTAACAGTTATTTTGTGCACTTTGAATAGCTTTGTTGCTGTTTCTAGTAGTGATCTTCTATTTTGTTTCGTTGAATTTGTTCTATTGCCTTATTGACTGGTTGGCTGAACTGCTCATTCCTACTCAGCGACTGAGTCATTCTCATGATGTTTATTAGCTTCTGGGGTTGAGAATATATAATACAAGTTTTTTAGATGTTGTTGAAGAAAATACTACCCCTGTTGGTTTTACCTGACATCCTAGAATTAGACTTCTAAAGTTTGACTGGAAATGAATTTAAATCTAGGTTGGCTATATACGGAATATACCATTAGATTGGTTATTTTTCTGTAAAGTCATAATTCTACTAGCACATCTTAATGTAAAGTTGTAAAAATTAGTGGCGAAAGTTTGTAAGTAGCATCTCACAGACTTTGAAAAGTCAAAAGTGTCAAGTATTATTGTTTGTGAGGCCATTGGTGTGCGCGGTCCACTATTCTTGTTATTTCAAGGTACTTTGGGAAGCTTGTATTTTCAATTTCTCGGAAAAAAGAATTCCATAGCCACAAGGCCCAAGACATAGGCCTCAGTGTGCTGTCGTCTGTGCAATTGGAGCCTTTTCTACACCTCAAGCAAGAGTAACTAACAGTTTCTGGCCTGTGAATAATAACCTGTTGGTTCCTGGATCCACCAAATTGGTTGTTATTTGGATGTTTTTATTTTATGCTGGTAGTGCATCTAGAGACAATTCATTTTTGACCATAACATGTACATTTACTTACCTGTCAGGTTCAAAAATTGGACCCGTTAGTTCAGCGGGCTTTTGCTGCTGCTTTAGCTGCCAAAGATCTTCGAGGTATCTAAATTTCTAAAGTAAACATTGGAAACACCACATGCTTATGTTTTTTCATCCGCTCGTTGCTAAGATGCTGTTTGAACGGACAAAATTACATGCACTTGAGATATTAAGACCTGTGTTACTTTCTAGTAACCTCTAGTCCAGTTAGATACTCCCTCTGTAAACATATATAAGACGTTTTAGATCACTATTTTAGAGATCTAAAACGTCTCATATTTATTTACAGAGGAAGTACATAATAAACTATGCAGAAGTAAAATATTTCTTCAACAGTATCACATAGGTGTAAATCCAAATGACCTGTGCAAACATTTAATTTTCCCAGATAGGTCTTGCGTTCAGCTGTGAGGCTTCCATTGCCTAATCATTTCTCTATTTTTCTCCTAAAATGCTAATCTAACTGTTCTTTTTATTGTTTTTGTTTTGCGGAAGGTTTGTATGACAAGATTCCAGCGGATGTTGAGTCGAAGCTTATGCCCTTTCAGCGTGACGGGGTCAGGTATATCCAACATCCTTGCTCATAACAGTGGGAAATGTCTTTTCTTAGATTCATACATGTGGTGTAATGTTGAACTTAATCACTTAGTTGTCGTACAGTTATAGGATGTTAAATGTAGCAGATAACCATGGCCCTTAATCAAGACTAGGCAGTGACACATCAATCATATACTAGGCCTAATAGATTAAGCAAGAAATTGATCCTGAAATCAGTGGCTGTGCCAGGTATTCAATCATGGGTAGTCAATTGAATCTTGTGTAGTCAGGAGCATACATTTGTAGGACTTTTTTGCATGATGTCTATTTGTTGTAGGACGTTTCTTGCAAAAAGTTGTGTAGTCAATGGACTACACAGCTCATGTGTGGCTTCGCCACTGCCTGAAATCCTGGCTGCTTTCGTCCGTCCCCAGTCTACGTACGTCTTACCTCCCTGTGTACCACTGACACCTTCATGGTTCCTGGTCATGCCATCACAGTATGGTGCTGAGGGTGCCCGTCAACATCTATTACTTGGGTTGTAACATTATTAGGTTGTAAAATGGGATGTAAGTTGCTTATTTGGTCCCCAAGAACTCAGCACATTTGGATTTGGCTGAAAAGAACTAAAGGTCCGTGGTACCTTCCCATAGTTGAACGTTGTACCCTTTCTTTCTCGTTATTGTAGGTTCGCTTTGCAACATGGGGGCAGAGTGCTGATAGCAGATGAAATGGGTCTTGGAAAGACATTGCAGGTAATTTATACATTCTCTGTGGACCATCATCACTTCTTTTTCTACAACACGCAGGAGACCTCCGTATTATTTCATTAAGATGAAAAAAAACTACAGAGAGAGGGGGGGGGGGGCAAAAATACCCCCGCCCCAAACGCACGCCACACCCACACACCCTGAAAAAATAGCAAAGGATCGCCACACATACAGATGCACATGACCGTCTCGCCCAGGGGAAGGATTTGTGTCATTCGTTTTGCTCGGCAGCATGCAGTCAGTAACTTTCAAACCTGGCGAGCGAAAATGCACAAGACAACAACGTCAAATCTTTCAGGCATTGTTTTTGTTGCCTTTTCTCTATGTAGGCAATTGCTGTTGCTTCTTGCCTTCATGATGCCTGGCCAGTTCTTGTTATCTCTCCATCTTCATTGCGATTACATTGGGCTTCTGTAAGTATCTCCTACTTGTAAAACTCATATTTATATTTGAACAGCAGTTTCCTTTATCCTCAAGGGGGATTTGAATTTGCTGCTTTGCGATTATAACAGATGATTCAGCAGTGGCTTAACATCCCTACGGAAGATATCTTGGTATATCCTCTTTTTTTTTCAGTGTAAACACTTCTTTCGGATTGGTTGCTCTTAAAATCTCTCACCTACTGACCTACATCAATTGCTTGATCATAAATATTCTTAACTAGATTTTCATAATTGTTCTAAATCCCTTTCCCCATTTCTGGTTTACCAGGAAATGTACTTGTGTCAAATTCTTTCCACAGCGAATCTGCCCCTTATTTCTATTGGACATGATCTTGTGGCACATAGAAAAAACATCATACGTCTTGCATGTTTGTTTCCTTCAATGATAGGTTGATTTGCGTGGTCAGGTGAACAAGGATGGACACTTTTTTTTACTATGTTGAACATTCTATTCATATTCTTCCCCTTAACCATATTTGAGCATAATCATAACCATCTCTTAATGTAAGGCCATATTTTCTGAACATATGTTGCTCCAATATTTCATTTCCTACGTGAACAAAATTTAACTCTTTACTTTTCACCCTGCACTTTCTTTGAAGTGTTTTTAACTTCTTATGCCATTCAGACGAACATGAATAGACTGTAGCATCAGATTATAAAAAAATTATCTTCAAAGCACTGGCTATAAGAAGCTGATGTTACTCCCACGTTTTGTGTAGTCTAGTGCTCTATTGTTTGCAAATTCTAGTATCACACAAGGTGATAAGTTGCTACAGTTGATGGTGTCACTCGCTGAAGAAATGAAGGAACTGTTAAACCATGAGCAGTTCCCAACTAAACCACATTTATGGTAGTTGTACTGCAAATTAATACTCCCTCCGTTCCTAAATATAAGCCTTTTTAGAGATTCCAATATGGACTACATACAAAGCAAAATGAGTGAATCTACACTCTAAAAACATCTATATATGTCCGTATTGAAATCTCTAAAAAGACTTCTATTTAGAAACGGAGGGAGTAGTTCATATCATACGGAAGTTTTTTGATAATTGGAATTTGTTGCGGAAGTAAATTTACATAGCTAGACAAATCTTAAGGAAACAGACAATATACATCTTATTTCCTTCTATCCATGGATATCAACAACATTTTTTTCAGGTGGTGTTACCACAAACTGGAGGATCAAATAAGGCAGGATTCAGATTGGTGTATTCAAATACCAAAGGAGATTTTCACTTGGATGGGTTGTTCAATGTCATATCTTATGATGTAGTCCCCAAGATACAAAGCACTCTTCTGGACTTGGATTTTAAGGTATGGATTCATCTAATCTTCTGTTTCATTCATGGATATGGGCTGTGTGATTTTAAATTTCCACAGAATGTGTTCCTACTTCCCAGTACACAGGCTGTTGTTTACCATTTAGCAACTGAACACATGAACCAACAGCACAGATTTCTTGCAAAATAACTTGTTTTTTTTTTTAGAAAAAGCAAAATACCTTTGCCTTTCTTTGCATTGAAAAGGCAAAAGTTCAGTTACAATCCTCCGAGGAGGTGCAGGGTACAAAAAAGATGAAAGAAAATTAAGGAACATCCCAGTTTGAGGGCAGTACAACCCTCAGCCCTCGAGCGCCAGCCTTTGCCCAGGAGGAGGCCTTGTCTTTGATCATGCCAACTAGTGTAGCGATTGAAGGTTGGGCACCCTCGAAGACCACTCGTTCCGGTGTTTCCAGACCATCCAAGGCACGAGAAGGGTGATAGATGCCAGACCCTTGCGTTGCAGCGTTGGCGTGTCCTGTTTTGCACACAGCCACCAATCCATTAGTGTAGCTTCATGGTTTGGTGCACGGATCGTCATTCTGAGCCAAGCTAGGATTTCATGCCAGGTGTGGCAGGCGAAGGGGCAGTCCAGCAGCAGATGCTGTATAGTTTCCGGGACTTGGTGAGGCAGCGGGGATGGTGCTGGAGTCCATGGCAAGTAAGCCTATCAGCGGTCCAGCATTGATCCTGGTTTGCATAGTAGGTGCCATTGGCAGACCACTTCCAGATCAGCTGGTCTGGCTCGTTGGAGAGGGTGGTGTGTGTGCTGCACAGCCTGCCATAGCTGCAAAATAACTTATTCGAGTATGAAACTTTAATTCTTTCACCAAATGACTGACACGGCACCCAGCCATATGATTGATTGCAGGCATAATCCTGCATCCAGCATTTGCACTTACACTGAAGTAATGAGCATGATTACACAGATTTCAAGTAGACGGGAAAGGCCGTGCATGTAGATGAAAGACTGCTTTTATAAAGATTTTTTTAGTTATTGTTTTAGGGATGCCATTTAGCATCGAATAGAGCAACCAATGTATTTGATGTCTCAAGAATTTTATTGTATTGAGAGCACTGTAGCCTGTTGGCAGCATTAATTATAATTTACCCCAATTCATTAAATCAGGAGTACTTAAGGGATTGAGGTTTCACCTATGGGACTGACAAATGAGTTCCATCTAAACCTTGCGAAGAAACTGATAAGTTCCATTTTGTGATGATGCATTTGTTGACTCTGGTTGGTGCTTCCGTATGCAAGCACATCAATTAGGTTTCTTGCCAATGGAAAATAAAAGGATAAACATGTTCCATTGTACCCCCATCATATGGATATTCGCTTCACTCTGTATTGTGAATATAGCAACCTGACCTCTATCGTAATTGTGTCCTAATTACCATGAACTCAGAATATTGCTATTCATAATCCATTTATACTTGCTTTTGAATGATTTTCGTTCAGATAGTTATAGCTGATGAGTCACACTTCCTGAAGAATGGCCAAGCAAAGAGAACAATCGCTTCACTTCCTGTTCTGCAGGTTTGATGTCTCTTATGGGGGAACGAGTTTTATTTCTGGAGCAGAAATTTCTTTGTATACGTTGTTACAGTTTAATTTGGTTGAATAGGTTGGATAAATTTGGGTAGTTTGCATCACTTTATCCCAACCAAATGCCGCTCACAGTTTGATCATTTGGTGTTCTTGCCTAGTTATTTCATACTAGCCCTTCTGATGACCAGAATTTCCAAACATTCATTAGAATTTACTTCTTTCGTTTTGCTACATTTGTCCATGACCTCGAGGGTCTCATGTCTCTGTCTCCAATTGTTCATCCATCGAGGGAATTATGTGTATAGTTATTGCAATGTTGCTGCTCTCTATCATACTAAAACATTTTAGATTATTGTTAAGTAGCTGTAGTGTGTCACTTAGTTGGGGCTATGCACAGTCATTTCTCTCATTAAATGTTTCTTAGACTTGGTGCTTCCTTGGTCTGGGTGCATGGTGGGGTGTGAACAAATTTACAGTGAAATGGAGAGAGTACATGCTGTGACCTTGAATATTTTTTTCCCGTTAATGCCACCAGTTCCTTAGGATGTATTGTGCTTTCTCGGGTTTCATTCCATCGATCAATTTCTTGCCTAATTACAGCGTACTAAAAGATAAATTACATGACAATATCAACAAAATTAATCAATTGTGACTTCATACTCACAGAAAGCCCAATATGTGGTTTTGCTAAGTGGAACGCCTGCCTTATCTCGCCCCATCGAGTTGTTTACTCAGGTACAGGCTGTTTTGAGATTTAGTTGCACATACTTGACGACAGGAAATTTTCCACCGTAGAGAAGCAACTAATTCTCTACTTTTGCAGCTCCAGGCGTTATATCCTACTGTCTACAAGAATGTAAATGAATATGGCACTAGATACTGCAAAGGTGTAAGTACTAGCTTAACGAAATTGCTTTCTTCATTTTCTGTCACCAATTATGACTATTTACTGTGATTCTTTCCCAGGGGTATTTTGGGCTATATCAAGGCGCTAGCAATCATGAGGAGCTGCATAATTTGATGAAAGCAACTGTCATGATACGCAGGTTGAAGAAAGATGTTCTTTCGGAGTTGCCTGTTAAGCGTAGGCAACAGGTAACCTCATTGGGTTTATTTCCGAGATAAAGATGAAAAACAGAACTGAACTTACTGTATCTACAAAATTTCATTTTGCCTTACATCAAAGTTTACGATAAACAATTCAGAATGATTTGCATGAGATCTGTTAATCACCAACTCCAATTGTTTCTGGGCCTTCTTCTGTTGACTTGGTTGTCTCTTTTAAATGCTCAATTTTTCTTATTTATCTATACAGAATATGTGGAACCTTGACTACCAGTGAAATAAGATTTTGTATCGATCTTGTATGTATTCCTTTAACATCTATACCTAATGTTTGCATGTTGCCAATCTTTTCAGGTCTTTCTAGACTTAAGTGAGAAAGAGATGAAACATATCCGCGCTCTTTTTCGTGAGGTACAGTATGTTAGTATTACTTTAATGTACTATCTTTTCCTGCGAATGATACCCTGTAGACTTGTAGTCATAGCATATGAAAACTTGTAATCACTTCTTGGTAGCTCAACGCGCCGGTACTTCTACCCACATTGTTTGATTGTTGGACTTAATTCTTTGGATTAATGAAGAGCTTTTATATGGGTGCTGGGACAGCCTGTCCTCTCTACTTATTTTATTATCCAGTGAGACATTTGATTCATATATACCAGAAATTATCAAAGTAAAAACTTTATGATTGATTTATACACCAGAAATTATTGAAGTTGAAACTTTATGATCTTCTTCTCAAGTGAAGCTAACAAAAATGTTATGGGTCTCTTCGTTGCGTACTATTTGTTGTCAACCATATATGGATGTTTTAAATAGTTAAGCTTCGTCTTTTAATAAAGAAAAGAGAGATATTATATATGATAGATTAGTCCATCGTTTTATGGTTAGATCATTATATGATAAGGTAATATTCTAGTGCCAGAGTCATGATGTGGTTTGTCTTTTTGTAGTTGGAGACTGTCAAGATCAAAATGCAGTCATGTGACTCACAGGAGATGATCGACTCTCTGAAATTTAATCAAAAGAATATTATCAATAAGGTAATCTGAATATGTATATGTTGTATGCCTGTATGCTACTCTAAACTTCTAAAGTTGGTCATCATTTTCTTGATGAACTTTTTTTTGAATTTTTTTTCTTGATGAACTTGAAACATTCTACCTTTCTGTTGTGAACTTAGTAAACTAAGCCGCATAAAATAGAGGAAAAATGCACTGTTGCCGTATTTGATTTACTTTTTTTCTAGGCATGTGAAGAGATACTCCCTCCATTCCAAAATATAGTGCGCCCACGCTTCCCGAGGTCCAACTTTGACCATAAATTTAACCAACGAAACCGACTGCGGCGGGAGAAAAAATTATATAATTGAAAACTTCTTTTGAATACGAATTCACTGGTACAACTTTTGCTCCCGCTGCAGTCGGTCTCGTTGGTTAAATTTATGGTCAAAGTTGAAGCACGGGGATAGAGGAAGCACTATATTTTGGAACGGAGGGAGTACTATTTACAATTGCGTTTTTATTTTTCTAGTTGAAGTTTTTGCCTTAGAATGTGGAATGACAAATTAATAGATACTTTTGCAGTTTTTTTGGTAGGTACTTCTGCATTTTTATCTTAGCCCATATTAGGAGCAACTTTATGATAATTAAATAGTTAATTTTTTATATAATTTATATATAACTGATGCCTATTTGATGCAACAATTGATGCAGCTCAACTGCATTGCTTTGCATGAGGATAGTTAATTCTTTTTCTATCTGCATTTAATAGCATGCAGTTACAGTGTTATTTGTTAGACTTGATTTACAGTGTTATCTGTTAGACTTGATTTCGACTTTCATCTTCATTCATCCAATATTAGGAGCAATTCAACACAGGGATAGGGTTTTAGGTTCGTCGTTAGTAAATTCATAGATTTTACCATATTTTCTTCCTTTATTGAGGTCATATTTTTCCTTTTTTAATGTGGTGAAGCTAATACCTTGGAACATATTTTTATGCCATATCTTTATATTTAATATTCTTATATGCGCCTAACATGAAGATACATTGAGAACATGCATTTGAAATAGAATAAATAATTCTCTCCACAGTTCTTGTTATATCATTTACTATCACATGCTTGTATTTTCAATCTCTTAAAGTGATTTATTATTGGTATCAGTGCTCATATTTCATGCCTAATTGCAGATCTATAATGATTCGGCTGATGCCAAAATTCCAGCAGTGCTTGATTACCTGGCCACTGTAATTGAGGTAACTAAATGAGATATTTGTAGATTGTCTTCTTAGCTACTCTAATAAGACCAGACTTGATAAAACTGTCATGAACTGCCCACTTGCTGCCAGTTTTTGGTTCCAAATTGAGTATCATAACTTGGCTAGCTGAAGTAGACACCCCTGTTAGAGTACATAATGGGCCTAATGGGCCCGTTAGTCTTGGGGTTCATTAAAGATAAGGGTCGCTTGCTTAGGGGTCAAGTAAGCCTTGCTTGGGAGTCAAGCAAACCTCTCTATATAAAGAGAGATGTATCAATCTAATCAAGCAAGAATTAAGAAGGAAATCCCTTCCATCTTGCCCGGCCGTGGGCAAAAGGCCCCCGGCCGGCCCTCTCGCACCCTCCTTCTAGCAGCGCCATAACAATTTGGTATCAACTAGCTTTGGTTCGATCATGTCTTCACCGCCGCCAAGCCCATCTCTTTCGCTGCCGGTCACCTCGTCGCCTCCGGCGACCACCACGACCGTCGCCCCGCTCCTCCGTCGTGCCCGTCCCCGCCGTCCTCACCCTGGAGGAGGTGTCCGGGGTGTTGCCCAGGTGGTCCAGGAGATCCACTTGTTCTTGGCCGTGTCCTACGGGCTGCACCCGGCTGGGCTGCCCATCGCCGCCCCCGCGCCGCTGTGGCTGCAGTGGCAGCCGCCGCACCAAGCGGCCTTCGCCGCGCTCGCCGGGCCGCTGCAGCTGCCATCCATCGCCACCACCGCCCAGCCCTGGCTGCGCCCAGCCCTGGCTGCAGTGGCAGCCGCCGCTCCTGGCGGCCTCCGCCGCGCCCGGCGCGACACCGCAGCAGCCGCTACAGCTGCAGCAGCCACCGCCGGTCTGCTCCGCCGCCCAGTATGGGATGCCCTACGACGGGACTGCGACGACCTCGTTCCCATCAGCGTCGCCGCCATCCCAGGGCGTCCACATCCAGCAGATCAAGTCCCCGCCGTCGCCATCACCGCTTCCGTCTTGGATCGCTACGCGTCGGCGGCGGTGAGGCTGCAGGCTGCTGCGCGCGGCCTCCTAGCGCGTCGGCGTGTGCGGTAGATGCGTGGTCTGCAGCTGCCGCTCCTCCAAGTTGCCCTTCGCTGCGCAAAGGACCTCGATCTCGTCCGCTGCGTTGGGGATCTTGGGCATGCGGTTTCCCCCACGGGCGGCGGGCATGCTGTTTTCCCCACGGGAAGTGACCTCAAAGTCTGCGACATCGGCAGTTGGGGGGGGGGGGGGCGCACCCCTCCTCATCATTCTCCATCGCAAGCCCTCCACTCTTCCCTGTGCGGTGCAGACCAACAGCCGTCCGACGGGGAGAAGGCAGGGTGTCACTGACAGGAGCGCACCGCGTAGCACCACTGTTTTCCACCGCCCGCCGCCGCGAGGGCGCCTCTGCTGGTCGCTCTTGTGACCACTTGCAGGTGGCCATACACATGCACTCCTTTGGTCCAGGTGGTGTCCATGGGATCCAGGTGGCTGTACACGTGCGCGTCCGACGTGCGGATGGTGTCCACTTTTTGTTAAGGGTCCAAAATAAAGCGTCCCAGTCCATTTCAGCTTGAGAATAATAAAACAAGCCGAGATGTAAAAGGCTTGTTTTTAGGTGTTAGGTTTGTGTTGCGTCGAGTCATGGTTATAAGTTGGTTAGGCTGCAGCTCGAGGACAAGCTGCATGTCCAGGTGGGGTGTAGTGTTAGAGTACGTAATGGGCCTAATGGGCCCGTTAGTCTTAGGGTTAATTAGAGATAAGGGTCGCTTGCTTAGGGGTCAAGTAAGCCTTGCTTGGGAGTCAAGTAAACCTCTCTATATATAGAGAGGAGATGTATCAGTCTAATCAAGCAAGAATTAAGGAAATCACTTCCATCTTGTCCAGCCATGGGCAAAAGACCCCCGGCCGGCCCTCTCGCACCCTCCTTCTAGCAGCGCCATAACAACCCCACTGTTTTGACTAATTTATATTGAACTATGTGTGCCTCACACTTCGGTGGGACCACATTCTTGCATACTTGCATGATACCATATGAAAAATAAAATCCATTTTTATAGCCTACCTGTTTCAGTTTAGTAACTTTAGTTTGAGCTGAACTAAATGAGTGAATTATAAGTGGGAGCTGGTGATGCAAAGTTCACTTCATCCACATCTTTCACCTCTCTTTCCCACTATGCAAGAAAGTCTGACAAAACATAACAGTTTAACGGAGGGGAACTTTTGGTCTATGGGTGTATATACACCCTATATTGAATAAATAAATAAATAAAAAGTCAAAAAATTCTGAAAATATTTTTGAAATAAACTTGACCTAACATTGTACTTGTGAAAAAAATTCCACAAAAAGAAAATCCCCTTTGACTTCTTTAAGAAAAACAATTCTTCGGCCAAAATAATGTGAATAGTGACCTATAATAGCAATTTTTTTCCCCTGAAGTCAACACTGGTTTTTATTCATGAAAATTTATATATTAGTGCAAAAGAAAGTCAAGTTTATTCTAAAAAAACCAAGGGGTATTTCCCACAGTTCAACCAACTACAAAATCATAGTTAGAAGAGGTGCGCGCTTAAGCGTGCCTAGGCTCTAGGCATTGGCAAAACGCATTGCGCATAACTACGCTTAATCTGTGCATAACTGCGCATAAGCATGCGCTTTGGTCAGTAAAGCCCAAGGCGGTGGCAAAACGCACAATTAACACCTACTGCTTTTTTGAACTATAATAAAATAGAACGATGCTTTCTCACAGACTAACTTAACCACCTCTTGAAAAATCTCTAATGAAAATGTAGCATGACGCCGGGGGGGGGGGGGGGGGGGGGATAGTAGCCGCGCCTAGGGAAAATCCAGCTTAGTTGACAATAATATCTTAATTGATCAATTACTTTTTTATCGGTAACAAAGTATGGGAATTTAGCTAGTATGGCATAATCATCACCCAGCCAGGATTTGGAGAAGCCCTCTGTGAAATGGCTTTTATATGTCTTTTATCAAGTCATTCACATTTGACTGATGGCTTTATTTGTCAGGCTGACTGCAAATTTTTAATATTTGCACACCATCAACCCATGATTGAGGCTATTCACCAACATCTCTTGGTAAGTTCCTAAGAGTTTATTTCGATTTGACCTGTTTATGATACATCTGGAGCTACTATATACCTACATACTACCGTGTTTCAGAAAAAGAAAGTCAAATGTATAAGAATTGATGGCCAAACACCTGTAGCTGTAAGGCAAAATTTGGTCACGGATTTTCAGAACAAGGATGACATCAAGGCAGCAGTGGTATGTGCTAATTCCTATTAATTTTGTGCATTATGTTCACTTGCCCATGAAAATGATCCTTGGGTGGCACAATGCTGACTGAAACTGCCAGTGAATTATGACTTTTTTCTGAAGAAAGCCTTTGTGCTTATAGAGCTGGAAGAGAGCACCAAGTCTAGGCCATGGTAGATATGTTTGCCTTATATTCAATAATAAGGCGAACAATCACGAAGATTTGAAAGCAGATGTAGTTAAGTCACAATTGAGATCACACAGCATAATCCAATGCTCCAACCACAGACATCATGTTGTAAAATTTCTGGAGGGAAAGTTCTGTTTATTCATTGTGTGTAACCTCATGGAAGCCTAACATTGCAGTTATCCATCAAAGCTGGAGGTGTGGGGTTAACTTTGACAGCAGCAAGTACAGTTATCTTTGCTGAGTTATCATGGACTCCAGGTGACATTATTCAAGCAGAGGATCGTGCCCACCGGATTGGTCAGGTGAACATCACATTTCTTGTTCTAGCCTAATGCGTGGCTTTTCTGCAGTTGATAATTTGTGGGTCCACCTTTCTGACCATTTTTTTTTCTCTTGTTCTCTTCCCAAATTTCCAGGTTTCTTCGGTGAACATATATTACCTTCTCGCAAACGACACAGTAGATGATATTATATGGTATGCCTGAATCTTGTTTTTCATTACACAACTGTTATACTTAAGATCATCCACTGAAGTGTCTTTTCCACTTTTATTGCTCTGCAGGGATGTTGTTCAAGGCAAACTTGAGAATTTGGGGCAGGTCTGCTATTTGTCCCTCTTTTCCTCTGTCCTTGCACTTGCAAACTATTTTCTGCTACGATAACCAACATTTCATTTCATCATAAGCGCATAACGATAGCCATGTTCTGTTGGCTTTTCTAGTGATTTTAGTTATAATTACCCTGAAACTGTTCGGCAGTTATAATGTCCATTGAGGTTTCTCATGTCAACGGTTGATATGCCATGAATGGATCTGACAATGCGATGTTCTGTTGTCACCAGATGCTGGATGGGCAGGAGAAAACGCTGAACGTCTCGCAGAGTGAAACGAGACCAAGCCCCTCAAAGCAGAAGACGCTTGACACCTACCTCAAGCGGTGCAGCACTTCCACAGAAGCCCAACCCAGCCCGAAAAGCCGCAGGTTTTGACGGATAGACCAACGTGTCGCAGTGTGATCAAGCGCATGCTTTTGTTGTTTCTTGACAGGATTGGTCCTGCCGTGTATCACCGTCGTAAACAAATGCGGTGTCGGGTTAGTCTGTATGGCAGCACCGGCCGGGATTGGGCAGTGTTGCCTTGTTGTATTTGGATATCAGTAGTATGTGAGAGTACTACCATCTTAGTGACTGTAGTAATGGTGAATGAAGCTGTGGACATGGTAGAGTTTCACTAGTAATATTAGATGACAACGAGAATGTTCATGCTTCATTGTTCTCTAGTGGATATCTTATGGCTGGGTGCATCGCAATAATGCAGAGGCTTGGGGTTAACCTCCTTTTCAAAAAACATTAAAAAATGTCAATGCATTGTTGGGGCTATTTGCTTCACTGTCAACATTTGCCTTTCTAAAGCTGGGGCAGTATTTTTTTTTCTAAAGCTGGTGCAAGTATGCCAGTATGTACGGCCAAACCAACGAAGACAAATATTGCTGGCATGCCAAGTCACAGTCGAGTGTTACTGACGAGTAAATATCATTAAACTTTTATCTTAAAAAGAGTAGTGTTGTAGTTTTGTGATATCATGTTGCGTACAAAATGTGCAGTTTGGTGACATGTTAAAGCACATCTAGTCGGATTTGTTCATTGGGGCGGGACTTAAGAGTTAAGAGGGATGGCTAGAGCGACGGCCAGCACCACGATGGGGAGGAGGTCGAGAGGCTGGGGGCGAAGGCCACCTGCCCAGAGGGCTAGAGGCAGGCGGTTACAGCTAGAGTTATTTACCTAAAACCATCACACTTGGGACTAAAGTAATAACTTGGTACCACATATGAGGCAGAACACAAAAAATCACCATAATTGTGTCTAATACGTAATGGAGAGCACTGGTTGTCCGATTTACTTGTGAAGATAGTGAAACCGACAAGTTGGCCCCACCTGTTGGGCTGACATGGCGTGCTGTGACGCCCCCGATTCAATCGTACACTAATCATGCACGCAAATGTGTACGATCAAGATCAGGGACTCACGAGAAGATATCACAACACAACTCTACAAATAAAATAAGTCATACAAGCATCATAATACAAGCCAGGGGCCTCGAGGGCTCGAATACAAGTGCTCGATCATAGACGAGTCAGCGGAAGCAACAATATCTGAGTACAGACATAAGTTAAACAAGTTTGCCTTAAGAAGGCTAGCACAAACTGGGATACAGATCGAAAGAGGCGCAGGCCTCCTGCCTGGGATCCTCCTAAACTACTCCTGGTCGTCGCCAGCGGGCTGCACATAGTAGTAGGCACCTCCAGAGTAGTAGTCGTCGTAGCCGAAGGTGACATCTGGATCCTGGGCTCCAACGTCTGGTTGCGGCATCCGAGAAGAAGAGGAAAACGAGGGAAAAGAGGGAGCAAAGCAACCGTGAGTACTCATCCAAAGTACTCGCAAGCAAGGAGCTACACTACATATGCATGGGTATATGTGTAAAGGGCCATATCGGTGGACTGAACTGCAGAATGCCAGAATAAAAGGGGGATAGCTAATCCTGTCGAAGACTACGCTTCTGGCAGCCTCCGTCTTGCAGCATGTAGAAGAGAGTAGATTGACGTCCTCCAAGTAGCATCTCCAAGTAGCATCTCCAAGTAGCATCGCATAGCATAAACCTACCCGGCGATCCTCTCCTCGTCGCCCTGTAGAAAAGCGATCACCGGGTTGTCTGTGGAACTTGGAAGGGTGTGTTTTATTAAGTATCCGGTTCTAGTTGTCATAAGGTCAAGGTACAAATCCAAGTCGTCCTGTTACCGAAGATCACGGCTATTCGAATAGATTAACTTCCCTGCAGGGGTGCACCACATAGCCCAACACGCTCGATCCCATTTGGCCGGACACACTTTCCTGGGTCATGCCCGGCCTCGGAAGATCAACACGTCGCAGCCCCACCTAGGCAAAACAGAGAGGCAAGCACGCCGGTCTAAACCTAAGCGCACAGGGGTCTGGGCCCATCGCCCATAGCACACCTGCACGTTGCGAGGGCGGCCGGAAGCAGAACTAGCCCCCTTAATACAAGAGCAGGCTTACGTTCCAATCCGGCGCGCGCCGCTCCGTCGCTGACGTCTGAAGTGCTTCGGCTGATACCACGATGCCGGGATACCCATAACTACTCCCGCGTAGATGGTTAGTGCGTATAGGCCAGTAGCCAGATTCAGATCAAATACCAAGATCTCGTTAAGCGTGTTAAGTATCCGCGAATGCCGAACAAGGCCAGGCCCACCTGTCTCCTAGGTGGTCTCAACCTGCCCTGTCGCTCCGCCACAAAGTAACAGTCGGGGGCCGTCGGGAACTCAGGCCCACCACTACCTGGATGGAGCCACCTGCCCCTTCAGCCCCCATCTCCAAACAGTATCACCAGTAATGTAACAGTGTAAAATATATAGTATATGCCCGTGATCACCTCCCGAAGTGATCACAGCCCAGTAGTATAGCATGGCAGACGGACAAGAGTGTAGGGTCACTGATGGAACACTAGCATCCTATACTAAGCATTTAGGATTGCGGGTAAGGTATCAATGACTGTAGCAGCAATGACAGGCTATGCATCAGAATAGGATTAACGGAAAGCAGTAACATGCTACACTACTCTAATGCAAGCAGTATAGAGAAGAGTAGGCGATATCTGGTGATCAAAGGGGGGGGGGGCTTGCCTGGTTGCTCTGGCAAGAGAGAGGGGTCGTCAACTCCGTAGTCGAACTGGTCAGCAACAGCGTCGGTCTCGTAGTCTACCGGAGAGAAGAGGGGGAAGAAATTATGAATACAGAGCAAACAAAGCACCACAAAATATATCAAGGCACACGCGGTGTTCGGTGTGCCCTAACGCGGTAGTAGGTGATACCGGTGAAGGGGGGAAAACCCCCGGGAAAGTATTCCCGGTGTTTCGTGTTTTCGGGCAGAGGAGCCGGAGGGGGAAAGTTGCGGGTTCGATAGGTTAGGGGTGTGTGGCGGACGAACGGACCGCGTATCCGGATTCGTCTCGTCGTTCTGAGCAACTTTCATGTAGAAAGTATTTTCATCCGAATTACGGATTAAAAGATATGATTTTCTAAAGATTTAAATCATTTTCTGATTTTAATTATTTATTTAAACCCAACATTATCCATAACAGTGAATGATGACGCAGGCATGACATCAGAGTGATGTCAGCGGGTCAACTGGTCGGTTGACTAGTCAAACAGACAGGTGGGTCTAGTGGGACCCACATGTCATTGTCTGATAACTAATTAACCAGGTTAATTAGTTTAGTTAACAGATTAGTTATGTTAATTAACAATAGTTAATTAGTTTAATTAGTTACTAGGTTAATTAAACACAATTAATTTAATTAATTAATTAATAATTTTATTTATTATTATTTTTATTCTTTTTTTATATAAAATCGTTCTTGGGGGGGGGGGGGGGGTTTGGGGCCCCGGCTGTCATTGGCCCCAAGGGCCTAAGCGGGCGCAAGGGCACGGGTAACGGGCGGCAGGACTTAGCGGGTGCGGGCGTTGCCCCAGGCGTGGCGTTGCCCGAATGCAGGGCGCGCCGGGGCGAGGCCGCAGGCTGCCGGCGACAGCGGAGCGGGCGTGACCGGTGCGGGGCCGTGGTGGGCACGTGCAAGAGCAAGGCGAGGCGAGGGCATCACGGCGTGGCCAGGGCCGGACGGGCACGGCGCCGGACGGGCCCAGCGCCGGGAGGGCGGGCGCGTCACGCGTGCGAAAAGGCAACTTGGGGAGGGCGAGGACGCGCGCCGAGGCCAGGGACGGATGCGGCGAGCGGCGGGGACTGCAGAAGCAGAGAGGGAGGAGGGGAGACGGCGGCTCACAGGGGAACGCAGGGAACGAGGCAGCGAGGCGCGAGGAGGGCGACGGGGACGACGACGTCGGAGAGGAGGCAGGCCGTCGAGGGAGGAAGACGGGGCCAGTCCAGCGACGGGGTCGGGGAGGTGGCGATCCGGGTGGCGCTGGCGTCGGGGTCGTGGCGGCAGTGTTGCCGGCGAGGGGGAAGCGGCGCCGTTCGGGGGAGTTGCGGGCATCGGGGTCGACCCGGTCGATCCGACGATGGAGCTCGACGGGGGGGATGGGGAAGCAGCTACGCGGCTCCGGCGAGTGGACCTCCAGGCGGCGGCAGTTGGTGTCGAAGGGGGCTCGAGAACGCGATCCAGATCTGATCGAGAGGGAGGGAGAACGACGTGCGGAGTGGGGGATGTGTGCAGTCGGGTTAGGGTTTGACCGTGGTTGGGGGGTTATGGGGGAGTGGGGGTGGCCGGTGCCTGATTGGGCCTTTGCCCAGTTGGGCCGGCCAGCTGGGCCATCTGGCCCAGCGAGGGGGGGGGGTTCCTTTTCCTCTCTTCGGTTTCTTTTACTTTTTATTTATTTTTCTAATTTTGTTTTCTTTTAGTTTCCTTTTCTGTTCATTTTAGTTTCTGATATTTTTAGTTTCTTTAAAGTACTAAGTTAGCACCTAAATTAGTATCATCAAAATAGGCCACTGCCAAACCTAGTTTGGACCCAAAATAAATTATTTTAATATTTCTATATTTTCAAAAGCAAATAAATTATTCTTTTAGCCACTGGTTTTAATTAGTTTTAGGGCATTTAAACACTTTGAAAAAGGTTGGTTCCACCACCAAAACTAGTTAGGGATTATTTGCCACATGACGAACATTTTAGTTTCAATATTTGAAAACTTTTATTGTTTGCTTGATTTTGAATTTGAATATGAATCGGTTTTAAACTAACGCGAGTTTATCGACAGTAACGAGGTGACATGGCATCATTAGCAGAGGTTCATTGTAGCTTAATTACCCGGGCGTCACAATTCTCCTCCACTACAAGAAATCTCGTCCCGAGATTTAAGCGGTGGAGTAAGGGGCGAAGGTGTTGGTAGCGAAAAACCTAACGAGTCTTCTCGGTCTTGGCTTCCCTTTCGAAGAGGTTGATCCCTTTCGTTGATGTCTTCATTTCACTGCTTCAAGTCACCATGATCAATTTGTCATCCTTTCTTCGGGATCTCCATCGTACTTACGAATAGGTAAGGGGCAGCTCTACAACGATAGGATGTTACAAGGGAAAATCTTCTGGGGGTTTCCCAAGTATGAACATATGAGTATCTCTTGAGTTGAACAAATGAAACACATCGAGAGCAAAGTAAGACGGTGCAATAAGAAGTTTCAAGCGGATAGGCAATCGTTCATTGCCTGAAACAGAGTGTGAATGAGGTTCAGAGCAACGGGAATAAGTATTGTGTCCGATACCAGAATTGATCACTAGGAAGGTGGCTCGCAAATTACATACGAAGTCAAGCTATAGGAATAACTTTGGCAACAGGGTGTATAGGAGAGTCAGGTTTCGATCCTGTGAAACTATGGGTTATGGGCCCACCATGTGGTTCCTTTTTTTTATAATAGGAGCAGTGACATCTTGCACGGTCATGATAGCAAGGCATGTCAGGGAGTACCATGTCAGCTATGTCGGCAACAACGTTGGTACCAAGGGCGAGGGACGAAGAGAACCATTTTCCTGCTCGTTGAAACGAGGCGGACCAATAGGCAAGGTTCCCGTCCATCGGTGGTTACCGGAATGTCATCAACAATAGTAACAAGGTCTTACTGACAGAGTTGTACATCGAGGTGTTTGCACAAGCAGTGGATTATTACTGCTTATATCATATAGATCATAGAAAAGGTTTAAACAAACCAATGGAAGGAAAATATGATCATCAGATTAAACAGAACAATGGAAAGGAAAATATGTTTAAACACATATTTCGAGGGTATATCCTTCCCAAGGACAAGCAGAGCAAGATATCCATGACAGGATATAAAGTAGAAAACCATTTAGGTAAGGGGGGAGGAATCTCATGATATTACTCATACAACGGTGTTAGGATAATTGATAATTAAAATATAGCATCGTGCTTCAAACGTGCCTGTTGAAAATCGGAGTACCATTGACATGCTTCGAGATAGCAGTGACATGGTCTTCAGGTGAAGATCAAACTTTGGAAACACGAAGGATCCATCAAGAATAACTTGTAGAATAAGTCTTACAATTTCCTCATGGATGAATGGATAACCTTGCTGAAAAGGAATCTATAGTGATAGGTCCTCCAGCCGGGGGGGGGGGGGGTGCTAGGCATGACATCATGTTACCGGGTCATCAAAGGATCAACGTCATAACTCTTGGAAAGTTGTCCCAACCATCATATCTGACCGAGATTTAGATCCGATTGGTGTTAGGATACCTGAGACTCAGGATGTCCGAGAAGAAAAGGCGCAACACAAATCGTTGAAATGGCATTGCAAGCTTCTCGGGAAATGAACTATGGGAGCGGGTTTCTGAAGCAATAGTTCACCATTAAACCAGGGAGAGGACAAGGAGGTGTCTGGTGAACTCAACGGCAATTCACCGAGATTCCCAAAAGATGGATTTCCACCATTAAGTGAACAAGGAGATAACATTTGTCAGATCAACTGATATAAGGAAGTATGCTCGAGGAAAACATACACAATTAAACATTGGTTGAAGGGTGCGCCCGAAGTATGGGTTGGGTTGCACGGCCAATGTTAGAATGGTGATTCAATTAGCGAAGGACTTAGAATGAACTATCGCCCATTCACTTCAAAGCAATAGGGTTGCTAGAAGTTTTGAATTCACACGTCATAGCTCCATTGTCGGTATTCCGGTTGAAAACAATACGGGGACCAAGGAATGAACGAAGATGGCAAGAAGTATTAAGATATCAAGAATTATTAAGAGGTGGTGAAATTCTCACCACATTCTTGACAAAAAGTGATGGTAATACTTCCGAGGTAAGGAAGATCAACTGCTGGGTAGCAGTGATCTCAAGGTTTACACAAAACGCGAACAAGTTGTGTTGAACGGAAGGCAATAAAGTGGTCGATGAGAACAGGAATCATCGAGGGGCAAGGATGGTATTACCCATCATGAATTCAATTGAATTCCTGGAAGAGCTCATAAGGTTGATGGTGATCACGACACAATTGTCGAGAGATTTCATGCAGATGTAGTCAATCAGCGACGACATCAAGTCAAAGGAATGATGAAGCAAGAGGTTATTGGAACCACAGTTACGACACAAACTCGAACTCAAGCTTGTTGTTTAAGGTGAAAGGGTATGACGAGGAAAAAAATCGACGTAAGGTTAGTTCATCGTCGAAAATTGGTGCTCCGAGAATAAGGACCAGGTAGCACCGTTAGAATCGTCACGTCAATGATATAGCCAAACAGGCTAGGAATGGCGTGATCGGGTACAAACTCGTACTTATAGAAGCTTACTGAAGAGTTGTTGAACCGTAGAGCGGACTCGGTTCAGTTATCGGTGTCTTTGAGTGTTCAATAACTCCGAGCCCATGAAAAATTGTAATCGGTGAGTATGTAGTACTTGATGAAGAACTCATAAGAAATTATGCAGTTCCAAGATAATCTCGAGATACCAGGTGGTAATACTCGACGACAGATCAAACTAGAAGTTGAACTGGGGTATTGCTCTATAGAAGACAAGTGCTTAAACTTGCACAGGACATGATATTTAAAGGAGAACATGGTCAGAACCACGATTGCAAAAAGGCCAGATCTCAGATATAAGATGAACTTATACCAAGGGAATAATTGATTTTAAAAGAAACTTCGATGAGAAGATGTACATCGTGTCCATGGGCATGAACGCAAAGTTCAAGGTCGACTCCCACTTCTCCAATGCACAACCTTTCATTCACTTCTCGCGCTCAATGAAGTTGTAGTTTTGAAATTTTATCTGGCAAAATACCAGAAGAGTACGACTCGTGAAAACTTTCGAGTTCACACCTATTAAGGAAGGCATAGGTTCAACCCATTGGGGCATCTTAGAATCATATACCAAATCTTCAGAAGTAATTAACTCAAGCTCAAAGGCAGAGCATGGTTGAGAAAGTAGAGGATACAATTTACCAAAGG
Organism: Triticum aestivum; assembly: GCF_018294505.1. NCBI lineage: Eukaryota > Viridiplantae > Streptophyta > Magnoliopsida > Poales > Poaceae > Triticum > Triticum aestivum. Next base: position 159,653,750 of record NC_057798.1, on the reverse strand, counting down.
CATTATGTATCAGAGGAAAGGCTCACAAGGTTATTGAATATGAAGGGCGTTGTCAGATAAAATCCAACAAAGGATCTGGTGGTCCACAAGGGATCTGACGTGAGCATCGGTACTCAACTAGAGGAAGAAGATTGCAAGGAGATCAGATTATAGAAACAACTGACTAACGCAATTGTCAAATGCAAAGGAATTATGATTTCCAAATCAAGGGATCAGAAGCAATGCTCTGAGTAGGGATGGATAAGTTGAATAGCCTTAGGGTACAATCAATGACAATTGGATTGGTCGAGAACCAATTCCAGTTAAAAGAATGGCAGCTTAGCCGGAGAAGTAATTTATAAGGATCAATGATGATTGCGTGCATTCGCAAACATATTGAGTCAACAGACTCAAAATGATAATGACAAGGAATGTCATTAAGACTACGAGACTTATGGGATTAACCATAATGCGAGCAAACAAGAATTTCAAGAGCCAAAGGCTCCAGAGGATTTTCGGAAGATCGAATAGTATTTTGAAGACTTTTGTGAAACTCATGAACAACTGGGGATGAGCGGATACTTGACAAGTGCGGCGATTTATTTGAAGGGGTATTCATGTGGCAAAGAACTGCTAGGCAGTAGGCACGAAGTATTCTCGGAACAATAGAGAAAACTTCGGGTATCTTGTAATAACAAGAACAATGGGGAATGATCGTAAGAATGGCAAGTATAAGTAGTTATCCATAAGGATTTATCGGTGGTCGGGAATAGTAAAAGTGATGGGCACAAAGTCTTGAGAGAATATCAAAGAGTATCTCCGAAATCTTCTGGTGCAGTCGGTGACCATCTGGACTGAAGGGGCTCTCCGGGAGAAAGTATTTTCGAGAACCTAAAGTTAGTTTTTAGTAAAAATCGTTTAACCCAAATAGAAGAGGGTTCAGAATCCCAGAGTAAAGGTCAAGGAGTAAAAGATCCTAATACCACCCAAATGGCGACGTGAGCCCATAAGACTCACAGCCATGTTAGTAAAAGTTTTGCAATGTCTAGACTCGACTTCGGCCAAGGAGTGTGGAAGGGGGATTCCTACAGGCAGTTGGCTCTGATACCAACTTGTGACGCCCCCGATTCAATCGTACACTAATCATGCACGCAAATGTGTACGATCAAGATCAGGGACTCACGGGAAGATATCACAACACAACTCTACAAATAAAATAAGTCATACAAGCATCATAATACAAGCCAGGGGCCTCGAGGGCTCGAATACAAGTGCTCGATCATAGACGAGTCAGCGGAAGCAACAATATTTGAGTACAGACATAAGTTAAACAAGTTTGCCTTAAGAAGGCTAGCACAAACTGGGATACAGATCGAAAGAGGCGCAGGCCTCCTGCCTGGGATCCTCCTAAACTACTCCTGGTCGTCGCCAGCGGGCTGCACGTAGTAGTAGGCACCTCCAGAGTAGTAGTCGTCGTAGCCGAAGGTGGCATCTGGATCCTGGGCTCCAACGTCTGGTTGCGGCATCCGAGAAGAAGAGGAAAACGAGGGAAAAGAGGGAGCAAAGCAACCGTGAGTACTCATCCAAAGTACTCGCAAGCAAGGAGCTACACTACATATGCATGGGTATATGTGTAAAGGGCCATATCGGTGGACTGAACTGCAGAATGCCAGAATAAAAGGGGGATAGCTAATCCTGTCGAAGACTACGCTTCTGGCAGCCTCCGTCTTGCAGCATGTAGAAGAGAGTAGATTGACGTCCTCCAAGTAGCATCTCCAAGTAGCATCTCCAAGTAGCATCGCATAGCATAAACCTACCCGGCGATCCTCTCCTCGTCGCCCTGTAGAAAAGCGATCACCGGGTTGTCTGTGGAACTTGGAAGGGTGTGTTTTATTAAGTATCCGGTTCTAGTTGTCATAAGGTCAAGGTACAACTCCAAGTCGTCCTGTTACCGAAGATCACGGCTATTCGAATAGATTAACTTCCCTGCAGGGGTGCACCACATAGCCCAACACGCTCGATCCCATTTGGCCGGACACACTTTCCTGGGTCATGCCCGGCCTCGGAAGATCAACACGTCGCAGCCCCACCTAGGCAAAACAGAGAGGCCAGCACGCCGGTCTAAACCTAAGCGCACAGGGGTCTGGGCCCATCGCCCATAGCACACCTGCACGTTGCGAGGGCGGCCGGAAGCAGAACTAGCCCCCTTAATACAAGAGCAGGCTTACGTTCCAATCCGGCGCGCGCCGCTCCGTCGCTGACGTCTGAAGTGCTTCGGCTGATACCACGACGCCGGGATACCCATAAATACTCCCGCGTAGATGGTTAGTGCGTATAGGCCAGTAGCCAGACTCAGATCAAATACCAAGATCTCGTTAAGCGTGTTAAGTATCCGCGAATGCCGAACAAGGCCAGGCCCACCTGTCTCCTAGGTGGTCTCAACCTGCCCTGTCGCTCCGCCACAAAGTAACAGTCGGGGGCCGTCGGGAACTCAGGCCCACCACTACCTGGATGGAGCCACCTGCCCCTTCAGCCCCCATCTCCAAACAGTATCACCAGTAATGTAACAGTGTAAAATATATAGTATATGCCCGTGATCACCTCCCGAAGTGATCACAGCCCAGTAGTATAGCATGGCAGACGGACAAGAGTGTAGGGTCACTGATGGAACACTAGCATCCTATACTAAGCATTTAGGATTGCGGGTAAGGTATCAATGACTGTAGCAGCAATGACAGGCTATGCATCAGAATATGATTAACGGAAAGCAGTAACATGCTACACTACTCTAATGCAAGCAGTATAGAGAAGAGTAGGCGATATCTGGTGATCAAAGGGGGGGCTTGCCTGGTTGCTCTGGCAAGAGAGAGGGGTCGTCAACTCCGTAGTCGAACTGGTCAGCAGCAGCGTCGGTCTCGTAGTCTACCGGAGAGAAGAGGGGGAAGAAATAATGAATACAGAGCAAACAAAGCACCACAAAATATATCAAGGCAATACGCGGTGTTCGGTGTGCCCTAACGCGGTAGTTGGTGATACCGGTGAAGGGGGGAAAACCCCCGGGAAAGTATTCCCGGTGTTTCGTGTTTTCGGGCAGAGGAGCCGGAGGGGGAAAGTTGCGGGTTCGATAGGTTAGGGGTGTGTGGCGGACGAACGGACCGCGTATCCGAATTCGTCTCGTCGTTCTGAGCAACTTTCATGTAGAAAGTATTTTCATCCGAATTACGAATTAAAAGATATGATTTTCTAAAGATTTAAATCATTTTCTGATTTTAATTATTTATTTAAACCCAACATTATCCATAACAGTGAATGATGACGCAGGCATGACATCAGAGTGATGTCAGCGGGTCAACTGGTCGGTTGACTAGTCAAACAGACAGGTGGGTCCAGTGGGACCCACATGTCATTGTCTGATAACTAATTAACCAGGTTAATTAGTTTAGTTAACAGATTAGTTATGTTAATTAACAATAGTTAATTAGTTTAATTAGTTACTAGGTTAATTAAACACAATTAATTTAATTAATTAATTAATAATTTTATTTATTATTATTTTTATTCTTTTTTATATAAAATCGTTCTTGGGGGGGGGGGGGGGGGGGGTTTGGGGCCCCGGCTGTCATTGGCCCCAAGGGCCTAAGCGGGCGCAAGGGCACGGGTAACGGGCGCCAGGACTCAGCGGGTGCGGGCGTTGCCCCAGGCGTGGCGTTGCCCGAATGCAGGACGCGCCGGGGCGAGGCCGCAGGCTGCCGGCGACAGCGGAGCGGGCGTGACCGGTACGGGGCCGTGGTGGGCACATGCAAGAGCAAGGCGAGGCGAGGGCATCACGGCGTGGCCAGGGCCGGACGGGCACGGCGCCGGACGGGCCCAGCGCCGGGAGCGCGGGCGCGTCACGCGTGCAAAAAGGCAACTCGGGGAGGGCGAGGACGCGCGCCGAGGCCAGGGACGGATGCGGCGAGCGGCGGGGACTGCAGAAGCAGAGAGGGAGGAGGGGAGACGGCGGCTCACAGGGGAACGCAGGGAACGAGGCAGCGAGGCGCGAGGAGGGCGACGGGGACGACGACGTCGGAGAGGAGGCAGGCCGTCGAGGGAGGAAGACGGGGCCAGTCCAGCGACGAGGTCGGGGAGGTGGCGATCCGGGTGGCGCTGGCGTCGGGGTCGTGGCGGCAGTGTTGCCGGCGAGGGGGAAGCGGCTCCGTTTGGGGGAGTTGCGGGCATCGGGGTCGACCCGGTCGATCCGACGATGGAGCTCGACGGGAGGGATGGGGAAGCAGCTACGCGGCTCCGGCGAGTGGACCTCCAGGCGGCGGCAGTTGGTGTCGAAGGGGGCTCGAGAACACGATCCAGATCTGATCGAGAGGGAGGGAGAACGACGTGCGGAGTAGGGGATGTGTGCAGTCGGGTTAGGGTTTGACCGTGGTTGGGGGGTTATGGGGGAGTGGGGGTGGCCGGTGCCCGATTGGGCCTTTGCCCAGTTGGGCCGGCCAGCTGGGCCATCTGGCCCAGCGAGGGGGGGTTCCTTTTCCTCTCTTCGGTTTCTTTTACTTTTTATTTATTTTTCTGATTTTGTTTTCTTTTAGTTTCCTTTTCTGTTCATTTTAGTTTCTGATATTTTTAGTTTCTTTAAAGTACTAAGTTAGCACCTAAATTAGTATCATCAAAATAGGCCACTGCCAAACCTAGTTTGGACCCAAAATAAATTAGTTTAATATTTCTATATTTTCAAAAGCAAATAAATTATTCTTTTAGCCACTGGTTTTAATTAGTTTTAGGGCATTTAAACACTTTGAAAAAGGTTGGTTCCACCACCAAAACTAGTTAGGGATTATTTGCCACATGACGGACATTTTAGTTTCAATATTTGAAAACTTTTATTGTTTGCTTGATTTTGAATTTGAATATGAATCGGTTTTAAACTAACGCGAGTTTATCGACAGTAACCGAGGTGACATGGCATCATTAGCAGAGGTTCACTGTAGCTTAATTACCCGGGCGTCACACGTGCTTATATGAATAATTCGCCGAGGTGGCAAAAGGGTCCTACCTGTCAATGACTCTTTATCATTTTTCACCTTTTCTTTTTATTTCTCATGGGCATTTCAGCAAACAGGCTATGGGCGTGTCATGAGTGACGCCACGACCAGGCAAGGCCGCGTGGGCGGCGCACCGAGGAGCATCCCAAGGCAGTTGCGGCAAGGAGAAGCTCGGGCGGCACCCATGGTAGTTTTCTGTGGCTGTGAAGGCAATAGTGGGCTCGGGCGGAGGGGACGCCGATGGCGGACTCGCCGATGCAGTCGGACATGCCCTCCACGACGCGCGCCAGCATAGGCGCGGCCAAGGGCCTCCCTGCACATCGCCGCGGGACCGCCGACAACTCCTGTACTCGAGCACCGCCGCGCTGCCCTGCCGAGCTGCTCGGCGTGTACCCGATGTTTGCGGCAATCGCCGTCGACTCTGGCCGTGCATGCCCTCGCGCTCTACCAGTCGGACAAGCCCGCCGTCCTGCGCTGGTGGAAGGGTGCCGAAGCGTTTCCGCCGAGCTGTCGCAGTTGTCCGCTTCCGCGAGGAGTCTGACATGCTGGGGGTGGGGCAGATCATCGCCTGATCCGGGCGGGACAAGGGCTGGAAGTGTGGCTGGAGTCCAATGGCTTGTGGCGACTTATGACAGGTAGCTGGGGCGGCGGGGAGGCTCGCAGGTGGTGGCTCGTCGGGGTAAGGCTCCGGCGGCGGCGCGGGTATGGCTGGGTGTGGTCACGGTCATGGGGAAGAAGATGCCTTGGAGGAAGAGAGAGGAATAAGAGAGAGGCCGACAGGTGGGCCTTCGACCACCTCAGCAAATTGTCCATGTAGACATGCCACATCGGTCCGTCAGGTGGGACCAATTGGTCAGATCCGCTGTTTTCGTGGCCAAATTTGAGCATCAATGCTCCGCGTGACCGCGTTACGTATTAGGCGCAATTTTGACGGTTTTTTGTGCTCTGCCTCATATGTGGTACCAAGTTGTTACTCTAGCCCCAAGTGTGATGGTTCTGGGTAAATAACTCTTACAGCTAGGTAGGCCGGGGAAGAGAAGGAAGAAGATGAACAAGTGGCGGTGGGTTCCTGACCGTTGGATATTTGACCTGATGGCTAGAAATAGAAGTGACCGACATGAATGGTTTTTGCAGGTATCTGACGTATGGGTGCTCCCATGTCAGTGACAAAATAGTAGTTGTTGATGAGGTTCAAAGTGACGCTGAAATGGTACCAACCGCATGTTATTTTGCACAAGTTTTCCCAGCATGGTGCTGGAACAACGACACTATACCAACCATGCCATGTGTGTCTGATCGCTACCGTTACTTTTCACTCCGATTTATGGCAGGCCGGCCGGCCCCTTTTACCGGGTCGGTCCTTTTCACCGAATTACCAACCCCACTAGTATTATTGTCTGCCCCACGCCACTATATATATGCAGCATGCACGAGCCGAGCTCTTCGACCAGCTAGCCGCTTGCCCGCCTAAGCATAGCACGCAAGAGTTGCACCGATCGATAACAATGCAAGGCCTCGCGGCAGCTTCAAGGGTCGTCGTGCTCGCGACGTTTTTCCTGATCGGTTTCGGCGTGGCCGCCGCCGACGGCCGGAGGAGGCTCGTCTCCGGCAGCCCCGACGAGCCTTGCAGGCAGATGACGCTCTTCTACCACGACATCCTCCACGACGGCGCCAACAACACGGCCAACGCGACGTCGGCGGCCGCGACGAGCCCACCGGCGCTGAGCAACGACACCTACTTCGGCATGCTGGTGGTGTTCGACGACCCGGTGACGGAGGGCCAGGCGCTGCCCGTCGGGGCCGAGGAGGAGCCGGCGGCGCGCGCGCAGGGGTTCTACTTCTACGACGGGAAGGGGTTCTTCAACGCGTGGTTCGCCTTCTCGCTCGTGTTCAACTCCACGGCGCACAGGGGCACCCTCAACCTCATGGGCGCCGACCTCATGGGCGAGGAGACGCGGGACATCTCCATCGTCGGCGGCACCGGCGACTTCTTCATGGCGCGCGGCGTCGCAACCATCCGCACGGACGCCATCGAGGGCCTCTACTACTTCCGCTTGCAGATGGACATCAAGCTCTACGAGTGCTACGTCTGAGACTTCGAATCACCTGATGAGATCATGGGATGCCGTAAGGAGGTAGTGGAATTAATATGCTAGCATACGCGTGTGCCGAACTGCCGATTACGAGCGATGCATGTATGCTGAAGCTGCTGCCGATGTGTTCGTGGTGTGATGTGCGTTGCATGCGTGGGCACGTGGATCGTGTGTCATTGTCGTGTTATACGCCAATATGGGAATGTAGCGCACCTTTATTCTGTGTTATAAAAACTCACTTTCCATGATAGCAGCCCTAGCTCATCGTTGTAGAAGTGCACACACCAGCTAGTTCACCGAAAGCACCCCCCCCCCCCCCCCCCCCCCAAAAAAAACGGTTCATAACACGCCTTCCACCTTGGGTGAATCCATGTACCAATCAATTTCAACACTTCACCTCAAGTTTAGACTCTTTCGGTGCTTAAGCTGAGATCAATGCAGACCACAACTACTTTTGTTAATAGTGCGTTGGCCGGGTTTTGTACATGAGACCTCATGGCTCTAATTTTATATTGAACTGAGCTATTTTAGCTTTTTCTAACAAAAAGTTTGAGTAGTGAAGTGAAAAGAGGGTAAAGATTTCTTCCATCCTTCCTAGGTCCTTGTGCTTGCACCCTCTCAGACATCTTTTTCACACTACAACTAGTTACCACAAAAGTCTAAATTCATGGACAAGAGCTGAGCTATGCCCCATGTGTTGATTGTCAGGATCAACTAGGTTAAGGGACTGTTCGGAGTCCCTCTGCTCCACGCTGCCGCTCCCGGAGCTGGCGGAGTTTTAGTTGAAAACCGCGGAGCGAGTGAACAGGTATTCATCAGATTCTTAAATTCCAGAGACCCCTAAGCTTGAGCCACATAGAAATGAGAAGATGGACAATTACCTTGATCTTTTTTTTAGAAAAGGAGGATGACCCCGGTCTCTGCATTCTGGGAGAAGCATGCGGCCATTTTATTGATTATTCTCGAGGACCTTACAAAGTAGAACAACAATATGCCTGAATCCAGTATCTTGGCAATTTGCCGCTACTCCTGTCCATATAATGAAGGGGTGCAAGCTGAACAACATACCCAGCCTCTCACCTAAGCCTAACGTCTAAAGCCGGAGGCCCCGACCGAACCATCTGCCAGGTCTGGGGCACAAATTGGTCCGACGCACTCATATCTGTCGTCGCCGCATCTTTCACTAGTCCACCTTCAAAGCAGATTGAGGTGTCAACCCATCTTGAGGTCTTGTCATCTTCTCTTCTTCTTCCTTCTCTTTCTAGATCTTAATATGATGTCTGTTTGGTCCTTTGCAGTGCCTCCAGTGCTTGCTCTGATCCTGAGTTTGGGGTCGAGCTTGAGCGAGGGTGAGAGCGAGAGCTTAGAGCAACCGCATATGGATCTCTCACATGTATTTATATGCACTGTGCACTATGTTGGAGGAAAGTTGCCCCCGATCATGACAAAATTGCTGTAGCAACTAGACCACTGCTGCAACACTGTAGCAGTATTGTAGTAGCAACAAATTATTGATCTACTATTTAGATGCAAATCACAAAATATCCAACAGCAGGCACTACATATTATTTTTAATTTTTTAGGTAAAATTTTGAAGGTATTACATATATAGAATTTTGTATGGGTCAGGGTTCAGCCCGTTGAATGGTCAGCAGTTAACTTTTGATAAAAAAGAAAAAAAAATCCAAAAACAAAAAGGTTAGCGAATTCAAAGAAGTCCTTGGATTAAAAAAAAGCAATTTCAGTAATAGTTCCCAACTTTTAAAAAACATGGTTTTGAAAAAAAGTTCAAGGATTTGAAAAGTGTTCGTTGATTTTGCAAAAAGTTCATTTATTTTGACAAAATGTTCACGAATTTTAAAAAAGTTCATTGATTTAAAAAAAGTGCACGAATTTTGAGAAAAAAAATCACGGATTCGAAAAGTTCATCGATTATGAAAAAACATCAATTTTGAAAAAAATTCATTGATTTTGAAGAAAAAGTTCATGGATTTTGGAAAAAGTTCATCAATTCGGGGGAAAAAGTTCATGAATTTTTAAAGGTTTGCGCATTTGAGAAAAAAGAAAGAAAATAAATAAAAAAGGAGAAAAAGAAACAAGGAAAAAGAAAGAAGAAAGAAAAACTAAATAAGAACCACCCAAAACCGACTAGCAAACCGGGAAACCGGTTGGGGAAGCTTCCCAAAACCGAGGGTTTTCGCGAACTGAAAAAAAAGGTAATAGGCACGAGCGTTAAGATGTCCTAGTTGGTTTTGCAGTTCTCTCTCAATGAAGAAGTCATGAGTTCGAGTCATGTCGCCTGCACATTTTATTAAAGTTTAACAGAAAAAGGGTAAATGGTCATGAGGGGTGTGCGCCGGTTGGCTAATTAGCCTTTTACCGACGCTGATGGCGCCAAATAGGTGTCGGGCTAACTAGCACGTACATGACATACATTGACTTAAAAAAACATACTCTCTCCGTTCCTAAATATTTGTCTTTCTAGACATTTCAAATGACTAACACATACGAATGTGTGTAGACATATTTTAGAGTGTAGATTCATTCATTTTACTCCGTATGTAGTCACTTGTTAAAATGCCTAGAAAGATAAGTATTTAGGAAAGGAGGGAGTACATGACACACGTGACCAGACGCTCGACCTCATGTTCGACCACCGACCGCCACCGTCGTAACGGCCTCCTCCAGTAACTTCCCCAACTCATTGGTCATCTGCACGAGCGTCGAGTGCGCGGCCCCGGTTCCTCGGTTGCTGGTCTGTTGCCACACCGCGCTGCCACCCTGCCGCCGTTTGCTGCCCGCCGACTCACTTGCGTCTTTGACCGTCCTTAAAACGGACACTGTATTTGTCTGCGCACTAGTCCGGAGAGTCCAAGTCATCCAACCCTGTCTCGCAAAACGTCCATCCTTGTTTTTAAGTCTGCAACACTTCAAATACATATAGAAAATAACATAATTCATCCATAAATAGCATGTAAATATTCCTAGTACAACAATAGTTCAAATATAAATATCACATCCGAGATAATTGGATGTTCAACAATGCTTCCCATTTGAATATGCTTGTGAATTGCCAAAGTTTCAACAATGCTCATGTCAAAAATTTCTATGCACCGAGCCTCCGAGCAGCTCGTCGAGGTTGACAAGCTGGCAAGGAGGCTTGGGCTTGACTCATTTGACCTCCGAGCCGAGCCAAGCTTGTGAGCCAAGCCACGAGTCTCGAGCTTTCTGTTGACCTTTATAAGGCGTGCAATATAGTTATGGTTTTGATTTTTCAAAAATGGTAGACGTACAAGCTTTTACAGGTTTCTACAGGCTTCTTTCAAACTTTCTAAACACCCTCCTCCCTCTGATTTCAATGGGGGTGGGCCCGTGCCTCTACTAATGACCAATTAAAAACTGCCACAACACCCTGTAAACCCCTCATGCCTGTAACATCCTGTATGTGTAGCAAAGCTCTTGATTTTTAGGGTTACCGCTGCATCATCATAAGAGGTTGCCAACATGATGAAGCGAGGTTATTTTTTCTTTAAGGCCATGAAGGGAGGTTTTGCCGATCATGCAAGAGCATGATGGGACATGATACTAATACCCGATTTTTGGACGACCAGCTAATTGAGCGGCCAGTGGTGGAGCTACAAAGAAAAAGTTGGACGGGCCGGTCTAAAAGGGAACACAGAAAAATTTTAAATTTTGAACCATACTTCTTCAATACTAGTCTCTCTGTACCGATTTTAGTAATAGCTAGTATTAGTCGGTGTCAGTTATTTTAAAAACCATCGAAACTCTAAACCGTCATTTTCTTTTGAAAACAGAACCAATTGTTTGCTAACTGGCTTACCCATGGCCAATTATAAGTTGGTAAACTACAATCTGTAGAAATTTGCAAACAATTGAATAATTCATGCTACGAAATCGAATTCAGTAACTATAGCATATATGACTTTTTTCTTTTGATAGGAGTCTGTGGAAAAATTGGTCTTGGAAATTTGAGATGGTCCCATGAACTAGCATTAGGAGATACAAAGGAAATTAGCATGTGCGATGATGCAGCTGCGCCCTGATGTGGCTGAATCTGGAGCGTGCTGCTGTGGCTGAATCGGGAATGGATGTTCTGCTGGATGTGAATCTGCACAACAACCCAACTTCTTGCACCCAGATCACATCGGCTGCTTACGTTGCTTGGAATCTTTGGAAAGAGAGGAATAGGCGGACGTTTGAAGGGAAGAGATGCTCTCCCGAAACAGTTGCTGCTATGGCCAGAGACGACATTGTACTGTTCAAGGAAGCTACTGTTTTCTCTCTTTTTCCAGTTTTTGGGTTCTGTATGTGTGCGTGGGTACTTGAGGCTCTGTACAACACCTGGGAACTTTGGTTCCTTTTCCCTCTTCTAATATGAATAGGCAGAACTACTGCCATTGCCTTTCAAAAAAAAAAGAAAAAAAAAAAGAAGCGTGTTGGTCTAGTCTACTAGTGGATTGAGCTGCAGTGGGCTGGGTATTCCGGCTTCGAGCAGCAGGTTTGACATGCGTCACACACAAGCTAACCAAAGGAAAAGTCATCTGTTGTGTGTATTGAGCGCATCCGCTGACCCCTCACGGATGGAGCGGACTAGGCATACGTAGCTTTCTTTTTTGCCTTTGGACAGGGCGCACGTAGCTCCGCCGGTGCGAGTGGCCATTGCCTTTTGACTCCCATGCATGTGCCGCGAATTAACAAGGTCGTGCAGGAATCGTGCAATATTTGCCGTCTGTGTAGCTCATGTTTTTTTTTCACGAATACGCAAAACTTACATATCATTCATTGATAGAAGAAGTTAGAGCGAATACAGGGGGTACAACCCATGGCACGAATGCAAGAGGCGTGGACATGGTTGCCGAAGCAAAGAGACGTGAGAAGCTCGACCCAAACAAAGAAAAACACAACTAAACTCGCCAACCAGGGAAGCAACCCAAGCAACTAGACGACCAACATCTCCACATTTAGCACCGAGGACACCGCGAGTAAACAAGACAACGCCTTCACGAAGGAGAACGACACCAAGACGCCATCGTCGTCCGATCCGAAAAACCAGACCTAGGGTTTCCCCTGATGCTCGAAGAGGGGCACGGATAACGGCCATGACAGCGCCTTCAAGAAGGTGACGACACCCGCGGGTGTCACCACTGCCAGCATAAGATGCAGGGATTTCGCCCTGGCCATGTACCGAGCAATCCCAAGCCGCCGGGGTACGAGTCGGAGAAGAGGAGGTCAGGTATACGCCGGAACTGCGTCAGCCGGAAGGGGAGCCACGCTCGACGCCGAGGAGGCACCGGGCGCCGCCGGACGTGCGAGCTCCAAAGGAGGGTGAGGTTGCATGGTTGAGCGGAACGTGAGGATGCGACGGTGGCCAAGTCCCGGACGACCCAAGATCTGGAAAAGAGCGCAGATCAAGGCCACCGGGACCGGAGCAACAGGGACGCCGACAGACCCAAGGAGCTAGAAGGGTACGCAGCTCACGGAGGGTGCCAGAATCAAAGATGCACCGGGTGGATGGCCAACCAAGGACACCAGCAGGGTTGTGGTGGTGCGCAGATGCCGAGGATCCATCAAGCCTAAGGTGCCGGAAAGAGCGCAGCGCCCGATGTCGTGGAAACGTCACGACAAATGTCCTAGCAAAATGACTTAGTCGTGGAGCCATCGCAACTAGGAAGCTTAAAGGGGTTAAAACGGGACAAACGACACATGAGTTTATATTGGTTCGGCCCCTTGCGGTGAAGGTAAAAGCCTAATCCAGTTTGAGGTGGTATTGCTTATGTCTCGACGACCAGGAAGCGAAATCCGCTTGATCTAGTTCTCGATCTGACGTTACTTGTCCTGAACTGCCGCCGGGTCATCCCTTTATATACAGAGGTCGACACCCAGCGGCTTACAGAGTCCCGGCCGACTCATAAACAGTGTCCGGCTCGGTGATTATCTATTCCTGTCTTACAATACAAGTCATATACATATGGCGGTTTATCTCTACGGACCTTAAGTCGCCTTTGGGCCTTGGGTCCTTAACTAAATCGCCATCTTCGAGTGTCTTCTTGGGCTTCATACTATGAATCGCCTATAGGTATAACCCAGCCCCTCCTGGGCGGGTCATACCCAATTGTTATATCCCCAACATTAGACCCCAGATTGATTTGAACTGCTTCATGTCAATCTTCAGCACTTAATAAAAATCTTCTGCTCTTCATCTGTGCGAGAATCTATAACCCGCCATGACGTCATCTTCTGGATTTGTGATAACCCGCCATGACGTCATCTTCTGGATTTGTGATAACCCGCCATGACGTCATCTGCCATTAATTCACACTTCGTCCAACATATCTCAACGGATCCTTATCTTAATAACCGTCCCGAAAATCGAGGCGTCTGGGCAGCTGGATAACCATATTTTTGGCCTCCTCGTTTTTCGCGCCCACTTATTAGTCCTTCCTTATAAATAGCCACATCTTGGCTTTTCCTCATTCTCCCCCTTTCCAGCTTCTTCTTCCTCTCGCGACCTCATCCGCTCGAGCTCCGCCACCGCCGCAGAGCGCACCGTTGTCTTCGTCCCAGGCCGCTGCATCACCCTGAATTGAACCAGAGCACGGCGGCATCCCTCCGCAGTAGATCTGCATCGGTAAGGACTTGTTTTCCCGCACCCCAGATCCACATTAGGGTTTCAGAGTTCGCCTGTGTTCTTCAGAGTTCATCGCAGTTCTTCTTCAATGCCTGCACCATGAGATGTTTTGATCCAAAACGACACAGAACTGATACGATAGTTGTTTTTGCCTTTAGTTTCAATACTAGCAAGCCCCTTTCTCTAAAGAAAAGATCCCCTTGGACCTCAGGAACTCATTTGCACTGATTTTTTAGGTCTAGATTTATTTCCTTTTTCTGAACATCCGCTGATCCAAAATAATGATTGCAATCTGCGAAACTTGTTTGTGTGATACTTAGCCAAAAATTTGCGTTTTGATAGATCCACTTGTTCATGGCAGCTCAAACCACCAGCTTAAATTGCAATGTTCAAGAGGCGGGTCTTTTTATCCTTGGACCTTTTAAAAGGCCCAACCATGTCAAGCCCCCACACTGCAAACGGTCAAGTAATTGGAATCATCCTCAATTCCTGAGCCGGCACGTGAGCTCATCGTGAGAATTTCTGATAACCATCACATTTACTGACCAGATCCTCTGCATCAGCATGAGCCGTCAGCCAATAAAACCCATGACGAAAAGCTTTGGTCACAAGAGATTTTGAACCGGCGTGATGGCCGCAATCTCCTTCATGAATCTCGCAAAGAATCTCTTGGCCTTCTTGTTGGTGTCAAAACCGGCGGATCTCGGGTAGGGGGTCCCGAACTGTGCATCTAAGGCTAATGGTAACAGGAGGCTGGGGACACGATGTTTACCCAGGTTCGGGCCCTCTCGGTGGAGGTAATACCCTACTTCCTGCTTGATTGATCTTGATGATATGAGTATTACAAGAGTTGATCTACCACGAGATCATAGAGGCTAAACCCTAGAAGCTAGCCTATGATTATGATTGTCGTTGTCCTACGGACTAAACCCTCCGGTTTATATAGACACCAGAGGGGGCTAGGGTTACACAAAGTCGGTTACAGAAAAGGAGATCTACATATCCGAATCGCCAAGCTTGCCTTCCATGCAAAGGAGAGTCCCATCCAGACATGGGACGAAGTCTTCAATCTTGTATCTTCATAGTCCAATAGTCCGGCCAAAGTATATAGTCCGACTGTCCGGATACTCCCTAATCCAGGAATCCCTCAGTAGCCCCTGAACCAGGCTTCAATGACGATGAGTCCGGCGTGTAGATTGTCTTCGGCATTGCAAGGCGGGTTCTTCTCCAAATTCTCCAGAGTACTTGTTGTAACGAGAAGTGTCGGGCTTCCCATCAATATTGCACTCCTCGGCTTCTGTGCTGCAATAATGGCTATCTCCACATGTCGAGCGAATGCGAGAAGTTGGGGCATTTTTACATTTGCCACCTTGACCATGTAAGTAAATCGTCTTATTTAAAGAGACGGGGATCCTCAGATCCAAATCACACCATCCTTCCCCCGCGAGCATCCACCAGAGTGCGCCCGGAAGAATCCATTCCATCATGGCCGGTCGTCGTGGCTCCTCCTCTCGCTCCCGTAGCACTAAGCCATGCGACTATGAGAAGTGTTTTGTGCCCCATAGCCGATTGGTAGAGTTGCAGACCCAGGGGTTTCTCCCGCCCGCATACATGGTCCCCGCCCGAGCCGGACCTGCCACCTATAATGGCGTGGAGCAAGCGAAGAGCTTTCCCAATCCATCCAAGGGGGAGCGGGTATGTCTTGTCCCTTTTTTGTTAAGGGGACTCGGATTTCCAATCCATCCGTTCCTCCGCGGGCTCCTGGAGTTCTATGGCCTCCAGCTGCATCACTTCACTCCTGCCTCGATCTTACACATCGCCGGCTACGTCGCCTTCTGCGAGCTGTTTCTGGGCTGCGAAGCTCATTTCGAGCTATGGAAGAGGCTATTTTGCCTCGTACCCCGTACTTAGGAGGGGGTCAATATATCAAGTGGGAGCCGAAATATGGCGCATCGCCGGGACCGGATACTTGTACGGTACTCCGAAGAAGACATCCGAAGACTGGCCTTCGGAGTGGTTTTACATGGGGGACGTCCCTCTTCCGGACCCTATTCGGATGGGCCTTCCTGAGTTTACCAATGCCCCGTTGAAGAAACGCCTCAGCTGGCGCCCACGGAGCCCCAAGAAGGAAGATAACAGAGAGGACCTTTTTCTGATGGACATGATAAAGACACTGGCCGGATCAGGACTGACAATTATCGAAGTTATGTCAATATGCATAATGCGGGGGGGGGGGGGTACAACCACTTCAATATCAGGGGAAATCCATGTGGCACTTCAATGGAGAAGACGACGCCACCCGCTGCGGCCGTAAAGGTCCGAACTCCTCGGCTGCTCTGGCGAAAATATTATCCGACTTGTTCAAAGGAGAAGAAGAGGACTTCATCCAGATTAAACCAAGGGATGGGTTCTCCATGTACAACCCCCCAAGCTAGGTGAGCTGCCACCTTTTATTACAGCCTTTTACCGCATTCCTTATCACAAATATTTACCTTGCTAATCCCTAGCAGGAATTGCGAAGAGCCATGAGGGAGGTTCACAGCCCGTCTCCACAGCCAGAGGACCCCGATAGGGCTAACGATGTCCTGGACCAGGGGTTACTCACCACGTCGTCTCCCGATCAGTTGGATTGGGCAGAGGACCCCCATGGCCGCATACTCATGGGCCAGTTCGGACAGCTGCCTCATACAAGGAAGATTCTACAAGACTTGGTGATCAAGACAAGGACTCCTCCCCACTGGCGTATTCGGCTAGGACTCTTGCTATGCTAGGCCTCTGGTGCATTATAAACCGAGGCCAGACTAGTCGATAGAGGATTATGACATTACTCATCATACCTCTAGAGTTTAGACCACAACATATGATCTTGGGGTAGATCAACTCTTATAACCCCTATACTCATTACAGTCAATCAAGCAGCATGTAGGGTATTATCTCATCAAGAGAGCCCGAAACTGGGTAAAATCCCGTGTTCATGTTACCATCGATCCTAAGACGCACAGCTTGGGACCCCCTACCCGAGATCCGCCGGTTTTGACACTGACATTGGTGCTTTCATTGAGAGTTCTGCTGTGTGATTGGCAAGAGGATCAATGGCTCGACTGCAGATCAACTACGACCTCGACTTCTTTGTCACCAGCTCGACTGGTCACCTTGGCTTGATCGAGGACTGTGCCCTGCCTCCGATCGTCATGTTCCAACGAGGTCCTTCATCAACTCCAACTCCGATCTCTATCAAGATCATGGAGGAATCATCCATGGAGCTCGGGGGCTCAACGTCAACATTGCCCTCGGGCGACCGTGCTGTTTTTCTGGACAACAAACTCATATCCGCTGCCACCTCCTCCTCGAGTGTCGCTTAAACGATTGCTCCGGTGGAACTATGCACAATCAAGTCTACAACAACCCTGCAAAATTTTGTCGAGTTCTGATGGAGGAATCTCCGGCAATCTCCGATATACCGGAGCCCTGTTGAATCTGGACGAGTTTGGAGCATGGTGTCCAACATCTATCTCGGACGTGATTGGGAAGATCCAACCGTTGATCGGCTGCGGAATTCCTATATCTACCACCTGTCAAAACTTCAGCTCGATCCGACCGTCCAAACTCCGGGAACCTTCCAATTAGTGCAACACTTTTCGGATCTGTTTTCTGCGCGAGAACAAATCCGACCCATCTTCTTTATGAATGAGATTTCGGACATCCTTTTTGAAGGAAGTTTTTGTATGGGGTATTGTGTTTTATTCTCAAACACATCCCATTAATATTAAAAGTATTTTTACAATACGTTCTTCACCATCGCGCCGGTGTCAAACCGGCTCGACATCATCACTCCACGGCGGCCGACCTGCGCTAGACACGTCGTCGCTTTGTTGAGCCGAGCTCAACTTCTTCAGATCATCATCTCGGCCAGCCGAACAATAGTTTAGCATCGCGAAGGATAAATCGTCACCAACATCGCCGCTATACGGATTACACGGAGCGGGCACACCGGCATCACCGCATGGTCACTTCATCAAGCCAGCATTGACCACGTCACAAGTTACGACCTGGGTCGGCATGGCCGCACTGTTGCCTCTTCGAGCCAATATCCGTCTTGCTGAACTACTTCAACACCTCGGCTGACATGGCAGCTTCAACAACTCCTCACCGTCCTGCTCCGTCACCTCGGCTAGATCGGGGACTTGGCTATTTCTTCATCAACATACTCCGGTGACTTCGGCGTCACTAGCCGACCAGCTTCGTCACGTTAGCTGGACCGGGGGCTTTGCCTTGGCAAGCCAACCTTTGCCAACATCGACATGCCATCACTTTATTGCCCATTAGGCAATGGGTGTGTGGATCGATTCCCAATTTTGGGAGTAGCTTTTCTTCAGACTACTAATACAAATAAACCAGGTGCTATTAATCCTAACAATTTTCGCTTGTTGGGCTTATTTTTCTTAAAGTATTATTACTCTGGTTTGTTCCATCATCTGTACACAGGTCTATCAAATGGCGGCCACATTAAAAACGGTCGCGTGGTGGTTCGGTCAGTTCCCGTACATAGTTCGGCGAACGCCGCATCCGAAACTCAGACCACCCTGCAAATCCAGGCTTTGTCACGCCTTCACTGCGTCACGCCGACGCCCTACATCGACATTGGCTTCGGCGCCAGGCCACATCTCTTTAAATAAATAATTCTTGCACAAAGAAATTATTCAAGGATTATATATATTATTATTATTTCCTGGACCGCACTGTTTTATCTGTGCAGGTAATCGATTTTGACCGCGTTACGTGGTCACTACTCCGGAATGCCGAACTCCTCGCTCGGACACCTCGGGCCTGGGAGCTGGGACCTCGGCCATGCCGAGGACTGCGAACCTTGTCGGTTCAATGGGCGTCTTCGTCCCGCCACAAGCCCGAATCACGTCATCAACACCGAACACATTAACCAGCTAAGTTGCTTTCATGCTCAAAAACTTTCAGATTTAACTTTGTTCGGTTCGACCAAGCATTACACTTTTTGGCACAAAGTTGTTTGTGACAAAGTTCCTTGTCAAAACTTTGTTTGTGACGCACATATTCAAATACCCCGTGTATTTGGGGCTCCCTTAATGGAGCTTTTCCTCTTGCATATGATTATACTTGTACGGCTTCGTTCCTTGTTCGTGTATTATGCCACAATATGCACCATATTGACCTAAGCAATTTGCAAGCTGGGTTGCCTTGCTCCTGTGTTTACCCCTACGTTCCCGATTGTTCGGCTAGGGAGTAAAGGGAGCACCTCTGCGATTGTCACGATCGGGTCATCCGAGCCGGACCTCAGACTGGGTGAAGCCGAAAGCTAGCGCTCTTACTGTTTTCAATAATGGTCGGCACACAACGGAACTCATGAGTACAAAAAATCTATTGCACAAGTCTCATAGTAATAATGAGCAACCGAAGAATGGTATCGGTGGGGGTACTATTTTCTTCGAGGATGCTTCCTACACTTCGTCGGTAATATAGCATAAGTTCCCTGAGCGCGCTTTGTTTGTTACAGCCTTATGGCCTGATTGCCTGGTTATTGGAAACACCGTCGATATTCTCGACAGGGGGAGTACATAACACTTTTTGGTCCTTGACCAAAGAGGGAGAAGCCGATGGTCGGTTAAGACACGTATAAAGTTCGGGTGAACACATATATGATATAAGTACTTCGGTACATACAATCATCATACATAAAATCCTTTTGCCCAAGTCACTTGGGGGCTATTAAAATTTATATATGAGCTGTAAATGTGTTTTCTTCTTGGTCAACAGAAGCACATTTTTTTTTCAATTTTTGGATTGGCACCAAACACCTGATCTTGTTCGGACGTCATGTTTTTACTGGCGTTTTTTTGGTTTTCCAAGCTTTTGGCACTTTTAAACTATTTGTGTGTTTTTTGGCATAAGTCTCACAATGCAGCGCCGGACACCTTTAGAGATTCGGCAAAACTTCTCGGATATTGCTATATATGCATCCGTTTCGAATTGTGTCTTCGGTCAATAGTTGGGTTGCCCGGCTCTTGTGCTTGCCTCCTATGTTCCGCTTTGTTCGGCTAGGTGTGCAAAGGGAGAACCACTGCGATTGTGCTTCCAGCTCGCATGGTTAAGCACCTTAGTGGAGAAAGCTGAAAACTGACTGTCACAATAAGCATAAACTGGTCAGCGGTCCGATGACTGTATTAAATGACGGGCCGTTCATAACATTGGCCGAAGTGTTCACGGCTTGACCTCTGTTGTCGCCGGACACTAACCGGGGGCTCGTAGCTAGCTTCCCCAGTATAAAGCTCCTATGACTAAGTGAAAGTTATAAAGCCAAGATATCCGATTGCCTCGTTTCCGCTAACACAACCGCCTCCGGGCACCGAGACGTCGTCTAAGGGTTGTCTGGTTATAGCGGAAACACCCTGCATAGTATCTACAAAGGGGTAGAAGCCTATGATGGGCCACTTTCAACTGCTAAACGGTCGCAATGGAGTCAAAATAAGTATATATCATCAACATTTGTACTCATTATACAAGTGTTGCCTTCTGTAATTATCGTTATATAAAGCCATAAATATGCATCAATTTGACTTAAGATTTTGGCCAAGCTGGGTTGCCTGGCTCCTGTGCTTACCCCTACGTTTCCGATTGTTCAGCTATGCGGTAAAGGGAGCACCTCTGTGATTGTTACTATCGGGTCATCCGAGTTAGTACCTCAGACTGGGTGAAGCCGAAAGCTAGCAATCTTAAAGGATCACATTGGTCGGCAACGACGGAAGTAAATTTTTTGGTTCATTAATACCATAGAGTTTGGGAACTTTCCCCGAACTAAATCCTTAATATTTTCCTCCCACATTGATCGGAGCTGAGGTTTCATGATCATGCTTAGCATGACAACCCAAAGAAAGGAACCGATAGTGGGACTATTTTCTTTTGAAGATGTTTCTTATGTTAAACAGTAATATAACATATCTCTCCGCGTACCTTTGTTTATAAAACCGTATGGCCGGATTGCCTTGTTTGCCGTAAATCTTTGCCCTCATAAAGGCTTTATAAAGTAGGACAAACACTCCTCGGCTGCTGGTCAAGGAGGTGGAAGCCGATGGTCGGTCAACAAAGTTTTTTACAATGCGGATCCGAGCATTAATGATGTAAAAGTACTTGGATACATAGAATCATTACACATAATTTGTGATTTTACTACAGATATCGATCCTTAATTCGGCCACCTGTGCCCACATTAAGGCTCGGGGGCTACTGGGCTTCGTGCTTATCATTTACAAATATTAAAGGGGTACATCGATCCCTTGATCTGGTGTTGCCACCTGACCAGTGGCTCGGGGGCTACTACATTGACAATCCAATGCAGAAAATTTAAAGTGCAATATAGTTTTCGAGGAGATTATTATCCTCAGTTTGGTTGGCCGCACCCAACCTGAGTCTTGAGGACTTCACACACCGTGTTTTTATTCCTAAGTATGCTGCCGAGCTGGGAATTGATCCTCATGCTGATTTTACGCATCGACCTGAGTCTCAGGGCTACTAGGGTTAGTGGTTTGATTTTTTCCTTCATGTGCATCCCAGATATTAGGCCAATACGCACCTTGAGGGTTACTGATATACATATACTGGCTATACATCTCGTCAGAGATTATATTGCACAACTCAGAATTAAATTCATAAAAATCAGCCCGTGGCCAAGGTGGTGCACCACCCCAGAAGCAGTCCAGCATAAAGCTCGGGCACCAGTGGCTGGCTCCATAGAGGGCATTTCTGGTATTAAGCTTAGCTAAACTCTTTCAACTTTTTTGAACCAAGGTGATCTATGACACCTCGAATATAATCCGGCGTTGGAGCTCGGATATAGTCCGGCGTTATAGCTTGGACATAGTCCGATGTTGGAGCTCGGATACATTCCAACGTTGGAGCTCGGAAGCAGTCCGACGTTGGTGCTCGGCTGCAAAAGACACCTCGAATACAGTTCGGTGTTGGAGCTCGGATGCAACAGGACACTGCCGCCCGGGAACAACTTCAAACCTGAGGTGTGGCATTAAAATAACAAGGCATTGATAAAGGCCGAGAACTTAAAGGGGCTCCTCGGATACCCGAAGTGTAAACTCTTCGGATTTACTTCGGCGATTCTCAAGATCGAAGATGAGCAGATTTGTTGAACCAGTTTTCAAGATCGACGACCAAAGATGAAGAACAGTTCGGAAGAATCGAGGAGTGTCCCCAACTTGAAGACCGGTTCAGGGGGCTACTGATGGTGTCCTGGACTAGGGGGTACTCACCACGTCGTATCCCGATCAGTTGGATTGGGCCGAGGACCCCCATGACCATATACTCATGGGCCAGTCCAGACAGCTGCCGCATACAAGGAAGATTCCACAAGACTTGGTGATCAAGACAAGGACTCCTCCCCCACCAGCGTATTCGGCTAGGACTCTTGCTATCCTAGGCCTCTGGTACATTATAAACCGAGGCCAGGCTAGTCAATAGAGCATTATGACATTACTCATCATACCTCTAGGGTTTAGACCACAACATATGATCTCGGGGTAGATCAACTCTTGTAACCCCTATACTCATTAAAGTCAATCAAGCAGCATGTAGGGTATTATCTCATCAAGAGAGCTCGAAGCTGGGTAAAATCCCGTGTTCATGTTACCATTGATCCTAAGACGCATAGCTTGAGACCCCCTACCCGAGATCCGCCGGTTTTGACACCGACAAGGGCCCTTGACCCTAGACTTGAAGAAGATCCGGACACATTTGTGGAGCTCATCGATAGGAACTTTTATCAGTTAAGTTGTGATAGTGCCTTGGTGGCCATCATAGCTGATTATCCTGGCCTACTCCCTGCATCGCATGTAAGTAAAACCAGAGTACCGGTTCACAAGAAAGACACCTTTATTGCACCTTACCCACCGTATTTGAGTTACATTGTATAGGGAAGGTCATCGGAGCGCTGCGCCGAACCCGAGGCAACTCGTCAGCAGGGAGCCCCGAAGCCAGGTCGGCTTAAAAGGAAGGCGGTCAGGACCGAGACGCCATTGCAGAGGTATGATTAAAAAACCTGCTACGCAATTTATCGTCCTTTGAAACATAATAATGTCCATGGTTCCCCAGCAGAAAGAGTACTCGCCGGACTACATACGGAGAGGCTGCGGGTCATGCCTCCACCACCCGGGCTCCGAGGCCGGACACTAGGGCGGAGGTTGCTGCGGGGGCAAAGCCGGACAGTCCTCCTATAGAGGATGCGGATAGATTATCCGTCATGAACTCCGAAGTGGAGAGCGCCATGAATCACAGGCGCCGACGGGCCACATTACGCGACCCTAAATTCTCTGAAGAGGCGTTCAACGCCTTCAACTCAAGGGACACGTACATTAGAGCTGCTCAAGATGGCCTTGCCAGAGCTATGGAGCATTATGTAAATGATATACAGGTAAGAAAATTTGATAAGTATGTATGTCAGTAGCCCCTGAGACTTGAAACAGTTGGCACAACTAATTAAGGATCGATTATGTGCATAGGTTGTTACAGACAAGAATACCCAGCTGTCTAAAGAGCTGGAAGAGTGCAAGGCCCAGCTACAGGCCGCAGTTGCTGGAATGGAGGAGTCCCAGAAGGCCTCGTCTGGTAACTTTTGTCTTGATCAAAAAGAATGTACGGACATATACCAGTTTAGTATTCGGCATGCATGCAGATCTATCAATAGATTCTGTAGACAATCCTGGAGGTAATCCGGAGATCGTATCGGAGGATGATGCTCATGCTCAACGGCAGCTAAAGGCTGGCGAGCGTGTAATTACAAAAGTTATACGGGAGAAGAATGATCTCGAGGACGCGAAGACCCGGCTGGAAGTTGACTTGAAGGATGTCCGGGGCCAGCTTGCTGATTCCGTGAAGGAGAATAAGCGGCTTTCACGCGGCATTTTTAGTAGGTGCTTGAATGAACCGTTAAACAATTTGGCTAAGAAGCACACTAACAGAATTATATCTGTAGGTATGCTGACAGGTCGTCCCAAAGAGGAGATTCCCGGATCTGTAGGTGATCTTCTCCAAGAACTCTCACAACTGCACGAGCAAGTTCGGTAGGTGATGCAAGGTGTTGCCCAGGCTTTGTGGCCGTCCGCATCCCTGCCCGGAGGCATGGGAGAGCTCGTGGAGATGCTCAAGGGAGCGCGGCGGCGCTTCCGATTATGGAAGATATCAGCCTGCCGACAAGGTGCAAGGGAAGCCT
Source organism: Triticum aestivum (assembly GCF_018294505.1). Taxonomy (NCBI): domain Eukaryota; kingdom Viridiplantae; phylum Streptophyta; class Magnoliopsida; order Poales; family Poaceae; genus Triticum; species Triticum aestivum. The sequence continues at coordinate 159,629,753 of NC_057798.1, read as the reverse complement.
GGGCCATGGTGAAGGCGCGATACACAAAGGCTGGCCCGAACCATATGGCCGAGGTCGGACCTGTAGGGCCAGATGGGGAAGAGATCCCCGTCAGTCTGGTATATGACCAGGTAGCTTTAGCCGCAAAGTATTCCCAACAGGATTGTAGGCTAGACAGCCTGTTGGATGGTATAGAAGAAGAGTTCAGTCAGTCTAAGTGACTTTTATACTTCGAAGGACATGTTTTGTCCCTAGCCGGATTGTAAATCATTTGTCTTGGCCGACCTTTTCTCTCCAACCTCTGGAGCCGATAGTCCGGAGTGTATCAGAATACCCGCACAGTTATGTAAAAACCGGGGTATGCATGGAAACCAGGCATAGGGGTCATAAGTGCTTGAACAGACAAGTACCCAACTAGTTATGTTATATTACATGGATAGTAAGAAACATCTTCCAGGGAGAATAGTTCCGTTAAGGGTTCCTTTCCCTCGGTGTGCATGCATTCATGCGCATGTCCGAACTACGAAAAATGTCGCAGGATATAAACATATGGGGGCATGTTTTCTAATAAGTAAAAGACATCTTTTGTTCACTGACCGAATATCCCCTTAAGAATGCTAGCTTTCGGCTTCACCCAGTCTGAGGTACACATCCGGCTCACCCAACAGTAACAATCACAGAGGTGCTCCCCTTATGCCCTAGCCGAATTAACGGGAACGTAGGGCATAAACACAAGAGCCAGGCAACCCAGCTTGGCCAAAACTTAAGTCATATCGATGCATATAATGGTGAAAAAAGGCACATATGGAGAAATGACGCATATGTGGTGGGCATGAAGCCCAGAAGACAATTATGTTAGGCTTCTGTGTAAGAAGCCCCCAGGTATATTGAGCACGCATAGTGCGGCAGGAGTGTGCGGTCAAAGCATACTTGAATCTTTTTAAAGCTATGTATATATAGAAGTGAGAGAGATAAGATATATATATATATATATATATATATATATATATATATATATATATATATATAAAAGGAAAACGGAGGTGAGGAGACAAACACAGAGTCCGACACTAGGCGTAGAATCTTCGGAGTCTGGCCGCGTTCCATGGGTTCGGCTCGAGTCGATTATCTGATGCATCACGCACACGGTACGCTCCTCCGGTGAGAACTTTGTCAATGATGAAGGGACCCTCCCACTTGGGCTTGAGCTTGTCCTTTTTCTTCTCCGGTAGGCGTAGAACGAGTTCGCCAACGTTATATGTTTTGGCCCGTACTTCTCTACTTTGATACCTCTAGGCCTGCTGCTGATAAAATGTGGAACGGGCCTTCGCTACTTCCCGCTCTTCCTCCAGGGCATCTAAACTGTCCTGCCGATCTAGGCCTCTCTCTCTTGGTACATGCACACTCTAGGTGAATCATGAATGATATCGCAGGGCAGCACTGCCTCTGTGCCATACACCATGAAAAATGGTGTGTATCCGGTTGTACGATTGGGCGTGGTCTGCAGCCCCATAGTATGGAGTCGAGTTCCTCGACCCACTGCGAATCTGATTCCTTCAAGGATCGCACTAGCCTGGGTTTGATGCCGCTCATAATAAGACCTTTTGCTCGTTCGACTTGATCGTTTGTTTGGGGGTGATAGACGGAGGCATAGTCTAGCTTAATACCCATCTTGCCGCACCATGTTTTCACCTCGTCGGCTGTGAAGTTGGAGCCGTTATCAGTGATGATGTTGTGGGGGACACCGTAACGGTGTACGACTCCAAATATAAAGTCTATCACTGGTCCGGATTCGACCGTTTTAACTGGCTTGGCCTCTATCCATTTCGTGAATTTATCTACCATGACCAATAGGTACTTTTTCTTATTGCTTCCTCCCTTAAGGGGTCCAACCATGTAGAGCCCCCAGACCGCAAAGGGCCAAGTTATGGGGATTGTTTGGAGAGCGGTAGGTGGCATATGGCTTTGATTGGCAAAAAGCTGACAACCGACGCAATGTTGGACGAGATCCTATGCGTCCGCTCGGGCTGCCGGCCAGTAGAAACCTGTGGGGAAGGCCTTGCTTACAAGGGCCTGAGCTGCGGCGTGATGGTCGCCAAGTCCAGCATGAATTTCTGCCAAAAGCTGCTGTCCTTCCTCTTCGGGGATGCACCTTTGGAGCACTCTAGTCACGCTTTTCTTATAAAGCTCTCCCTCATGGACTTTGTAGGCTTTAGAGGGCCGCACAATGCAGCGTGCCTCATTTTGATCCTTAGGGAGTTCTTGCCTATTTAGGTAGGCTAAGAAGGGTTCGCTCCACAGGGCGATTATAGCCATGAGGGCGTGGGCCGACGGTGTTATTTCGGTGGCAGAGCCTCTGATTATGTCAGAGTGTTCGGAGTCTAGGGTTGTCTTCGAATCCGGACTGATACTGCCGGTCTCCCCTTCCCATACCACGGATGGCTTGAACAACCTTTCCAGGAAAATATTAGGTGGGACGAGGTCGCGTTTAGCGCCCATGCGGGCGAGGATATCCGCCGCTTGATTTTTCTCTCTTACCACGTGGTGGAATTCGAGCCCCTCGAACCGAGTTGACATTTTAAGAACGACATTGCAGTAGGCCGCCATTTTTGGGTCCTTGGCGTCAAAGTCTCCATTTATTTGAGATATTGCAAGGTTCGAGTCCCCGCGCACTTCTAGGCGTTGGATGCCCATGGAGATTGCCATCCGAAGACCGTGCAACAGAGCCTCGTATTCGGCTGCATTGTTAGAATCTGTGAATAGTATTTGAAGTACATATTGGACTGTATCTCCTATGGGGGATGTCAGGATGATGCCTTCCCCTAGACTAGCCAGCATCTTGGAGCCGTCAAAGTGCATGATCCAATTGGAGTACGCGCCATACTCTTTAGGGAGTTCGGCCTCCGTCCATTCGGTGATGAAGTCAGCCAGTACCTGCGACTTAATGGCTCGCCGTGGTTTATACATTATGTCGGATGGGAATAGCTCGATTGCCCATTTAGCAATCTAGCCCATGGCATCACGGTTATTTATTATGTCATTGAGTGGAACTTCGGAGGCCACTGTGATTGAACACTCTTGAAAGTAGTGTCGTAGTTTTCGGGATGCCATGAAGACCGCATATGCTATCTTTTGATAATGTGGGTACCGTGACTTGCATGGAGTGAGGACAATGGATACATAGTATACCGGCTTTTGAAGCGGTAATTTGTGTCCGTCCGTCTCTCGTTCGACGATGAGTGCTGCGCTTACAACCTGATGTGTAGCAGCTATATATAACAACATGGGTTCACCAACACTTGGTGCGGCCAGGATTGGGTTGCTGGCCAAGAGGGCCTTTATTTCTTCCAGTCCAGCCATAGCCGCATCCGTCCACTCGAAGTGATCGGTGCGTCGAAGAAGGCGATAGAGAGGTAATGCCTTTTCTCCTAATCGGGAGATAAAGTGGCTTAAGGCAGCCACACATCCAGTTAATTTCTGTATTTGTTTGAGGTTTGTTGGGGTAGCCAACTGTGACAGAGCTCGGATTTTAGACGGATTTGCTTCAATTCCTCTACTTGAAATGATGAAGCCCAAGAGCTTTCCGGTAGGTACGCCAAAGACACATTTTTCCGGGTTGAGCTTGATGTCATATGTTCGGAGATTATCGAACGTAAGCCTCAGATAGTCTACTAAAGATTCGACGTGTCTGGTTTTGATGACCACGTCGTCTACGTATGCCTCCACTGTTTTCTCGATTTGTGTTTCCAAGCATGTCTGAATCATGCGTTGATAGGTTGCGCCGGTGTTTTTGAGCCCGAAAGGCATGGTATTGAAACAGAAGGGGCCGTATGGAGTGATGAATGCCGTTGCGGCTTGGTCGGACTCCACCATCTTGATTTGGTGGTATCCGGGGTATGCATCGAGGAAACACAGTGAGTCGTGTCCTACGCTAGCATCGATTATTTGATCGATGCGGGGTAGTGGGAAGGGATCCTTTGGGCAAGCCTTATTAAGGTCCTTGAAGTCGACGCATAGGCGCCAGGATTTGTCCTTCTTCGGTACCATCACCAGGTTTGCTAGCCAGTCCGGATGTTTTATTTCTCTGATGCATCCGGCCTCGAGTAACTTGGCTAGTTCTTCTCCCATGGCTTGTCGCTTGGGTTCGGAAAAGCGCCGAAGAGTCTGCTTGACTAGCTTGTATACCTTTTGTATGTTTAGGCTATGCTCGGCCAGCCTGCGTGGGATACCTGGTGTCGGTGTCAAAACCGGCGGATCTCGGGTAGGGGGTCCCGAACTGTGCGTCTAGGCGGATGGTAACAGGAGACAAGGGACACGATGTTTTACCCAGGTTCGGGCCCTCTTGATGGAGGTAAAACCCTACGTCCTGCTTGATTAATATTGATGATGTGTGTTACAAGAGTGGATCTACCACGAGATTAAGGAGGCTAAACCCTAGAAGCTAGCCTATGGTATGATTGTTGTTCGTCCTATGGACTAAAGCCATCCGGTTTATATAGACACCGAAGAGGGCTAGGGTTACACAGAGTCGGTTACAATGATAGGAAATCTACATATCTGTATCGCCAAGCTTGCCTTCCACGCCAAGGAAAGTCCCATCCGGACACGGGATGAAGTCTTCAATCTTGTATCTTCATAATCTTGGAGTCCGGACGACCATGATAGTTCGGCTATCCGGACACCCCCTAGTCCGGGACTCCCTCAGTAGCCCCCGAACCGGGCTTCAGCGACGACGAGTCCGGCGCGTATATTGTCTTCGGCGTTGCAAGGCGGGTTCTCCTTCAAACTTCATGTTCCTGTCGAATAGTGTCCGGCTTCCTTATAAATGTTGCGCTCCTTGGCTTCTACGCCCAATAATGGCCTTCTTCCACGTGTCGTATGAATGCGAAAAGCTAGGGTATTTTTACATTTTACCCCCCTAGCCGTGCGAATGAGCCGCCTATAAGAGAGGCGATGATCTAGATCCAGCTCACACCATCCTCCATTCGCAAGTTCTCATCGAAGCGCCTCTGACAAAAATCCATTCCATCATGGATAGTCAACGCGGCTCCTCTTGTCGCGCTCCCAGCCCTAAGCTAGGAGATTGGGGGAGATGCTCAGTTCCACAGAGCGAGCTAGTGGCGCTCCAAACCGAGGGATATCTTCCCCCAGCTTTCATGGTTCCGGTTCGAGCCGGACTGGCCACCTTCAAGGGTGGAAAGCAGGCGGAGAGCATCCCCAACCCTTCCAAAGGAGAGCGGGTATGCTTCGTCCCTTATCTAATAAGGGGACTCGGATTTCCCATACATCCGTTTCTCCGGGGGCTCCTGGAGTTCTACGGACTCCAGCTTCACCACCTCACACCTGCCTCCATTTTACACATCGCGGGCTTTGTAGCTCTTTGCGAGCTGTTCCTGGGCATCGAGCCCCATTTTGCGCTGTGGAAGAGATTGTTTTGCCTTGTACCCCGCTCTTATGAGGGGTCGATATATCAAGTGGGCGGAGCCGAAATATGGCGCATCGCTGGAACCGGATATCTATCCGGCACCCCGAAGAAGGCGTCCGAAGACTGGCCTTCGGAATGGTTCTACATGGAGGACGCCCCTCTGCCGGATCCAGTTCGGATCGGCCTCCCGGAGTTCAGCAATGATCCCTTGAAGAAACACCTGAGTTGGCGCCCGCAGAGCCCTCAACGGGAGGATGATGGGAGCGTCCATTATCTGATGGGCCGGATTAGGTTACTGGCCCACTCCGGATTGACCATGATCGGAATCATGGCCACGTGCATTATGCGAGGGGTGCAGCCACTCCAATATAGGGCCACCCTATGTGGGATTTCAACGGGGAAGACGACGCCACCCGTCATGGCCGCAGAGGGCCGAGCTCGGCAGCCGATTTGGCAAAGATCCTGTCCGGTTTGTACAAGGGGGAGGAGGATGACTTTCTCCGCATGAATCCATTGAACGGATTCTCCATAAATAACCCTCGGAGCTGGGTAAGCGGACGTTTATCTACCCGATCCATACTTCCAAAGTCAAGTATTTTACTTTGTGATTTCGACGCAGGAGCTGCGCCGAGACGTGGAGGGCATACGAAGCCTAACTCCACAGCCCGAGGATCCGGAACGATCCCTTGATCCGACCTTCGAAGAGGATCCGGACATAAAGGTGGAGCTGATTGACGGGGTGTTCCACCAACTTAGCATGGACAATGCCCTAGTCGCCATTACGGCTGACTACCCCGGTTTATTTCCGGCCTCCCAGGTGACTACGACCGAGGTCTTGACACCATCATTTGATCCGTGCTCAATTCTGACCATCCTATACTGATGGTGCATCGCAGGAGGTGCCTTTAAGGCGGGAAGCCGAACCTGCGGCGGCTGACCAGCAAGGGTCAGTTCGGCCTAGCAGGCGGAAGAGGAGTGTGACGTGAATCGAAACGTCGCCGCAACGATACGACGCACCGTTGTTTTTAAGGGAAGGATCCCTAGGAGGTATATTAATGCTCATAACTTTTTCCAAGAGAAAGAGCGCTCGCCGGACAGTGTCCGGAGAGGTTGCCAATCAAGCCTCCGCCAGCCATGCTCCATCGCGTGGTCTGGAAGTGGAGGCGAACACAAGGCAAGAGCCGGATGCTCCTCCGACGAAGGATGCCGACAGGCTGTCCGCCACCCGGTCTGAGGTGGAGAGCGCCATGAATCACATGCATTACCGGACAGTTCTTCGTGACGCATGTTTCTCCCCGGAGGCGTTGAATGCCTTTGATGCGGGAAATGCGCACCTCCGTGCTGCTCAAGATGGTTTAACCAGAGCCGCGGAGCAGTATGTGAAGGACATACGGGTAAGTAATTTTAATAGTTATATATGCTAGTAGCCCCCGAGACTTAAAATAGTTAAAATAACTGATTTAAGGATCATTTATTATGCAGGATCTTACGGAGAAGAATACCCACCTATCCCAGGAGCTCCAAGAGTGCAAGGCCCAACTTGAGGCCGCACTAGCCACCACAGGGGGAGCCACAGAGACCCCCGCTGGTAATACGTACTTCGAAAAGATAAGTAGTTAACAAAGTGCGGCGTGTGCGTAAATCTGACAATAATATTGCAGAGGGCGCCGGACTAGATCCGGACAAGCAACAGCTACTGCGTCAGCTAAAGGCCAGCGAGAGGGTGCTTATGAAGGTGCAGCAGGAGAGAAACAAGCTCCAAGATGCCCACACCCAGCTAGGAGAAGAGCTGAAAGGTGTTCGGGCCCAGCTCTCTGGCTCCGTGAAGGAGAATCAACGGCTTCGTCGCGGCATTTATAGTAAGTGCTTGAGCAAATTCCTTTGAAAAGAAGAATTCAGTGACGAAGTCGATTGATAGAAATGTGTCTTTAGGTGTGCTCACAGGTCGCCCTGCGGAGGAAATGCCTGGTTCAACGGGTGACCAACTTCCCGAGCTGGTGCAACTGCTCGAACGTGTTCGGCAGGCGATGAGTGGCGTCGTTCAGGCTTTATGGCCTTCCGTCTCCCTACCCGAGGGCCTTGGAGGGCTTGCTGAGAAGCTTCAGGGAGCATGGCGACGCCTCCGTTTGTGGAAGATATCGGCCTGCCGTCAAGGCGCCAGGGAGGCCTGGGCCATGGTGAAGACGCGGTACCCGAAGGCTGACCCAAACCACATGGCCGAGGTCGGACCTACGGGGCCTGATGGGAAGGAGATCCCTGTGAGCTTGATGTACGGCCAAGTAGAACTGGCCGCGAAATATTCCCAACAGGACTGTAAATTAGACAGCCTGTTAGATGGGATTGAAGAGGAGTACAATCAGTCAGTTTGACGATGTAATTTGAAATGACATGTAAAATGCCTTCTAGCCGGATTGTAGATCGTTTGTCTTTGCGGACCTTTTCGCTTCAACCTCGAGACCCAATAGTCCGGAGTGTGTCCGAATACCCTTACGGTTATAGAAGAACCGGGGCATGCATGGAGACAAGGCGTCGGGGTCATAATTGCTTTATCAGACAAGTGCCCAACTAGCTATGTTATATTACATGGTTAGTAAGAAACATCTTCCAGGGAGAATAGTTTCGTTAAGGGTTCCTTTCCCTGGGAGGAATGCCCTAAAGTGCATGTACGGACTGCGAAAATAGCAGAAAAAGCATATGGGGGCAAATAAATAAGTAAGTAATAAATCATCTTTCAAGTCACTGACCGAATACTCTCTTAAGAACGCAAGCTTTCGGCTTCACCCAGTCTGAGGTACACATCCGACTGACCCGGTAGTAACAATTGCAGAGGTGCTCCCTTTACCTCCTAGCAGAACAATCGGGAACGTAGGGGTAAGCACAAGAGCCAGGCAACCCAGCTTGGCCAAAACTTAAGTCATATCGATGCATATAATGGTGAATAAAAGGTACATGCGGAAGTATGACACATGTGTTGGGCATGAAGCCCGTATAAATAAGCTTCTGTTAAAGAAGCCCCCAGGTATAATGAGTGCTAGGAGCACATCAAGTGTGTGCGAACAATGCGCAAATCAGCCTATCAAAGGTATTGGAAAAAAAGTGGGAAGAAGGAGGGGGACAAGAGACAGTGAAAATGTAAAAAGGTGGACGAAGGAGTGAGACGAACTCTGAGTCCGGCGTTAGGCGTAGAATCTTCGGAGACAGGATGCGTTCCATGGGTTCGGCTCGAGTCGGTTGTCAGATGCGTTACGTAGACGGTATGCTCCGCCGGTCAGGACTTGGTCGATGATGAAGGGACCTTCCCACTTGGGCTTAAGTTTGTCCTTTTTCTTGTCCGGCAGGCGTAGAACAAGTTCGCCAACATTGTAAGCTTTGGCCCGTACTTCTCTACTTTGGTATCTTCGAGCCTGCTGTTGATAAAATGCGGAACGAGCTTTTGCCACATCCCGCTCCTCCTCTAAGGCGTCCAAACTGTCCTGCCGATCCAGCTCGACTTCTCTTTCTTCGTACATGCGCACGCGAGGTGAGTCATGAATTATATCGCAGGGCAGAACTGCCTCTGCGCCGTACACCATAAAAAATGGTGTGAATCTGGTAGTTCGGTTTGGCGTGGTCCGCAACCCCCAGAGTACGGAGTCGAGCTCCTCTACCCAGTGCGTGTTAGATTCCTTGAGGGACCGCACTAGTATGGGTTTGATGCCGCTCATGATTAGACCATTTGCTTGCTCGACTTGACCGTTAGTTTGGGGGTGATAGACTGAAGCGTAGTCGAGCTTGATGCCCATATTTTTGCACCAGAGTTTAACCTCGTCGGCCGTGAAATTCATGCCATTGTCAGTGATGATGCTGTGGGGGATACCAAAACGGTGTACTACCCCGGATATGAAATCTATCACAGGTCCGGATTCTGCTGTTTTAACCGGCTTGGCTTCAATCCATTTGGTGAATTTGTCCACCATGACCAATAAGTATTTGTGCTTGTGGGTTCCCCCTTTAAGGGGTCCAACCATGTCAAGCCCCCAGACCGCGAACGGCCAGGTGATGGGTATAGTTTTGAGGGCGGTGGGTGGCATGTGGCTCTGATTAGCAAAGAGCTGGCAACCGACGCATCGTTGGACTAAGTCCTGAGCATCTGCCCGGGCTGTCGGCCAATAAAATCCTGTCCGGAAGGCCTTGCCTACAAGGGCCCGGGCTGCAGCGTGGTGCCCGCCGAGTCCAGCGTGAATTTCAGCCAGGAGATTACGCCCTTCCTCTTCGGAGATACACCTTTGAAGGACTCCGGTTGTGCTTTTCTTATAAAGTTCTCCCTCATGGACCTTGTAGGCTTTAGATCGCCGAACTATGCAGCGGGCCTCATTTTGGTCTTTGAGAAGTTCCTGCCTAATTAAGTAGGCTAGGAGTGGTTCCGTCCACGGGGCAATTACTGCCATTATTTCGTGGGCTGAAGGTGTTATTTCATTTGCTGAGCCGCCGATTGTGTTAGAATTGTCTGAGTTAGGTGCTGCAGCTGGCTCCGGATTGTTATTTCCGGACTCCTCTTCCCATAATACGGATGGCTTAAAGAGCCGTTACAGGAAGATGTTTGGAGGGACGGCGTCGCGTTTTGCGCCGATGCGTGCTAACACGTCTGCTGCCTGGTTATTATCCCGGGCTACATGGTGGAATTCGAGTCCTTCAAACCGAGCTGACATTTTTAGGACGACGTTGCGGTAAGCTGCCATTTTCGGATCTTTGGCGTCAAAGTCTCCATTTACTTGGGATATTGCGAGGTTTGAATCCCCGCGCACCTCTAGGCATTGAATGCCCATGGAGATTGCCATCCGGAGGCCGTGTAGAAGGGCCTCGTATTCGGCTGCATTGTTGGAGTCCATGTACATTATTTGAAGTACGTATTGGACTGTGTCTCCAGTTGGGGACGTCAAGACGACGCCAGCCCCCAAGCCAGCCAACATTTTGGATCCGTCAAAATGCATGATCCAATTGGAGCACGCGCCATACTCTTTAGGGAGTTCGGCTTCGGTCCATTCGGCGACGAAGTCAGCCAGAACTTGCAATTTTATAGCTCGCCGTGGTTTGTAGGTTATGTCAAATGGTAAGAGCTCAACGGCCCATTTTGCAATCCTACCCGTTGCGTCGCGATTGTTTATAATATCGTTGAGAGGTACTTCGGAGGCCACCGTTATGGAACATTCTTGAAAGTAGTGTCGCAGCTTCCGGGATGCCATGAACACCCCATACGCTATCTTTTGATAATGTGGGTACCGGGACTTGCATGGAGTTAAGACAGTGGATACGTAGTACACTAGTTTTTGAAGAGGGAATCTGTGCCCTTCTGTTTCTCGTTCGACGACGAGTACCGTGCTGACAACTTGATGTGTTGCTGCGATATATAATAACATAGGTTCGCCCAGGTTGGGCGCGGCCAGGACCGGATTTGTTGCCAGTATGGCCTTGATTTCTTCGAGTCCGGTCGTGGCGACATCCGTCCATTCGAAGTGTTCGGTGCGCCGGAGGAGGCGATAGAGGGGCAGAGCCTTTTCTCCCAAACGGGAGATGAAGCGGCTTAGAGCCGCTATGCACCCAGTTAGTTTTTGTATTTGCTTGAGGTCTTTTGGGATATCCAATTGTGACAGAGCTCGGATCTTGGCTAGGTTTGCTTCAATTCCTCTACCGGATACAATGAAGCCCAAAAGCTTTCCGGCTGGTACTCCGAAGACACATTTTTCGGGTTGAGCTTAATGTCATATGCTCGGAGGTTGTCAAATGTCACCCTCAAGTCGTCTACTGGAGTTTCGACGTGTTTGGTCTTGACGACCACATCGTCTACGTATGCCTCTACTGTTTTGCCTATCCGGGTAGCCAGACATGTCTGAATCATGCGCTGATATGTTGCGCCGGCGTTTTTGAGTCCAAAGGGCATTGTGTTGAAGCAGAATGGCCCATATGGAGTAATGAATGCCATTGCGGCCTGGTCTTTTTCCTCCATCTTGATTTGATGGTATCCGGAGTATGCATCGAGGAATCACAATGAATCGTGCCCTGCGGTAGCATCGATGATTTGGTCGATGCGAGGGACAGGGAAAGGGTCCTTTGGACATGCCTTGTTAAGGTCTTTGAAATCGACGCAGAGGCGCCAGGATTTGTCCTTTTTTGGTACCATTACTAGGTTGGCTAGCCAGTCCGGATGTTTGATATCTCTGATGAATCCGGCTTCTAAGAGCTTGGCTAGCTCCTCTCCCATTGCCTGCCTTTTGGGTTCAGAAAATCACCGAAGAGCTTGTTTGACTGGCTTGAATCCTTTTAGGATATTTAGGCTGTGCTCTGCCAGCCTGCATGGGATTCCTGGCATGTCTGAAGGGTGCCAGGCAAAAATGTCCCAATTTCCCCGGAGGAATTCTCGTAGTGCGGCTTCTACATCAGGATTTAATTGTGCCCCAATGGATGCCGTCTTTGTGGGGTCCGTTGGATGGACCTAAAATTTGACTATTTCGTCTGCTGGTTTGAAAGAGGTGGACTTGGACCTCTTGTCGAGTATCACATCATCCCTATCCACCATGGAGCGCAGCGCAGTTAGTTCCTCTGCCGCTAGGGCTTCGGATAATGCCTCTAGGGCCAGTGCGGCTGTCTTATTTTCAGCACGGAGTGCTATATCTGGATCACTGGCGAGAGTGATTATTCCATTGGGTCCGGGCATTTTGAGCTTCATGTACCCGTAATGGGGTATAGCTTGGAAGATTGTGAATGCCTCTCGCCCTAACAAGGCGTGATATCCGCTGCCGAATGGGGCCACTTGGAACGTGACCTCTTCGGACCTGTAATTGTCCGGCGAGCCGAACACTACATCTAGTGTGATTTTTCCTGTGCAGCGTACTTCTCGACTAGGGATTATTCCCCTGAAGGTTGTGCTGCTCCACTCGATGCGGCTCCAGTCAATTTCCATTTTTTGAAGAGTTTCTTCGTAGATGAGGTTTAATCCGCTGCCGCCATCCATGAGTACCTTGGTAAGACGAAAGCCGTCCACTATCGGACTGAGGACCAATGCAGCTGGTGCTCTAGCTGTTCGGAATTTAGGTTCGTCGCTGGCATTGAAGGTGATAGCCGTGTCACTCCATGGATTTGTTGTTGCTACTTGGTAGACTTCGGCAAGGCTGTGGATTGTTCGTTTTCGCATGTTATTTGATGCGAAAGTCTCGAAGACTGTTAATACCGTACTGGTGCTGCTGGGCTGATTGCCCGGGGCTAAAAAGCCTTCGCCACTTTTGGCCACCTGCCGTAATATCCAACATGCTCGAAGGCTATGTGTTGGAGTGGCGCCCTCCGTACTGTGGATTTTGCAGGGTCCGTTGAGCCATCCCTCCAGTATGGTTCCGTACCCTTTAGGGGTTTTTTGCTTTTTGGTTTTTAACCCAGGTGCTTGAGTATGACGCACCCTTTTATTTCGGACTGGGGTTGTATTCAGGGCCGGATTGTCCCAAAACCTAGTTTCGGTTTTCCAGGCACTCTCCATCGCGCAGTATTTTTGTACAATGGTCGCTAGGTCGATGAAGCGTGTAACTTCACGATGACTGATGGCGTTTATGATTCCCTTGTCCGTGCAATTGTTGCAGAAGATTGAAATCGCGCTTTCTTCACGGCAGTCCTTTATCCTGTTCATAACCAGGAGGAATCTGGCCCAGTAATGATGTACTGTTTCATCGGGCTCTTGCCGTATTTGAGATAGATCGCTTATGTTTGGGTGGGCGGGTGGAATCAAGTTCGGAACCCCGCCCGATCTGAGGCTCAAAGGCCAAGAAGTTTCCGGATTCGGAAGCTTGGTTTGCTGGACGCTTTCCAACAAATCTGGTCCGATGCCTGACTTTAGGTTCAGTATTTGATTAGCGTCCGTCCCTCCGCGGGAATCCGGCATGGAGGGATCGGGAATCCGGACATAGTTGGTTTTTAACATAGAATAAGAGTCGCCGCATTGTTCCTCTACCACAACAACATGGTGGGAAACCTGGGGAGAGTTAATTTCTCTCAGATCGGTTTTAAGCCCAATCTGATCATAGTCGGTAGCGACTCCCAGGGCGGCGATGCGATCCAAGAGCTCGTTTACGGAGGAGAGCTCAATCGGATCTAGCTGCTCGGCGAATTCCGAGCTGACGTGAAGATCACTTTTAATGACCAGAGAGGTCATTGTCGGAGCAGTGGCCGAACAGGCGGTCATAAGAAAACCGCCTAGCCGGATAGTCTGGCCCCCGGCCAAAGATCCCTTGACGACGGTGCCGTATTTAAAGACGGGAAAAGGCATCCTTCCTGATGGTGACGGCACAAATGAACTCTCAATGAAAGCACCAATGTCGGTGTCAAAACCGGCGGATCTCGGGTAGGGGGTCCCGAACTGTGCGTCTAGGCGGATGGTAACAGGAGACAAGGGACACGATGTTTTACCCAGGTTCGGGCCCTCTTGATGGAGGTAAAACCCTACGTCCTGCTTGATTAATATTGATGATGTGTGTTACAAGAGTGGATCTACCACGAGATCAAGGAGGCTAAACCCTAGAAGCTAGCCTATGGTATGATTGTTGTTCGTCCTATGGACTAAAGCCATCCGGTTTATATAGACACCGGAGAGGGCTAGGGTTACACAGAGTCGGTTACAATGTTAGGAAATCTACATATCCGTATCGCTAAGCTTGCCTTCCACGCCAAGGAAAGTCCCATCCGGACACGGGACGAAGTCTTCAATCTTGTATCTTCATAATCTTGGAGTCCGGCCGACCATGATAGTTCGGCTATCCGGACACCCCCTAGTCCGGGACTCCCTCACCTGGCATATCTGAAGGATGCCAGGAGAAGATGTCCCAATTCTCGCGCAAGAACTCTCGTAGTGCAGCGTCTATTAATTGATGCTGCTTTTGTAGGGTCCATTGAGTGGACCTGGATTTTGGCTATTTCGTCCGCTGGTTTGAAAGAGGTGGATTTGGGTCGTTTGTCGAGTATCACATCGTCCCTGTCCACTGTGGAGCGCAGCGCAGTTAGTTCCTCAGCTACGAGGGCTTCGGATAATGCCTCGAGGGCTAGTGCGACAGTTTTGTTTTCTGCGCGAAGTGCTATGTCCGGATCACTAGCTAGAGTGATGATTCCATTGGGCCCGGGCATCTTGAGCTTCATGTACCCGTAATGGGGTATAGCTTGAAAGCTCATGAATGCATCCTGCCCTAAAAGGCGTGGTATCCGCTACTGAACGGGGCCACTTGGAATATGATTTCTTCGGACCTATAATTCTCTGGCGTGCCGAATACCACATCAAGTGTGATTTTTCCCGCACATCGTGCCTCCCGACTAGGGATGATTCCCCTGAAGGTCGTGTACTTTGCTCAATGCGGCTCTTGTCTATTTCCATCTTGTTAAGTGTCTCCTCGTAAATGAGGTTTAATCCGTTGCCGCCGTCCATGAGCACTTTAGTAAGCCGGAACCCGTCCAAAATTGGACTAAGGACTAATGCGGCTGGTGCCCGAACTGTTTGGAATTTCGGTTCGTCACGGGCATTGAAAGTTATAGCCATGTCATTCCATGGATTTGTTGCTGCAACGTGGCAGACTTCAGCAAGGCTGCGGAGTGCTCGCTTACGGCTATTGTTTGAGGCGAAAGTCTCAAAGATTGTCAGTACTGTATTGTTATCCTCCGTGGGATGGAGCTCTGCGGCATTATTAATGAGGAGGTCCTTGCCGCTCTTGGCCACCTGCTGGAGTACCCAACATGCTCTAAGGCTGTGTGTTGGTATAGTATCTAGTGTACTATGAATTTTGCATGGCGCATTGAGCCATCCCTCCAGTATGGTTCCACGCCCAGTGAGGGGCTTTGGCTTCTTTGTGATTGGATTGGGTGGCTTACGGGAGTGCACCCTTTTAGTTCGGACGAGGGGTTTAGTGAGAGCTGGAGGATCCCAGAATTGTGTTTGGGTTTTCCAGGCGCTTTCCATCGCGCAGTACTTTTGTACTAGGGCCGCCAAGTTAGCAAAGTGTACTATATTACGGTGACTTATGGCGTTGAGAATTCCCTTCTCCGTGCAATTTGTGCAGAAGAATGATATTGCGTCTTCCTCGCGATAGTCCTTAACCTTATTCATTACAAGGAGGAATCTGGCCCAGAAATGATGTACTGTCTCTTGGGGCTCTTGTCTAATGTGGGAAAGATCGCTTGCATATGGGTGGGTAGGTGGATTGAAGTCCGAACCCTGACCCGATCTGAAACCCAAGGGCGGAGGAGTTTCCGAGCATGGCAGCTTAGACTCCAGGATGCTGCCCAATTTTCCTGGCCTGCTGCCCGATTCTAAGTTCGGATCCTGGGCAATGTCCTCCCGCATACGGGTATCCGGCTCAGAGAGCTCGGGAATCCAGACATAGTTCGTCCTTAGAATAGAGGAATCGCTGTGTTATTCCTCCATCACCGCTATCTGATGGGTGGTCGGTGGGGAGTTAATTTCCATTTGGTCAGGTTTAAGCCCGATCCGATCATAATCCGTAGCGACTCCCAAAACGGCGACGCAATCCAAGAGTTCGTTCAGGGAGGAGAGCTCTATTGGATCCATCTGCCCGGCGAATTCCAAGCTGGCGTGGAGGCTGTTTTTGACGACCTGAGAAGTCATCGTCGGCGTGGAGGCCGAATGGGCGGCCATGACGAAGCCGCCCAGTCAGAGGGTCTGGCCTACAACCAGGGTTCCTCTAGAGGTAATGTTGTCCTTGACAACAAGGTGAGCCATCAAACCTTATTACGACGGCACAGTGGAACTCTCAATGAAAGCACCAATGTCGGTGTCAAAACCGGCGGATCTCGGGTAGGAGGTCCCGAACTGTGCGTCTAAGGCTAATGGTAACAGGAGGCTGGGGACACGATGTTTACCCAGGTTCGGGCCCTCTCGGTGGAGGTAATACCCTATTTCCTGCTAGATTGATCTTGATGATATGAGTATTACAAGAGTTGATCTACCACGAGATCATAGAGGCTAAACCCTAGAAGCTAGCCTATGATTATGATTGTTGTTGTCCTACGCACTAAACCCTCCGGTTTATATAGACACCGGAGGGGGCTAGGGTTACACAAAGTCGGCTACAGAGAAGGAGATCTACATATCCGAATCGCCAAGCTTGCCTTCCACGCAAAGGAGAGTCCCATCCGGACACGGAACAAAGTCTTCAATCTTGTATCTTCATAATCCAACAGTCCTGCCAAAGTATATAGTCCGGTTGTCCGGATACCCCCTAATCCATGACTCCCTCACTTCCTCTAGAGAAACACAATGCTAAAACGCCCCAGTGACACTGCGATGATGTAACTCACCATTGGCGATTGTCATTGACTTACACCGCCGGGTTATCTGCCTGGCCAAGGTTCATCCTCAGGTAACTCGCCCCGGGTCATATAAGCCAAATATGGCAATGTCCAATCTGGGATGACGTGAAGAGCCGCCACCAATTGTGCTTCCGGGTCAGGAACATCCAGATCTTCCTCTGTAGGAAACTTGATAGAAGGGTTATGCAAAATATCTAAAAAAGTGTTCGGTGGTACCGGCTTATGCTGAGAGGCCAGCCAGTTTAAAGCATCAGCTGCCTCATTCTTTCTGCGATCAATGTGCTCCACTTGATAACCCTTGAAGTATCCAGCAACAGCATCAACTTCACGGTGATAAGCCGCCATGAGGGGATCCTTGGAATCCCACTAGCCCGAACCTTGTTGAGCCACCAAATCTGAGTCGCCAAAGCACCTCATCTAGCTTAAGTTCATCTCCTTAGCCATCCGAAGACCATGGAGCAAGGTGTAGGATCGAAAGTATGTCTAGACGGGGGGGGGGGGGGGGGTGATTAGACTACTTGACTAAATAAAAATCTTGCCTTTTCCCAATTTTAGTTCTTGGCAGATTTTAGAAACTTTAGCACGGTACAAGCAATCTTAACACAATTCAAGCAAGCATGCGAAGAGTATATGAGCAGCGGAAAGTAAAGCATGCAATTTGCAAGAATGTAAAGGGAAGGGTTTGGAGAGTGCAAGTGCAATAGGAGACACGGATGTTTTTGTCGTGATTCCGATAGGTGGTGCTATCATACATCCACATTGATGGAGACTTCAACCCACAAAGGGTAACGGCTGCGCGAGTCCACGGAGGGCTCCACCCACGAAGGGTCCACAAGGAAGCAACCTTGTCTATCCCACCATGGCCATCTATAACGCCCCGGATACAACTTTCCATATTCATAACTCCGACTCTTGCCATTTCCGGTTATGTGATTTATTATTTCCTCCGCGGTTGGGTTTTGTCTGTTGTTTTCATGTTGTTCTTGTTATGCATCTCATCTCATCGCATCATTCGCATTGCATTGGCACTCTGTTGCCATCATTGTTTTCAAACTTGCATCCGCTCGGGTTCTCCCGGTTCTCTCCATTGTCCGTTCTGAGCCCGACCACACTCGCACGCGCCCGCGGCACCTCCGAAATATTATTTTATAAGTGGCAGAAAAATGTTCTCGGAATGGGTTGCAACTTGTCATGTGGTCTTATTATAGTGTAGACAGGCCGCCTGCTAAGTTTCGTCGCATTTGGAGTCCATCTGATAGCCCAACCGTTAAATGTATAGCGGTACCGTTGCCGGTACTTTCGTCGGACGTTTCGGTCTCCGGAACTGTCGCCGGGCCTCTCTCTCTTCTCTCTGGCAGCCCAACTCCTGTTCACAGCCCAACAACCCCTCTCCTAGTCGCTCTCCGCTCCGGAACCGTCGGATCGCGATCCGGGGGTCCCGAAACCCCTCCTAACCCCCAAACCCTAGCAATTTTGCTATATATAGACACCCCTTGTCCATTTTGGGCAGCCTAACCCCCCTCCACCTACCTCTAGCCTCCCCCTCCCTAGAATCCGCGCCGCCCCACTCCCTCGCCACCACTTGTCGCCGGCCCAGAGGCTGCGCCGCCACCTGAGGCGTCACCCCGGCCAACCGGGCGCCGCCACGTCGCCTTCCCCGCCTCCCGCAGCCACTCGCAGCCCTCCACGCGTCCCCAGTGCACCCCTGCCCACTTCCCCGCTGCCGCTGGCCCGTCCAAGCCCGCGCAGGGCCCGCCAAGCCCATCTGGGCCCGACCCCGCGCCGCCGCCCGCGCCCCTGGCGCTCGCCTCGCCCCTCCCGCTCGATCCCGATGGGATCAGGAGCGCGTCGCCGACCCTGCGTCCCGCGAGCCCGAGGTCGCCGGAGCACTGCCGGTCTCCGCCGCCGGTGAGCTGCGCGCCGGACCCGTCCCTCTCCTCCTCCCTTCTCTTCCTTCTCCCTCTCCCTCATGGCATCTCTCTCTCCCTTTGCAGCGCGCCGTCTGCCGCCCCGAAATCATCGTCGCGGGCGTCGTCTTCACCGGACCCGGCAACCGCCGCCCGGATCTCCTCCTCCGCCGCCCGGATCTCCTCCGTGTCCATTCCCGACCTCCACGCCCGTCGTTGTCGCCGAGAGGACCTCCTGCCGCCTGTCTTCTTCTGTGTTGGAGGGGAACGAGGCAGCGCTCGCTGCCGTTGACCGCGCCGCCGCCGTGCTGGTCAGCTGCGTGGGCTGCCAGCCGCGCCAAGGCCCAGCTTCATCTGCCCCAGCCAGCCCAGCTCCAGCCGAGCCGGCCCAAGGCCCATGGGTGAGCCTCCAGAGCCCTCCTCTCTGTTAGCCCAACAGTTCAACCAGATTCGGCCCAATGTTATTTTTTTCCTGTCCTGCGAATTTGCTATTTATCCAGTGAATTAACGAATTTGCAGAAAACACCTCATACATCATACATTTAATAACTCACAAACTGTGCATCTTTTGTAAATAATTTATATATGTAGAATGCTCAGAAAAATTGTGTAGATTAATAATATGCCATTTTCATCCATGTTAAAAATGTTTAACATGCTGTTTGTGTTTATTTTGCTTAAATGCATGCTAACATGATTTAATTCATAACTAAATAACCGTAGCTCGGTTTTAAATAAACTTTATATGTAAATGGGGTGGAAAAATGCCTAGGTTAACATGGTCCACTTTAGTTTCCTGTTTAACAACTCTAAAATTATGTAATAGGCAGAACAGTACCAAATCCATAATTTGCATATGGGGATTTTCCGGAATTGTTGTTTGTTATTTCCGGCCTCATTTAAACTTGCCTAAATAGATGACTTTCTTATGCTTCACCTCTTGCCATGTTTAACAACATTTAATATTGTTGGGTACATAACCGAGATCAAACCAAATAATTGCATGTGGTGTTTTGTCAATATGCAACTCGTTGCATATTGAGCTCCACTTAATTTGTAGTATTGTGTGTTGCAGTTTGCCATGCCATGCCTCATTAAACCAGACATGCATCATACTTGATTGTGCATCATGCCATGATTATGCTTGTGTGTTTACCATGTTGTTTGTTTCTTTCCGGTGTTGCTTCTTAGTTCTGGTAATGTTGCGATTGTGAGGATTCGTTCGACTTCGTCTGTGTGTCTTCTTCATGGACTCGTTCTTCTTCCTTGCGGGATTTCAGGCAAGATGATCGCTACCCTGGATCTCACTACTATCATTGCTATGCTAGTTGCTTCGTTCTATCGCTATGCTGTGTTACCTATCTTTTGCTCATCAAGCCTCCCATATTGCCATGAACCTCTAACCTTTGACACCCTTCCTAGCAAACCGTTGTTTGGCTATGTTACCGCTTTGCTCAGCCCCTCTTATAGCGTTGTTAGTTGCAGGTGAAGTTGAAGATTTCTCCATGGTGGACAGGATTTTTGTTGGGATATCACAATATCTCTTATATTATTAATGCATCTATATATTTGGTAAAGGGTGGAAGGCTCGGCCTTATGCCAAGTGTTTTGTTCCACTCTTGCCGCCCTAGTTTTCGTCATACGGTGTTATGTTCCCGGATTTTGTGTTCCTTACGCGGTCGGGTGATTTATGGGACCCCCTTGATAGTTCGCTTTGAATAAAACTCCTCCAGCAAGGCCCAACCTTGGTTTTACCATTTGCCTCACCACCACCTATATTTCCCTTGGGAGTAATTAACCCAAGGGTCATCTTTATTACAGCCCCCCCGGGCCAGTGCTTGTCTAAGTGTTGGTCCAAACTAGAGCACCGTGCGGGACCATCCCTTGGCAACTTGGGTTACGTCGGTTCCTGTACGCTTAGCTTATCCGGTGTTGCCCTGAGAACGAGATATGTGCAGCTCCTATCGGGATTGTCGGTGCATCGGGCGGTCTTGCTGGTCTTGTTTTACCATTCCTGAAATGTCTTGTAATCCGGGATTCCGAGTCTGATCGGGTCTTCCTGGGAGAAGGTCTATTCCTTTGTTGATCGCGAGAGCTTGTCATGGGCTAAGTTGGGACACCCCTGCAGGGTATAATCTTTCGAAAGCCGTGCCTGCGGTTATAGGCAGATGGGGATTTGTTAATGTCCGGTTGTAGATAACTTGACACCAGATCCGAATTAAAACGCATCAACCGCGTGTGTAGCCGTGATGGTCTCTTTTCGGCGGAGTGCGGGAAGTGTACACGGTTTCTGGGATTATGTTTGACGTAAGTAGGAGTTCAGGATCACTTCTTGATCATTGCTAGCTTCACGACCGTTCTGCTTGCTCTCTTCTCGCTCTTTATTTGCGTATGTTAGCCACCATATATGCTTAGTCGCTGCTGCAGCCTCACCACTTTACCCCTTCCTTTCCCTTTAAGCTTTGCTAGTCTTGATACCCATGGTAATGGGATTGCTGAGTCCTCGTGGCTCACAGATTACTACAACAACAGTTGCAGGTACAGGTCGTGCGATGATCATGACGCAAGAGCGATGGTTACTTGTTTTGGAGTTCTTCTTCTGCTTCTTCTTCGATCAGGGGATAGGTTCCAGGTCGGCAGCCTGGGCTAGCAGGGTGGATGTCGTTTGAGTTTCTGTTTGTGTTTCATCAGTAGTCGGATGATGCTATTATGTATTGTGATGTTGTATTTATGTGGCATTGTATGCCTTATGTATGTATCCCCATCTATTATGTAATGTTGATGTAATGATATCCACCTTGCAAAAGCGTTTCAATATGCGGGTCTATCCTTGGTGGGACCTTCGAGTTCCTTTTGGATAGGGTCGCATATTGGGCGTGACAAGTTGGTAATCAGAGCCTCGACCGACCTTAGGAGCCCCCTTGATTGTTGGCCGTTGTTGAGTCTAGAAGAAAACTATTTTGAGTCTTAGGATTATATATATCGGAGAGTAGGATTCTTTTTACTTCTCAGCCCCCTTCGTCGCTCTGGTGAGGACTCTTGACGTAGATGTTTTGACTTTCCTCTCCTCAAATTTCACTCAATTTTTTTTAGGATCACGCGGGTATCTTGGAATCGTTTCGATGGTTTTGTGACGAGCACATTGTTCTTGGTGCCTCTTGTCTATTTATGTGGCTTTGACCCGGGGTGTTGAGCTCCGAGGTGTTGTCGTCACAATTTTATCGTTGCAGTTCTGGAATACCTGAGATTTGCCGACATCGAAAATCTCTTTTATGCAGTTGTTGGTGAGATAACCCCGATAACCTAGTACTGGGGCGAGCTCGGGAGTATTGCCATAGCTTGTATAACGAATGCTTTTCGAAGGTTGAGGTACACGATTTCCGAAGGTTTCTTGGTTATGTGTTGACGGATGGATACAACTGGATGTAGGTATTGTTAGTTTTGGGTGAGATATATTGCTTCCCCTGTATCCCCAACACCAGATTGCATAACCAGAAAGTTTCGGGAGTTTTATAGGTGGGAATTCAAGTAGCTCTAGTTTTATCTTTCCAACAGACACATGATACGATATGGGATCTATCATATGTTTGTTTCCGGCTTATTCTGCAAGCCAAATCCTTTGTTTTGTTTTATTTGTGGTATTCGAGTTGCTTCAAAGTCAAATGTTGAATCCATACCTTTCATAAATGGTGTTCTTATATTGCTATGTGAATACTAATCCTTCTTGATCATCGAGGTCGTCATGTTAATTCTTTTCCAACCGGCGTGCTTCTCTTCAAGTGGATCCGATCATTTTCTACACCCGCAAGATCAACTCTAAGTTTTCTCACCGGTGTTTGTTTCATCCATCCCAAGTTGTCTTTGTTTTCCCGCCCTCCCACCCCTTTTTCTTCAAGGACCCAGATTTCTTAATCAAGTATCCATTTATTCATGTGAAGTCTCTTCACTCTTCTAAATCAATGTTCTAATCCGGTGATCCCTCGTGGAGATGCTCACGAGCTTCAAGTTCATCATCCTTCGTTCTTTTTCTTCTCCGGTGGATCCATTTCAAGCTTTCAGTGTTGATCATATTCTTTTCCTCGTGACAAATGCTTTTTCATACCGGTGCACCTCTTAATCTTTCACTTCTCGCTATTCATTTGTTCTGGAGTGCTGAAGATATCCCAGAAGACTTGTGTTTCCATTCTCAATCCGTTCAAGATATCTCGAGGTTGTTATCTCTTTTGAATCATTTAATTCTACCAGTGCAATCTCTCTTCAAAATTATTTCAATGGTGTTTCTTTTGAGTGGGCCCTAACCCACAGGTCTTTTCCCAGGATCTTACCCGACTCTTCTAATTATCAGGAGTGATTCTCAAATTCATTTCCAAGTTTGACGTAAGAATGAATTATCACCAGTCAAATGTCTTTCTCCAAGGTCATTTTCAAATTCTTTTCATCGTTGGCTCAACCCCCTTCGCTTTTCATTCTCCCGGAGTATCTCAACAATTCATGGTGGTTCTCATCATCATTCTCAACATTTGAAGACCGAAGAAGAGTATCTCTTAAATCTTGGTCCGTTCTCTTGAAGATTCATGGTTCTAGCTTGATGCCATCCTCTCATAATTGTTTTCGATTGTGGGAATTCTTTTCACCCATCCGGAGCATTTTATAAGTGGTTTCCATTTCTTTCCTCCGAAGGCCATCATGTCATAATTCTGCATTCGCAACGTGTAGCTATCATTCTCCAAATCTTACCGGTGCATCGTTCAAATATCCTCTAATCAGTTCATGTTCTCTTCTTTCTCATTTATCTAAATCCCTTCAAGTATCTTCATTCGTTTCCCAATTCATCCCGGTGATTTGTGCCTTTGCTACTTTCATTTTCAATTCTTACGGTGGTCCATTCAAGATTCATCTTCTCTTGTTATCGTATCATTTCATTCGTTGTTTCCAATTCCACCGGTGGTTCCATCAATACCTTCTGAAGTTTATGCTATATCTCTCTTAATTCTTTCTACGAGAGTAAGTAGTATGCCAAATCCGTTGTTTGTCATCAATTTAAATTGGTGAAGGATAGGCATGACATAATTCTTATTCTTGTTTCATCCAAGTGATTAATTCCTTCTTCCGGAGATTGTTCATGATGAAGTAATTCTCGGTTCTAGTATTCATCTTTTCTTTCCGGAGCTCCATGTTCTCTCGGTTATATCATCGCAAAGCTCCATCTAAATCATTGCAAGGCTTCACCTTGTGTTTCCAACTTCTCTTTCTTTCTATCATCCTTTTATTACCGGAGTTCTTCATGGAAGATCTACATGGTGGTCCGTGAAGCATTCTTTTCATTCTTCAATTGTTCTTCAAGATTTCTCTCGAAGTTATGATCCGCCAAGCTATACGCAAAATTAAACATGGTGCTAAACACATGTTTTGTTTTGGGGAGTTCAAGCATTCTTCATCTTGCATTCTAAAGTGCAATTATTTCTACCTTATCTTTTGTGGTGGTGTTATATCACTCTTGACAATTTCCTTCATGTTTCATGATTCACATGTTGTCAAGAATGAGGTATTTTAAATCCATCAATCTCTTTGTTGGAGTTATCTTGGGTTATATTTCACCTAAAGCCTTCCCTAAGGAATGTTGCTATTTGTGGTGCTTATCCATGATCCAAGCTTTCTCCATATCCTTCTCTGTGAAAGAGGTTTTTCATCTCTTGGTTGTTCTCAAGCAAGCAATTATTTTCGTTAGTGGCAGAATGTCACCTCATAGTCTTGAGATGTTTCCATAAGCCCACTACAAGCTTGTGCCTTTTGTTGTTGGTTTTCCAACAACTCCGTTCAATTCTTCTTTGCAAGGGTGCTTTCCAAGTTCTTTTGTGGCAGAAGTTGGCATTTTCTTCTCCATTCTTTTATTCAAGTGATCTATCTTCTATTCTTTCTTCCGAAGGCATTGTGATGTTGTTCTATTCACTCATCATCTTGTTTTGTGAGGATCGTGTTCTTTTCATGCTTATCCATTTAACGGGAGTGTTATGTCATCTCTTTAAGTGTTTTCTTCTTATCAAGTTTTGCCTATCGTTTCAATCGGAGTGCTGTCTGAAATCCTTCTTACCCCTTGTGCCATTCCTTCAATAGTTCTGGAGGCAGTATGTTGTTGATTTCATCAAGTATCCTCTCATCTTGTCAAGTTCATGTTCAATTTCTTCCATTTACAGTCGGAGTGCTGTCAAAATTATATCATTCTTATTCATTCTTATCTCGTTTCAACCAGAGTGGTTTCAATTCCTTCTTGTCCATTGTGCTCGTCATTCATGTCTTTGCAACCTTCAAGTTCTCGCGATGTTCCTTGTTCCTCTTTTCTAATAGACTGTTTGCAATCTTGGCCATCTCCGTTGTTTTGTTTCTTTCAATTGTTCAACCTCTCAAGGTTCGTGGTTTCACTCATTGGTCGAAGAAGCAACTTAGTTTTACCGCTTATCTTCCTCTTCCTTTTCCCTCCGGTGCCATCCTAGATCTCGGGACGAGATCCTCTCGTAGTGGTGGAGTGTTGTAACGCCCCGGATACAACTTTCCATATTCATAACTCCGACTCTTGCCATTTCCGATTATGTGATTTATTATTTCCTCCGCGGTTGCGTTTTGTCTGTTGTTTGCATGTTGTTCTTGTTATGCATCTCATATCATCGCATCATTCGCATTCCATTGGCACTCTGTTGCCATCATTGTTTTCAAACTTGCATCCGCTCGGGTTCTCCCGGTTCTCTCCGTTGTCCGTTCTGAGCCCGACCACACTCGCACGCGCCCGCAGCACCTCCGAAATATTATTTTATAAGTGGTATAAAAATGTTCTCGGAATGGGTTGCAACTTGTCATGTGGTCTTATTATAGTGTAGACAGGCCGCCTGCCAAGTTTCGTCGCATTCGGAGTCCATCTGATAGCCCAACCATTAAATGTATAGCGGTACCGTTGCCGGTACTTTCGTCGGACGTTTCGGTCTCCGGAACTGTCGCCGGGCCTCTCTCTCTCTTCTCTCTGGCAGCCCAACTCCTGTTCACAGCCCAACAACCCCTCTCCTAGTCGCTCTCCGCTCCGGAACCATCGGATCGCGATCCGGGGGTCCCGAAACCCCTCCTAACCCCCAAACCCTAGCAATTTTGCTATATATGGACACCCCTTGTCCATTTTGGGCAGCCTAACCCCCCTCCACCTACCTCTAGCCTCCCCCCTCCTCAGAATCCGCGCCACCCCACTCCCTCGCCGCCACTTGTCACCGGCCCAGAGGCCGCACCGCCACCTGAGGCGTCGCCCCGGCCAATCGGGCACCGCCACGTCGCCTTCCCCGCCTCCCGCAGCCACTCGCAGCCCTCCACGCGTCCCCAGCGCACCCCTGCCCACTTCCCCGCTGCCGCTGGCCCGTCCAAGCCTGCGCAGGGCCCGCCAAGCCCATCTGGGCCCGACCCCGCGCCGCCGCCCGCAACCCTGGCGCTCGCCTCGCCCCTCCCGCTCGATCCCGATGGGATCAGGAGCGCGTCGCCGGCCCTGCGTCCCGCGAGCCCGAGGCCGCCGGAGCACTGCCGGGTCTCCGCCGCCGGTGAGCTGCGCGCCGGCCCCGTCCCTCTCCTCCTCCCTTCTCTTCCTTTTCCCTCTCCCTCATGGCATCTCTCTCTCCCTTTGCAGCGCGCCGTCTACCGCCCCGAAATCATCGTCGCGGGCGTCGTCTTCGCCGGACCCGGCAACCGCCGCCCGGATCTCCTCCTCCGCCGCCCGGATCTCCTCCTGCGCATCCATTCCCGACCTCCACACCCGTCGCCGTCACCGAGAGGACCTCCTGCCGCCGGTCTTCTTCTGCGTTGGAGGGGAATGAGGCAGCGCTCGCTGCCGTTGACCGCGCTGCCGCCGTGCTGGTCAGCTGCGTGGGCTGCCAGCCGCGCCAAGGCCCAGCTCCCTCTGCCCCAGCCAGCCCAGCTCCAGCCGAGCCGGCCCAAGGCCCATGGGTGAGCCTCCAGAGCCCTCCTCTCTGTTAGCCCAACAGTTCAACCAGATTCGGCCCAATGTTATTTTTTCCTGTCCTGCGAATTTGCTATTTGTCCAGTGAATTAACGAATTTGCAGAAAACCCCTCATACATCATACATTTAATAACTCACAAACTATGCATCTTTTGTAAATAATTTATATATGTAGAATGCTCAGAAAAATTGTGTAGATTAATAATATGCCATTTTCATCCATGTTAAAAATGTTTAACATGCTGTTTGTGTTTATTTTGCTTAAACGCCATGCTAAAATGATTTAATTCATAACTAAATAACCGTAGCTCGGTTTTAAATAAACTTTATCTGTAAATGGGGTGGAAAAATGCCTATTTTAACATGGTCCACTTTATTTTCCTGTTTAACAACTCTAAAATTATGTAATAGGCAGAACAGTACCAAATCCATAATTTGCATATGGGGATTTTCCGGAATTGTTGTTTGTTATTTCCGGCGTCATTTAAACTTGCCTAAATAGATGACTTTCTTATGCTTCACCTCTTGCCATGTTTAACAACATTTAATATTGTTGGGTACATAACCGAGAACAAACTAAATAATTGCATGTGGTGTTTTGTCAATATGCAACTCGTTGCATATTGAGCTCCACTTAATTTCTAGTATTGTGTGTTGCAATTTGCCATGCCATGCCTCATTAAACCGGACATGCATCATACTTGATTGTGCATCATGCCATGATTATGCTTGTGTGTTTACCATGTTGTTTGTTTCTTTCCGGTGTTGCTTCTTAGTTCCGGTAATGTTGCGATTGTGAGGATTCGTTCGACTTCGTCCGTGTGTCTTCTTCATGGACTCGTTCTTCTTCCTTGCGGGATTTCAGGCAAGATGACCGCTACCCTGGATCTCACTACTATCATTGCTATGCTAGTTGCTTCGTTCTATCGCTATGCTGCGTTACCTATCTTTTGCTCATCAAGCCTCCCATATTGCCATGAACCTCTAACCTTTGACACCCTTCCTAGCAAACCGTTGTTTGGCTATGTTACCGCTTTGCTTAGCCCCTTTTATAGCGTTGTTAGTTGCAGGTGAAGTTGAAGATTTCTCCATGGTGGACAGGATTTTTGTTGGGATATCACAATATCTCTTATATTATTAATGCATCTATATATTTGGTAAAGGGTGGAAGGCTCAGCCTTATGCCTAGTGTTTTGTTCCACTCTTGCCGCCCTAGTTTTCGTCATACCGGTGTTATGTTATCGGATTTTGCGTTCCTTACGCGGTCGGGTGATTTATGGGACCCCCTTGACAGTTCGCTTTGAATAAAACTCCTCCAGCAAGGCCCAACCTTGGTTTTACCATTTGCCTCACCACCACCTATATTTCCCTTGGGAGTAATTAACCCAAGGGTCATCTTTATTACAGCCACCCCGGGCCAGTGCTTGTCTAAGTGTTGGTCCAAACTAGAGCACCGTGCGGGACCATCCCTTGGCAACTTGGGTTACGTTAGTTCCTGTACGCTTAGCTTATCCGGTGTTGCCCTGAGAACGAGATATGTGCAGCTCCTATCGGGATTGTCGACGCATCGGGCGGTCTTGCTGGTCTTGTTTTACCATTCCCGAAATGTCTTGTAAACCGGGATTCCGAGTCTGATCGGGTCTTCCTCGGAGAAGGTCTATTCCTTCGTTGATCGCGAGAGCTTGTCATGGGCTAAGTTGGGACACCCCTGCAGGGTATAATCTTTCGAAAGCCGTGCCTGCGGTTATAGGCAGATGGGAATTTGTTAATGTCCGGTTGTAGATAACTTGACACCAGATCCGAATTAAAACGCATCAACCGCGTGTGTAGCCGTGATGGTCTCTTTTCGGCGGAGTCCGGGAAGTGAACACGGTTTCTGGGTTATGTTTGACGTAAGTAGGAGTTCAGGATCACTTCTTGATCATTGCTAGCTTCACGACCGTTCCGCTTGCTCTCTTCTCGCTCTTATTTGCGTATGTTAGCCACCATATATGCTTAGTCGCTGCTGCAGCCTCACCACTTTACCCCTTCCTTTCCCTTTAAGCTTTGCTAGTCTTGATACCCATGGTAATGGGATTGCTGAGTCCTCGTGGCTCACAGATTACTACAACAACAGTTGCAGGTACAGGTTATGCGATGATCATGACGCGAGAGCGATGCTTGCTTGGTTTGGAGTTCTTCTTCTGCTTCTTCTTCGATCAGGGGATAGGTTCCAGGTTGGCAGCCTGGGCTAGCAGGGTGGATGTCGTTTGAGTTTCTGTTTGTGTTTCATCCGTAGTCGGATGATGCTCTTATGTATTGTGATGTTGTATTCATGTGGCATTGTATGCCTTATGTATGTATCCCCATCTACTATGTAATGTTGATGTAATGATATCCACCTTGCAAAAGCGTTTCAATATGCGGGTCTATCCTTGGTGGGACCTTCGAGTTCCTTTTGGATAGGGTCGCATATTGGGCGTGACAAGTTGGTAATCAGAGCCTCGACCGACCTTAGGAGCCCCCTTGATTGTTGGCCGTTGTTGAGTCTAGAAGAAAACTATTTTGAGTCTTAGGATTATATATATCGGAGAGTAGGATTCTTTTTACTCCTCAGCCCCCTTCGTCGCTCTGGTGAGGACTCTTGACGTAGATGTTTTGACTTTCCTCTCCTCAAATTTCACTCAATTTTTTTTAGGATCACGCGGTTATCTTGGAATCATTTCGATGGTTTTGTGACGAGAACATTGTTCTTGGTGCCTCCTGTCTATTTATGTGGCTTTGACCCGGGGAGTTGAGCTCCGAGGTGTTGTCGTCACAATTTTATCGTTGCAGTTCTGGAATACCTGAGATTTGCCGACATCGAAAATCACTTTTATGCAGTTGTTGGTGAGATAACCCCGATAACCCAGTACTGGGGCGAGCTCGGGAGTATTGCCATAGCTTGTATAACGGATGCTTGTCGAAGGTTGAGGTACACGATTTCCGAAGGTTTCTTGGTTATGTGTTGACGGATGGATACAGCTGGATGTACGTATTGTTAGTTTTGGGTGAGATATATTGCTTCCCCTATATCCCCAACACCAGATTGCATAACCAGAAAGTTTTGGGAGTTTTATAGGTGGGAATTCAAGTAGCTCTAGTTTTATCTTTCCAACAGACACATGATACGATATGGGATCTATCATATGTTTGTTTCCGGCTTATTCTGCAAGCCAAATCCTTTGTTTTGTTTTATTTGTGGTATTCGAGTTGCTTCGAAGTACAATATTGAATCCATACCTTTCATAAACGGTGTTCTCATATTGCTTTGTGAATACTAATCCTTCTTGATCATCGAGGTCGTCATGTTAATTCTTTTCCAACCGGCGTGCTTCTCTTCAAGTGGATCCGATCATTTTCAACACCCGCAAGATCAACTCTAAGTTTTCTCACCGGTGTTTGTTTCATCCGTCCGAAGTTGTCTTTGTTTTCCCACCCTCCCACCCCTTTTTCTTCAAGGACCCAGATTTCTTAATCAAGTATCCATTTATTCATGTGAAGTCTCTTCACTCTTCTAAATCAATGTTCTAATCCGGTGATCCCTCGTGGAGATGCTCACGAGCTTCAAGTTCATCATCCTTCGTTCTTTTTCTTCTCCGGTGGATCCATTTCAAGCTTTCATTGTTGATCATATTCTTTTCCTCGTGTCAAATGCTTTTTCATACCGGTGCACCTCTTAATCTTTCACTTCTCGCTATTCATTTGTTCTGGAGTGCTGAAGATATCCTGGAAGACTTGTGTTTCCATTCTCAATCCGTTCAAGATATCTCGAGGTTGTTATCTCTTTTGAATCATTTAATTCTACCGGTGCAATCTCTCTTCAAAATTATTTCAATGGTGTTTCTTTTGAGTGGGCCCTAACCCACAGGTCTTTTCCCAGGATCTTACCCGACTCTTCTAATTATCAGGAGTGATTCTCAAATTCATTTCCAAGTTTGACGTAAGAATGAATTATCACCAGTCAAATGTCTTTCTCCAAGGTCATTTTCAAATTCTTTTCATCGTTGGCTCAACCCCCTTCGCTTTTCATTCTCCCGGAATATCTCAACAATTCATGGTGGTTCTCATCATCATTCTCAACATTAGAAGACCGAAGAAGAGTATCTCTTAAATCTTGGTCCGTTCTCTTGAAGATTCATGGTTCTAGCTTGATGCCATCCTCTCATAATTGTTTTCAATTGTGGGAATTCTTTTCACCCATTTGGAGCATTTTATAAGTGGTTTCCATTTCTTTCCTCCGAAGGCCATCATGTCATAATTCTGCATTCGCAACGTGTAGCTATCATTCTCCAAATCTTACCGGTGCATCGTTCAAATATCCTCTAATCAGTTCATGTTCTCTTCTTTCTCATTTATCTAAATCCCTTCAAGTATCTTCATTCGTTTCCCAATTCGTCCCGGTGATTTGTGCCTTTGCTACTTTCATTTTCAATTCTTACGGTGGTCCATTCAAGATTCATCTTCTCTTGTTATCGTATCATTTCATTTGTTGTTTCCAATTCCACCGGTGGTTCCATCAATACCTTCTGAAGTTTATGCTATATCTCTCTTAATTCTTTCTACGAGAATAAGTAGTATGCCAAATCCGTTGTGTGTCATCAATTTAAATTGGTGAAGGATAGGCATGACATAATTCTTATTCTTGTTTCATCCAAGTGATTAATTCCTTCTTCCGGAGATTGTTCACGATGAAGTAATTCTCGGTTCTAGTATTCATCTTTTCTTTCCGGAGCTCCAAGTTCTCTCAGTTATATCATCGCAAAGCTCCATCTAAATCATTGCAAGGCTTCACCTTGTGTTTCCAACTTCTCTTTCTTTCTATCATCCTTTTATTACCGGAGTTCTTCATGGAAGATCTACATGGTGGTTCGTGAAGCATTCTTTTCATTCTTCAATTGTTCTTCAAGATTTCTCTTGAAGTTATGATCCGCCAAGCTATACGCAAAATTAAACATTGTGCTAAACACATGTTTTGTTTTGGGGAGTTCAAGCATTCTTCATCTTGCATTCCAAAGTGCAATTATTTCTACCTTATCTTTTGTGGTGGTGTTATATCACTCTTGACAATTTCCTTCATGTTTCATGATTCACATGTTGTCAAGAATTAAATCCATCAATCTCTTTGTTGGAGTTATCTTGGGTTATATTTCACCTAAAGCCTTCCCTAAGGAATGTTGCTATTTGTGGTGCTTATCAATGATTCAAGCTTTCCCCATATCCTTCTCTGTGAAAGAGGTTTTTCATCTCTTCGTTGTTCTCAAGCAAGCAATTATTTTCATTAGTGGCAGAATCTCACCTCATAGTCTTGAGATGTTTCCATAAGCCCACTACAAGCTTGTGCCTTTTGTTGTTGGTTTTCCAACAACTCCGTTCAATTCTTCTTTGCAAGGGTGCTTTCCAAGTTCTTTTGTGGCAGAAGTTGGCATTTTCTTCTCCATTCTTTTATTCAAGTGATCTATCTTCTATTCTTTCTTCTGAAGGCATTGTGATGTTGTTCTATTCACTCATCATCTTGTTTTGTGAGGATCGTGTTCTTTTCATGCTTATCCATTTAACGGGAGTGTTATGTCATCTCTTCAAGTGTTTTCTTCTTATCAAGTTTTGCCTATCGTTTCAATCGGAGTGCTGTCTGAAATCCTTCTTACCCCTTGTGCCATTCCTTCAATAGTTCTGGAGGCAGTATGTTGTTGATTTCATCAAGTATCCTCTCATCTTGTCAAGTTCATGTTCAATTTCTTCCATTTACAGTCGGAGTGCTGTCAAAATTATATCATTCTTATTCATTCTTATCTCGTTTCAACCAGAGTGGTTTCAATTCCTTCTTGTCCATTGTGCTCGTCATTCATGTCTTTGCAACCTTCAAGTTCTCGCAATGTTCCTTGTTCCTCTTTTCTAACAGACTGTTTGCAATCTTGGCCATCTCCGTTGTTTTGTTTCTTTCAATTGTTCAACCTCTCAAGGTTCGTGGTTTCACTCATTGGTCGAAGAAGCAACTTAGTTTTACCGCTTATCTTCCTCTTCCTTTTCCCTCCGGTGCCATCCTAGATCTCGGGACGAGATCCTCTCGTAGTGGTGGAGTGTTGTAACGCCCCGGATACAACTTTCCATATTCATAACTCCGACTCTTGCCATTTCCGGTTATGTGATTTATTATTTCCTTCGCGGTTGGGTTTTGTCTGTTGTTTCCATGTTGTTCTTGTTATGCATCTCATCTCATCGCATCATTCGCATTGCATTGGCACTCTGTTGCCATCATTGTTTTCAAACTTGCATCCGCTCGGGTTCTCCCGGTTCTCTCTGTTGTCCATTCTGAGCCCGACCACACTCGCACGCACCCGCGGCACCTCCGAAATATTATTTTATAAGTGGCATAAAAATGTTCTCAGAATGGGTTGCAACTTGTCATGTGGTCTTATTATAGTGTAGACAGGCTGCCTGCCAAGTTTCGTCGCATTCGGAGTCCATCTGATAGCCCAACCGTTAAATGTATAGCGGTACCATTGCCGGTACTTTCGTCGGACGTTTCGGTCTCCGGAACTGTCGCCGGGCCTCTCTCTCTCTTCTCTCTGGCAGCCCAACTCCTGTTCACAGCCCAACAACCCCTCTCCCAGTCTCTCTCCGCTCCGGAACCGTCGGATCGCGATCCGGGGGTCCCGAAACCCCTCCGAACCCCTAAACCCTAGCAATTTTGCTATATATGGACACCCCTTGTCCATTTTGGGCAGCCTAACCCCCCTCCACCTACCTCTAGCCTCCCTCTCCTAAGAATCCGCGCCGCCCCACTCCCTCGCCGCCACTTGTCGCCGGCCCAGAGGCTGCGCCGCCACCTGAGGCGTCGCCCCGGCCAACCGGGCGCCGCCACGTCGCCTTCCCCGCCTCCCGCAGCCACTCGCAGCCCTCAACGCATCCCCAGCGCACCCCTGCCCACTTCCCCGCTGCCGCTGGCCCGTCCAAGCCCGCGCAGGGCCCGCCAAGCCCATCTGGGCCCGACCCTGCGCTGCCGCCCGAGCCCCTGGCGCTCGCCTCGCCCCTCCCGCTTGATCCCAATGGGATCAGGAGCGCGTCGCCGGCCCTGCGTCCCGCGAGCCCGAGGCCGCCGGAGCACTGCCGGGTCTCCGCCGCCGGTGAGCTGCGCGCCGGCCCCGTCCCTCTCCTCCTCCCTTCTCTTCCTTCTCCCTCTCCCTCATGGCATCTCTCTCTCCCTTTGCAGCGCGCCGTCTGCCGCCCCAAAATCATCGTCGCGGGCGTCATCTTTGCCGGACCCGGCAACCGCCGCCCGGATCTCCTCCTCTGCTGCCCGGATCTCCTCCTCCGCGTCCATTCCCGACCTCCACGCCCGTCGCCGTCGCCGAGAGGACCTCCTGCCGCCGGTCTTCTTCTGCGTTGGAGGGGAACGAGGCAGCGCTCGCTACTGTTGACCCCGCCGCCGCCGTGCTGGTCAGCTGCGTGGGCTGCCAGCCGCGCCAAGGCCCAGCTCCCTCTGCCCCAGCCAGCCCAGCTCCAGCCGAGCCGGCCCAAGGCCCATGGGTGAGCCTCCAGAGCCCTCCTCTCTGTTAGCCCAACAGTTCAACCAGATTCGGCCCAATGTTATTTTTTCCTGTCCTGCGAATTTGCTATTTATCCAGTGAATTAACGAATTTGCATAAAACCCCTCATACATCATACATTTAATAACTCACAAACTGTGCATCTTTTGTAAATAATTTA
The DNA here is from genome assembly GCF_018294505.1 of Triticum aestivum. Lineage (NCBI taxonomy): Eukaryota > Viridiplantae > Streptophyta > Magnoliopsida > Poales > Poaceae > Triticum > Triticum aestivum. The sequence continues at coordinate 159,595,395 of NC_057798.1, read as the reverse complement.
TATATGTAGAATGCTCAGAAAAATTGTGTAGACTAATAATGTGCCATTTTCATCCATGTTAAAAATGTTTAACATGCTGTTTGTGTTTATATTGCTTAAATGCCATGCTAAAATGATTTAATTCATAACTAAATAACCGTTGCTCGGTTTTAAATAAACTTTATATGTAAATGGGGTGGAAAAATGCCTAGTTTAACATGGTCCACTTTATTTTCCTCTTTAACAACTCTAAAATTATGTAATAGGCAGAACAGTACCAAATCCATAATTTTCATATGGGGATTTTCTTGAATTGTTGTTTGTTATTTCCGGCCTCATTTAAACTTGCCTAAATAGATGACTTTCTTATGCTTCACCTCTTGCCATGTTTAACAACATTTAATATTGTTGGGTACATAACCGAGATCAAACTAAATACTTGCATGTGGTGTTTTGTCAATATGCAACTCATTGCATATTGAGCTCCACTTAATTTGTAGTATTGTGTGTTGCAGTTTGCCATGCCATGCCTCATTAAACCGGACATGCATCATACTTGATTGTGCATCATGCCATGATTATGCTTGTGTGTTTACCATGTTGTTTGTTTCTTTCCGGTGTTGCTTCTTGGTTCCGGTAATGTTGCGATTGTGAGGATTCGTTCGACTTCGTCCGTGTGTCTTCTTCATGGACTCGTTCTTCTTCCTTGCGGGATTTCAGGCAAGATGACCGCTACCCTGGATCTCGCTACTATCATTGCTATGCTAGTTGCTTCGTTCTATCGCTATGCCGCTTTACCTATCTTTTGCTCATCAAGCCTCCCATATTGCCATGAACCTCTAACCTTTGACACCCTTCCTAGCAAACCGTTGTTTGGCTATGTTACCGCTTTGCTCAGCCCCTCTTATAGCGTTGTTAGTTGCAGGTGAAGTTGAAGATTTCTCCATGGTGGACAGGATTTTTGTTGGGATATCACAATATCTCTTATATTATTAATGCATCTATATATTTGGTAAAGGGTGGAAGGCTCGGCCTTATGCCTAGTGTTTTGTTCCACTCTTGCCGCCCTAGTTTTCGTCATACCGGTGTTATGTTCCCGGATTTTGCGTTCCTTACGCAGTCGGGTGATTTATGGGACTCCCTTGACAGTTCGCTTTGAATAAAACTCCTCCAGCAAGGCCCAACCTTGGTTTTACCATTTGCCTCACCACCACCTATATTTCCCTTGGGAGTAATTAACCCAAGGGTCATCTTTATTATAGCCCCCCGGGCCAGTGGTTGTCTAAGTGTTGGTCCAGACTAGAGCACCGTGCGGGACCATCCCTTGGCAACTTGGGTTACGTCGGTTCCTGTACGCTTAGCTTATCCGGTGTTGCCCTGAGAACGAGATATGTGCAGCTCCTATCGGGATTGTCGGTGCATCGGGCGGTCTTGCTGGTCTTGTTTTACCATTGCCGAAATGTCTTGTAAACCGGGATTCCGAGTCTGATCGGGTCTTCCTGGGAGAAGGTCTATTCCTTCGTTGATCGTGAGAGCTTGTCATGGGCTAAGTTGGGACACCCCTGCAGGGTATAATCTTTCGAAAGTCGTGCCTACGGTTATAGGCAGATGGGAATTTGTTAATGTCCGGTTGTAGACAACTTGACACCAGATCCGAATTAAAATGCATCAACCGCGTGTGTAGCCGTGATGGTCTCTTTTCGGCGGAGTCTGGGAAGTGAACATGGTTTCTGGGATTATGTTTGACGTAAGTAGGAGTTCAGGATCACTTCTTGATCATTGCTAGCTTCACGACCGTTCTGCTTGCTCTCTTCTCGCTCTTTATTTGCGTATGTTAGCCACCATATATGCTTAGTCGCTGCTGCAGCCTCACCACATTACCCCTTCCTTTCCCTTTAAGCTTTGCTAGTCTCGATACCCATGGTAATGGGATTGCTGAGTCCTCGTGGCTCACAGATTACTGCAACAACAGTTGCAGGTACAGGTCATGCGATGATCATGACGCGAGAGTGATGTTTACTTGTTTTGGAGTTCTTCTTCTGCTTCTTCTTCGATCAGGGGATAGGTTCCAGGTCGGCAGCCTGGGCTAGCAGGGTGGATGTCGTTTGAGTTTCTATTTGTGTTTCATCCGTAGTCAGATGATGCTATTATGTATTGTGATGTTGTATTTATGTGGCATTGTATGCCTTATGTATGTATCCCCATCTATTATGTAATGTTGATGTAATGATATCCACCTTGCAAAAGCGTTTCAATATGCGGGTCTATCCTTGGTGGGACCTTCGAGTTCCTTTTGGATAGGGTCGCATATTGGGCGTGACACCATCGCCAACGAAGGACTTGCCTCACTACGGTAGATCTTCATGAAGTAGGCGATCTCCTTGCCCTTACAAACTCCTTGGTTCAACTCCACAATCTTGTCGGAGGCTCCCAAGTGACACCTAGCCAATCTAGGAGACACCACTCTCCAAGAAGTAACATATGGTGTGTTGATGATGAACTCCTTGCTCTTATGCTTCAAATGATAGTCTCCCCAACACTCAACTCTCTCTCACGGGATTTAGATTTGGTGGAAAGAAGATTCGAGTGGAAAGCAACTTGGGGAAGGCTAGAGATCAAGATTTATATGGTAGGAACGGAATATCTTGGCCTCAACACAAGTGTAGGTGGTTCTCTCTCAGAAAATGTATGCTAGAAGTGTAGGCACGTTCTGATGGCTCTCTCCATGAATGAAGAGTGGGTGGAGGGGTATATATAGCCTCCGCACAAAATCTAACCGTTACACACAACTTACCAATCTCGTTGGGACCGAATTGAGAAACTCGGTTGGACCGATTCAGCAAATGATGTGACCGTTATGATTTTCGGTGGGACCGACATGCAACTCGGTAGGACCGATATGATTAGGGTTAGGGCATAACATAATCTCGGTGAGACCGATTACACAAACTCGGTGAGACCGACTTTGGTAATGGACACACAGAGGGTTGGTCAGGCAAACTCGGTGGGACCGATTCGCTCATCTCGGTAAGACCGAAACATTATGAAAATGAAACAAAGAGTTTGCATTGTAATCTCGGTGGGACCGATCGCTCATCTCGGTTTGACCGAAACATTACAAAGGGAAACAGAGAGATTACAATCCCATCTCGGTGAGACCGAGATCCCTATTGGTGAGACCGATTTGCCTAGGGTTTGTGGCAGTGGCTATGTCATTTGAACTCGGTGGCGTCGGATAGAAAGAATCGGTGGGGCCAAGTTTGACTTATGGTTTATGTCATATGTGGATGTGATAAAGTAGTTGAGGGCTTTGGAGCATATCACTAAGCATTTTGAGCAAGCAAGCCATTAAGCAACACCTCATCCCTCCTTGATAGTATTGGCTTTTCCTATAGACTCAATATGATCTTGGATCACTAAAATAGAAAATGTAGAGTCTTGAGCTTTGAGCTTGAGACAATCCTTTTATCCTTAGCATTTTGAGGGATCCACTTTTCTCATCCATGCCATGCCAATCATTGAGCTTTCCTGAAATATTTATCTTGAAGTAGCATTAGCTCAATGAGATATATGTTGTTAGGAATTACCAAAACCACCCAGGGATAGTTGCACTTTCTCAAGGCCTCATACTCAGCTGCATTGTTAGTACAAGGAAACATCAACCTTAGCACATAACAAAACTTGTCGCCTCGAGGGGAAGCTAAAACAACTCCATCCCCCGAGCCCTCCAATTTCCTGGATCCATCAAAGTGAATAGTCCAATATGTATTGTCCAGCTTCTCTTCAGGCATCTGCAACTCTGTCCAATCGTTGATGAAATCCACAAGTGCCTGAGACTTGATAGCAGTGCGTGACACATACTTTAAACCATGAGGCCCAAGCTCAATGGCCCACTTGGCGACTCGTCCTGTGGCTTCTCTGTTCTGGATGATATCTCCTAAAGGAGCAGAACTAACCATAGTGATGGGATGACCTAGAAAATATTGTTTAAGCTTCCGGCTGGCCATGAACACCCCATAAACAAGCTTCTGCCAATGTGGATATCTCTGCTTGGACTCAATAAGCACCTCACTCATGTAATAAACCAGCCGTTGAACTGGATATTCTTTGCCAGCCTCCTTGCGCTCCACCACTATGGACACACTGATAGCACGTGTGTTAGCAGCCACATATAGCAATAATGGATCCTTATCAATGGGAGCAGCAAGAACCGGCGGCTCAGCTAGCTGCCTCTTCAAATCTTCAAATGCATTGTTATCAGCATCACTCCAGACAAAGTCGCCCATTTTCTTCATCATCTGATACAGCGGTATGGCCTTCTCACCTAACCGGCTTATGAAACGGCTTAAAGCAGCAATAAGACCCACCAAACGCTGAACATCATTGATACACTTGGGTTTTGCCAAAGAAGTGATAGCATTGATCTTCTCCGGGTTAGCCTCAATGCCTCTGTTAGAAACCATAAATCCCAAAAGCTTGCCTGCTGGCACACCAAAGACACACTTGGCTGGGTTAAGCATCATCTTGTAGACCCGGAGATTATCAAAGGTCTCCCTTAAGTCATATATCAAGGTCTCCTTCTCTCTGGACTTCACCACAATATCATCCACATAAGCATGACCATTACGCCCAATCTGAGTATGAAGACAATTCTGCACACAACGCTGATAAGTCGCCTGGGCACTGTCCGTGTCAAAACCGGCGGATCTCGGGTAGGGGGTCCCGAACTGTGCGTTTAAGGCTAATTGTAACAGGAGGCAGGGGACACAATGTTTACCCAGGTTCGGGCCCTCTTGATGGAGGTAATACCCTACTTCCTGCTTGATTGATCTTGATGATATGAGTATTACAAGAGTTGATCTACCACGAGATCGTAGAGGCTAAACCCTAGAAGCTAGCCTATGATTATGATTGTTGTTGTCCTACGGACTAAACCCTCCGGTTTATATAGACACTGGAGGGGGCTAGGGTTACACAGAGTCGGTTACAGAGAAGGATATCTACATATCCGAATCGCCAAGCTTGCCTTCCACGCAAAGGAGAGTCCCATCCGGACACGGGACGAAGTCTTCAATCTTGTATCTTCATAGTCCAACAGTCCGGCCAAAGTATATAGTCCCGCTGTCCGGACACCCCCTAATCCAGGACTCCCTCAGTAGCCCCTGAACCAGGCTTCAATGACGATGAGTCCGACGCGCAGTTTGTCTTCGGCATTGCCAGGCGGGTTCCTCCTCCGAATACTCCATAGAAGATTTTGAACACGAGAATCGTGTCCGGCTCTGCAAAGCAAATTCCACATACCACCGTAGAGAGAACAATATTCCACAAATCAAATCTGCTGATAACTTTTGTAGACTGACATCACGCCACGGCCCGGTCAGTATTCGAACCATTTTTTTTACAACCAGCTACTGCACATATTGCGAGGCGGTTTCCTTGGCACGTCTTGTCAAAGTAGAGATCGTGTCCCCTTATCACGGGATTCTCATCAATACGGGCGTGGGTAACCCAACCACGCCATCAACCATGGCGCTTGGGGAATAAGCAATTTCAACGGGCAAGAGGGGAGGCACATGGCTCCTACCGCCTTTATAAAGAGATAAGGATTCCCCCTTTTCACCCACGCCTTCTTCCTCCATTGCTCATCCGCTCTCGCACTCTCGAGCTCCAGCGCCCAAGTTCTCACCTTCTCCGTTAAGCCATTTCAATCATGTCTGGAGCGGGAGGCAAGTGGATGGCCTCCTCTGTTACGGAGGAGGACATTACAAAGCTTAGGGAGGCCGGATACTTAGCCGCAGACATCACACACCGGCTCCCGAACGAAGGGCAGATCATCCCCACTCCGGAACCCCACGAGAGGGTTGTATTTCTCCCCCACTCCATCGACGGATTGGGATTTCCCCTCCACCCTTTTGTCCATGGGCTTATGTTCTACTACGGGCTAAATTTTCATGATCTGGCCCCAAATTTCATCCTCAACATCTCGGTGTTTATCATCGTGTGCGAGGCCTTCCTCCGCATCCCGCCCCACTTTGGCCTGTGGCTAAAGATCTTCAACGTGAAGCCGAAGATAGTGGGGGGTGAGCAAGCGGAGTGCGGAGGCGCCATGGTGGGTAGGATGCCCAATGCCACCTGGCTTGAAGGCTCCTTCATGGAGACCATGAAGGGGTGGCAATCGGGGTGGTTCTATATCACCGAGCCACGCGATGCCAACTGGGCGACGGTCCCCGAATTTCGATCCGGCATCCCCATGCGGCTCACCTCCTGGGAAAAGAAAGGCTTGGCCTGGGGTGCCCCTGCAGAGCTGACCAGACTCGTGAACTGCGTCAAGAATATGTTGGGAAAGAAGATCAAGCTCGTTAACGTGGTTCAGGTCGTGCTCTTCCGCCGGATCCTCCCGTGCCAAATGCGGGCGTCCAATATGTGGGAGTTCGATTCGGCCCAACACCAGATGCCGCGGGAGCTCTTCAACACGACGCATAAAGACGTCTGGAAGGTGTTGTTCAAGGCGTCCAAAGTCCCCCCTCCCCTCACCGAAGACCGTGGACTCAGCGCGAAGCGCCCTGCCAATCCGGTAAGCCTTCCATCTTTCAAGACGAGCCTTTAAGTATATTTGGGGGGGGGGGGGCTAAGCCACCATGATGATTTAGCAGGAATATGTGGTGACGGCAGAGTGGCTCAACTGTCTGGCTCCACTACCTGAAGATACAACAACCGTTCTCCTAACGGAGATGCTGGTTCCGGCGCCTTACAAGGTGCCAGAGAAGAAGGCCAAGAAGAAGGCCACGAGGACCAGGAAAGGTATCCGACGCAAAGCCGTGTCGGACGCATCGTCCGAAGACGTCGAGGCACCCTCCTCCAATGAAAATGAGGAGGAGGAAGAGGAAGTCCCTCCCCCAACCAGGGAGGAGAAGAAAAGGAAGGCCGCCCCTTCCAGGGAGGACGAAGGGTCCAAGAGGGGAAGAAACCTCCCTCTGGACCAATCCACCACCGTCGCCTACAGTGACGAGGAGTGGCTGCCCAGGGACAAGCCCCGGGCGAAGTCGTAAGTGTCCGGATACTACCTTCCGATATGTTCCGCTTTATTTGCTTTCTAACATGTTAAACATGATCATGCAGTCCATCCAAAGCCCATATAGGCGCATCCTCCTCGGATGGGTCTTTGAGTCCATCGGAGATGAACAGCTATTCGCTCCCGACGACCACATCCCCCGTCCCGCGGACGACACCGAGGTGTTGTCCCAGAGGATACCGGAGTAGGGCAGATGATTCTGGAGACGCCGCAAGGCGAAATCCCAGGCGCTGGGCTCATGGGGGGAAAGACCCCATGGATTTTGACGACGGGGGCTGCAACAAGTCCGGCTCCCATCCGGACACTGCATCGGAACCCCGAACGGTTCCGGATTCAGGTAGGCAGCCCCTCGCTAAGGAGGACGAGCCACCTTTTATGATGACCTCTGTCCAACCAGAGGCATCGAACAATTTGCTGGAAGCGCTTCACGGCGCTTTTGTTGACGAAGAGCACTGTACTCTCATGAGTACGGTGATTGAGAAGGTTCGGTCCGCCAAAAGCGGGTTGACCGAAGCCTGTGCTAGCCTCCTAAAGGGCTTTGAGGTAAGTAATCTCATTAAGAGGAAATATCATAGCATAGATAGTAGCCTCTGATGCTCTGTGTGGTGTTCATAAAGAAAAGCCGAACAAAGGATCAAAAAATGTTCGCAGGAGTCTAATCATGTTATGTGAATGTGAATATGCAGGCCTCACTGTTGGCCGCCGCCGCCCGCATTGCGGAGGTCTCCGGACTGAAGCAGAACCTGTGGTGGGCCGAAGAAGAGCTTGGCCTCGTGAAGAGGCAGCTCGAAGAGAACAAAGGTAAGTTATACCCCGTCCGTAAGTTATATAAAAAATTATTGATGCTAATGGAAGCAATGTGAATGTTTAATAGGGGCCATGATTGAAGTGGCGGCCCTTAAGAAAGCGCTGTCCGAGGCTGAAGACAGGGCGGCCAAGGAGCGCACCGAGCGTGAGAAGCAAGATGCTCGGGTAAATGAGGTCCAACAAGAGCTCCAGGACCTCGTCAAGAAATGTGAGTCCCTGGAGCGTGAATCTAAGACGCGAGAGTCCGAGCTTGCGAAGGCCCTCCAGAGTGCGCACCGAAGCCCAAAAGGCCCTCCAGGAAATCGAGACGTCCAAGAAGATAGCGGCGGGCAAGGTATTCATTATGCAAATCAAGCATGTGAATGAAACTTTCCTTTTACTTACCCGAATTCGGAGCTCTCTAGGAGTGTTCGCCGATCTGCCACGCAGCATGTCGGATGCCGCGGAGTTCTACCGTGCGGAAAAGGGGAGCTCTATGGAGAAGCTGTTCTGGTCCCAGTATATTGGGACCGAATATACGATGCCCTTGAGTGACCAGCTGAAGCAATTGGTCGAGCTACACAAGGCGGCCGAACTGGCCATGAAAGACTTTATAGTCCGGCTGTGGCCTGGCGAGCCCCTGCCCGACAGCTACTTCGGCCTTATAAAGCGGATGGTGCATGCCTGTCCGCGGCTTGAAGTCATTAAGCGGTCCGTCTGCATTGAAGGTGCGTGCAGGGCCCTCACCTGTGTAAAAGTGCACTGGGCGAAGACGGACGCCGAGAAGCTGGTGAAGGAGGTGCCGCCGAAGGACAAAGAGCATCGTTACCCTGAGAAGTATCATGACGACATCCTGGGTGCCCGCCTTGTGGCGGATGAATGTGCTAAGGATGTGATATTTGAATGAAATGTGATCTTGTCATCCTGTAATACGAAAACTAGTTCATGTGCGTTATGCAACGCTTGTTGATTTAAAATATTACCTTCTCTGCGGCCGTTTATCAAATCTGAGAGTTGGCCAGTCGTCGGCTTCCGCCCCTGTGTAGCTAGTACCGGGGTGTTTGGGATAAATCTAAACACTCTTAATCCAAATTTTTGGTCCTTTAAGGAGGTGTTTAGCGCAACGAACAAGGTAATCAGACTATATAGCTTTATCACTCTCACTTGGCCATAGAAGTCTACAATTTTAAATTTTGGCGAAGCCCCTAGTATTCGGAAGGCCGAAGTTGGGGCGCTATACAGGCCCAAATCAGACAAGGCCGATTCCTCGCCCGAAGTGGAAAAAATCTTTAAGGATTTGAGACCTCTCGAACAACGACCAGCTCTCGCCGCATCATGACAGTCAGTTTTCGGCTTTCTCTACTGAGGTTCTCGTCCGGAAGAACCAGGACACAATCGCAGTAGTTCTCCCTGCGCTACCTTAGCCGATATAGCGGAACATAAGGCACCAAAACAAGGGAGCTGGGCAAACCCAACTATTGACCCAAGACATGATTCGGAGCTGATGCATATAATGCTATAAGTTCGGGGTGCTGCACTGTCAAAAGTGTTCGGACTTTTCTCGCCATGTTATGGGGTACACTGAAGCCCCTGGCGAACTGAACGTACCATAGTGTACGGGTGCGATTTGCAATAAATAAATAGTATAATGCGGAATATGGAGAAAATGCAATAATAAGCTAACGATGTATGTTTCTTCTACTGTTATTCGAATGAAACGTCGAAGCATATGTGTACAAGAAGTGCGATAAGCAAAATAGGACTATTTAACATGTCCTAACCAAGGGTAAGCTACGTATGGGTATATAAAACAGGTATAAATATCATTAACAGAGACCACCTGGGTATTTATTTGTACGTCAAAGCTTCTGATCTCCTTGGTTTTCCTTTCCATGATGAGTCCGATAATCCGGCTGTCTGAAAGGGCTTCCAGAAAATTGGGTCCTGGAGGAAAGAAAATGATGAAGGGATACGGGTCCCCCTAGCGGTTGAGCCGCATTATGGACCGCGTCATAGATGTGCATCCGCCCGTGCCCATGGTATTTTTAGTGCGTAATTATGTACTCGGGACACAAGTTTCGCCGCTTGGCTGGGACTAGGACGGAGGCCGAATTGCCAATGCAGCTCTGGACGCGCTGGATGATCCTCCTACGGGGTATTCTGGACTCGCTTGACGGTGTCCGGGTTGTTCATCGCCGAGTTGGTTGTTTGCCTAAGAAGGCTGCTTTGTACTTTGTCCGCTAGGGCCGCCGCATGCTCCTCCGTACATAGGGAGCGCTCTATATTTCCATTAATTGTTATAACCCCGTGAGGTCCTGGCATCTTGAGCTTGAGGTATGCGTAGTGCGGCACCGCATTGAATCGAGCAAATGCGTTTCATCCTAGTAGGGCATGATAACCACTACGGAAGGGGACGATATTGAAGATTAACTCCTTGCTTCAGAAGTTGTTCGGAGATCCGAAGACTACTTCCAATGTGATTGAGCCCGTACAACAGGCCTCTACACCTGGTATTACACCTTTAAAGGTGGTTTTGGTGGGTTTGATCCTTGAGGGATCGATGCCCATTTTGCGCACTGTGTCCTGGTAAAGCAGGTTCAGGCTGCTACCACCGTCCATGAGGACTCGTGTAAGGTGGAATCCGTCAATGATTGGGTCTAGGACCAATGCGGCCAAACCGCCATGATGGATACTGGTAGGATGGTCCATGCGATCGAAGGTGATCAGACAGGAAGACCATGGGTTGAACTTTGGGGCGACTGGCTCCATCGCATAGACGTCCCGTAGTGCACGCTTCCGTTCCCTCTTGGGAATATGGGTTGCGTATATCATATTCACCGTTTTTACCCGGGGAGGGAATTTCTTCTGTCCTCCTGTGTTCGGCAGCCGGGGCTCCTCGTCGTCATTCCTATGTAGCCCCTTGTCCTTGTATTCGGCGTTCAACTTGCCGGCCTGCTTAAATACCCAACATTCTCTGTTGGTATGGTTGGCTGGTTTGTCAGGGGTGCCATGAATTTGACATGAGCGATCAAGTATGTGGTCTAAACTAGATGAGCCCGAATTGTTTCTTTTGAACGCCTTTTTCCGCTGACCGGATTTCGAGCCTCTGAATCCGACGTTGACTGCTGTGTCTTCCGCATTGTCACCAATGTTCCGGCGCTTGTGTCTATTGTGTCGTGGCTTGCCGTTGCTGTCTCTAGCGTCTGAATCGCCAGAGTTTTTTGGATTGATGTTGCTGTGAGCCAGCTAGTTGTCCTCGCCCGCGCAAAAGCGGGTCATGAGTGTCGTAAGGGCTGCCATGGATTTGGCTTTTCTTGGCCGAGGTGTCGGGCAAGCCATTCGTCACGGATGTTATGCTTGAAAGCTGCTAAGGCTTCGACATCCGGACAATCGACAATTTGGTTCTTTTTAGTTAGGAACCGAGTCCAGAATTTCCTGGCTGACTCTCCGGGCTGTTGTGTTATGTTACTTAAGTCATCAGCATCTGGGGGTCGCACATAAGTGCCTTGGAAGTTGTCGAGGAATGCGTCTTCCAGGTTCTCCCCGCTACCGATGGAGTTTGCTGGCAAGCTATTCAGCCAATGCCGAGCTGGTCCCTTGAGCTTTAGTGGGAGATACTTGATGGCGTGTAGATCATCTCCGTGGGCCATGTGAATGTGTAGGAGAAAATCTTCAATCCATACCGTGGGGTATGTGGTGCCATCATATGATTCAATGTTTACGGGTTTGAACCCTTATGGGAATTCATGATCCATTACTTCGTTAGTGAAGCATAGGGGGTGTGCGGCGCCTCTATGCCGGGCTATATCATGACGCTATTCGAGTGATTCTGGTCTGTTGTATTCGGCCCGGCCGGACTTTTGCTTAGTGTATCCGGTGCGTCGGTCATCGTCGCGCATTGTGGCGCGCCCCCGCGATCCGTAGATCAATCTTGACTGTCCTACTTTGTTTTCCAATACATCTCGCAGGTCCTTCGTGTGGCCCCCGGCCTACGCGTTTTTGCTTGTTTGGCGACGGGGTGCGGTCTGGACTTCGGGCTTACACATTGCTTTGTCTCAGCCACGTGGTGGCCGGTCAGCCGCTTCATGCGCTGGTAGTGTGGGCTTTAATGCCTCCTCTTCGAGTTGAGATAGCAACCTGGACTTTGGGTAACTTTTTGTAGGGCGCTCGAGTCTGTATTCCTCGGCAGCCAGGACCTCGGTCCATCTATCAGTTAGCAGATCTTGATCAGCTTGAAGCTGTCGCTGCTTTTTCTTCAGGGTTTTTGCAGTGGCCATAAGTCGGCGCTTGAAACGCTCCTGCTCGACGGGATCCTCAGGCACAATGAATTCGTCGTTGCCAAGGCTCACCTCGTCTTCAGAGAGAGGCATGTAATTATCATCCTCTGATTCTCCATCTGTTGCCTGCTCCTTAGGGCTAGTTTGCCCCTCTTCCTGCTCGGCCTGCTCGAAGCCTGGCTCGGCAGGATTGTTTTCGTCTTTGGCACCATCCGGACTATTGTCATCTATTGTGCCGGTATCATTATTTTTGCCATGGCGGGGCTTGGAGCGGCGTCTATGGCGCCGGTGCCTAGATTGCTTCTCCGGGGGTTTATCCTCCGTCGCCTCATCGCCATCGCTTGCTTTGGGGGTGTCCACCATATATATGTCATATGATGAGGTGGTTGTCCAGCGCCCGATAGGCGGTGGTTCCTGTTCATCTCCTGCATCATCGTCCATACCGTCGATGTCTTCGGAGTCGAAGTCGAGCACGTCAGTTAGGTCATCGACAGTGGCTATTAAGTAGGTGGTGGGTGGGTGCCAAATTTCTTCATCGTCCGCTTCCCACTTGAGCCGGACATAGTTCGGCCAAGTGTCTCCTGACAAAGAGAGAGACCTTAATGAGTTTAGCACGTCGCCCAAGGGCGAGTGCTGAAAAACATTCGCGGAGGTGAACTCCATGACTGGTGCCCAATCGGATTCGATAGGCACGGGCGCACGCGGTTCGGATCCTGTAGCCGGAGACGAGTCCGAGGGTCCGAGGGCACCGAACTCATAGGAGGTGGGAAGTGTATTCAGCTCCAAGGCTCATGAGTGCGCTTCCTCCGTGGCGGGGTCCATCCACCTGTCCTCGGATGGCACAGTCTGCTCCAGATTGTTTCCCGGAGCAGCCACAGGTGCGATAACCCGAGTACTGTCCGATGGCAGATCTAGGTCATGCTCATCGGGACTGTCCAGTGCACCTGACATGGGCTCGGACCCGCTGAAGATCAAGTCTCCATGGATGTCGGTAGAGTAGTTTAGGTTCCCGAACCTGACCTACTGGCCAGGGGCGTTGAGGGAGTCCTGGATAAGGGGGTATCCAGACAGCCAGACTATATTTGACGTCTAGACTATAGAAGCGTCAAGATACAAGACTCAAGACTTCGGCTCGTGTCCGGATGGGACTCTCCTTTGCGTGGTAGACAAGCTTGGCGATCCGGATATTATGTTTCCTTCCTTGTAACCGACTCCATGTAAACCCTAGCTCTCCGGTGTCTATATAAACCGGAGAGGATGGTCCTTAGAAGGCCGATCACATTTACAATCATACCATCATAGGCTAGCTCTTAGGGTTTAGCCTCTATGATCTCGTGGTAGATCAACTCTTGTATTCCACATATCTTCAATATTAATCAAGAAGGAAGTAGGGTTTTACCTCCATCGAGAGGGCCCGAACCTGGTAAACATTGTGTCCCTTGCTTCCTATTACCATCAGCCTAAGACGCACAGATCGGGACCCCCTACCCGAGATCCGCCGGTTTTGACACCGACATTGGTGCTTTCATTGAGAGTTCCTTTGCGTCTCCGCTGCAAAGGCTCGATGGCTCGTCTCATTGTCAAGGACGACATCACCTGTGGGGGAGCGCTGGCTGTAGGCCAGACTCTCCGACTTGGCGGCTTCGTTATGACCGCCCCATCGGCTGTCGCGCCGACGATGGCCTCTCAGGTCATCACGCATAACCTTCGCATTGATTCGGAGCTTGCCAAACAGATGGATCCGATGAAGCTCTCCCCTCTTAATGAGCTCTTGGATCACATCGCCGCTTTGGGAGTCGCTAAGAACTACGACCGGATTGGGCTTAAACCCGACCAGAGGGATATTAGATCCCCGCCGACCACCCATGAGATAGTGGTAGTGGAGGAAGCACACGTGGGTTGCTCCTCAACTTTGAGGATGAATTATGTCCGGATCACCGAACTCACTGAGCCAAACACCCACCCAAAGGAATATGTGACCCAGGTCCCGGACTTAGAATCGGGCGCTAGGCCAAGGGGATTAGGTAATACTCCAGATCCCGAACTATCAGGTTCGGCACTTCCCGTGCCCCCGGGCGTCAGATCGGATCAAAATACGGATCCAGCCAACGACGCCCGCTCGGACCTGATCCGTCTCTCCCGTGTCCGGCAGGAACCCCAGGAGACGGTACATCGTTACTGGGCCAGATTCCTCCTTGCTCTTAATAAGGTCAAGGACTATCACGAGGAGGACGTAGTCTCTCTTTTCTGCAGGAACTGCACGAACAAAGGACTCCTTAATGCTATAAGTCGCCATGACATAGCGCACTTTACAGACTTGGCGACCATAGTACAAAAGTACTGTGCGATGGAAAGTGCCTGGAAAACCCAAACAGAATTTTGGGATTGTACGGCCCTCACCGGAACCTTTGTCTGAACTAAACGGCCAAACTCTCGTAAGTCGACCAATTCAATTCCCAAGAAACCAAAACCCGCCCCAGGGCATGTAACCATATTGGAGGAATGGCTCAACGGGCTGTGTAAGCTTCACATCACGCCAGGGGCAACGCCGACCCATAGCCTTAGAGCATGTTGGATACTCCGGCAGGTAGCCAAGAGTGGCGAGGATCTCCTCGAGAGCCATAAAGCAAAACTACATCCCGCTAAGGAATACAATACGGTGCTGACGATCTTTGAGACCTTCGCCTCAAACAATAGGCGCAAGCGAGCGCATCGAAGCTCCGCTGAAATTTGCCATGTGGCAAAGGTAAACCCGTGGAACGACACGGCTATAACCTTCAATGCCAGTGACGAACCCCAATTTCAGTCCGTCCGGGCGCCGGCCGCCCTGGTTCTCAACCCAATAGTGGATGGCTTTCGGCTCACTAAAGTACTCATGGACGGCGGAAGCGGATTAAACCTAATCTATGAAGAAACACTCAAGAAGATGGATATTGACAAAAGCTGCATTGAACAAAGTGGGACGACCTTCAGGGGAATCATCCCTAGTCGAGAGGCACGGTGTGCGGGAAAAATCACACTCGACGTGGTATTTGGTACCCCAGAGAATTACAGGTCCGAAGAAATCACCTTCCAAGTGGTTCCTTTCAATAGCGGATACCACACCCTTCTAGGGCGGGACGCGTTTGCGAGCTTTCAAGCCATACCCCACTACGGGTACATGAAGCTTAAAATGCCCGGACCCAATGGAATCATCACTCTAGCTAGTGATCCGGACGTCGCACTCTGCACCGAAAACAAAACCGCTGCGCTGGCCTTGGAAGCATTATCCGAAGCCCTAGCGGCAGAAGAATTAACCACGCTATGTGCCACCATGGACAGGGACGACATGATACTCGACAAGCAACCCAAGTCCACCTCATTCAAACCCGTAGATGAGATAGTCAAATTCCAAGTCCACCCAACGGACCCCACGAAGACAGCCTCCATCGGGACACATTTGAACCCTGCTATGGACGCCGCATTGCGCGACTTCTTGCGCGAGAATTGGGATATCTTCGCCTGGCATCCATCGGACATGCCGGGCATCCCACGTGGATTGGCCGAACACAGCCTCAACATACTGAAGGATACAAACCTGTTAAACAGACCCTAAGGCGATTTTCAGAGCCCAAACGGCAAGCCATGGGGGAGGAGCTAGCCAAGCTACTTGAGGCCGGATTCATCAGAGATATCAAACATCCGGATTGGCTGGCGAACCTGGTAATGGTACCAAGGAAGGACAAATCCTGGCGCCTGTGCGTCGACTTCAAAGACCTTAACAAGGCTTGCCCCAAGGATCCCTTTCCCCTCCCTCGCATCGATCAAATCATCGATGCCACAGCCGGACACGACTCGCTGTGTTTCCTTGACGCATACTCTGGATACCATCAAATAAAGATGGCAGAGTCCGACCAAGCTGCAACAGCTTTTATAACGCCATATGGCCCTTTCTGCTTCAACACTATGCCTTTCGGCCTTAAGAATGCCGGAGAAACCTATCAACGCATGATTCAAACATGCCTGGAAAAGCAAATCGGCAAAACAGTGGAGGCATACGTGGACGACGTAGTCGTAAAGACAAGACACGCCGAAACCCTAATTGATGACTTGAGGCTTACGTTCGACAACTTACGAACGTACGACATCAAGCTGAATCCGGAGAAATGCATTTTCGGCGTACCCCCTGGAAAACTGCTGGGCTTCATCGTTTCCAATAGAGGAATTGAAGCTAATCCGGCAAAAATCCGAGCTTTGTCACAGTTGGCTATACCAATAGACCTCAAACACATCCAGAAACTAGCTGGATGCGTGGCTGCTTTAAGCCGCTTTATCTCCAGATTAGGAGAAAAGGCATTACCTCTTTATCGCCTCCTTCGGCGCATCGAACACTTCGTGTGGACGGACCCAGCCACGACCGGACTAGATGAAATAAAGACCTTATTGGCCAGTAATCCAGTCCTAACAGCACCAACTATCGGCGAACCTATGCTGGTGTACATAGCTACAACACATCAAGTTGTAAGCGCAGTACTTATCGTCGAATGAGAGGTTGACGGATATAAATTCCCGCTACAGAAGCTGGTTTATTACGTATCCATAGTCCTCACCCCATGCAAAGCCCAGTACCCACACTATCAAAAAATAGCATATGCGGTCTTCATGTCATCCCGGAAGCTACAACACTACTTTCAAGAGTGTTCGATTACGGTGGCCTCCGAAGTACCGCTAAATGACATAATAAATAACCGCGATGCCACGGGCCGGATTGCCAAATGGGCCATCGATTTCCTTCCGTTTGACATAACATACAAGCCTCGGCGGGCTATCAAGTCGCAAGTATTATCTGACTTTGTCGCCGAATGGACGGAAGCCGAACTCCCTAAAGAGTACAGCGCGTACTCTAACTGGATCATGCACTTCGACGACTCTAAAATGCTGGCCGGATTGGGAGCAGGCGTCGTCCTGACCTCTCCCACCGGAGACACAGTCCAATACGTCCTCCAAATATTATACACAGACTCCAACAATACAACCGAATACGAGGCTCTGTTGCACGGTCTTCGGATGGCAATCTCTATGGACATTCAACGCCTAGAAGTGCGCGGAGACTCAAACCTCGCAATATCACAAATAAATGTAGACTTTGATGCCAAGGATCTGAAAATGGCGGCCTATCGCAATGTCGTCCTTAAAATGTCAGCTCGGTTCGAGGGGCTCAAATTCCACCATGTGGCTCAAGAAAACAATCTAGCGGCAGACGTCCTTGCCTGCATCGGTGCTAAACGCGACCCCGTCCCACCAAACATATTCCTGGAAAGACTATTCAAGCCATCCGTGGTATGGGAAGGGGAACCCGGCAATACCAGCACGGATCCGAATACATCCCCAGATTCCGAACTATCAGACATAGTCGGAGGTTCTACCATCGAAATAACATCGTCAGCCCATGAAATAATGGCTGTCATCGCCCCGTGGACTGAGCCTTTCTTGGCCTACCTAAATAGGCAGGATCTCCCTGAAGACCAAAACGAAGCACGCTGCATTGTCCGGCGTTCTAAAGCTTACAAAGTCCATGAAGGAGAGCTCTATAAGAAAAGTGGTACTAGAGTGCTCCAAAGGTGCATCTCCGAAGAGGAAGGGCGGCAGCTCTTGGTTGAGATCCATGCCAGACTGGGCGGGCACCATGCTGCGGCTCGAGCACTAGTCAGCGAGGCCTTCCGTACAGGTTTCTGTTGGCCAACGGCCCGAGCAGATGCACAGGACCTTGTCCAACACTGCGTCGGTTGCCAACTCTTCGCCAATCATAGTCATATGCCCCCTACCGCTCTCCAAACAATCCCCATAACTTGGCCCTTCGCGGTCTGGGGGCTGGATATGGCTGGACCCCTTAAAGGGGGAAGCCATAAGCAAAAATACCTTCTGGTCATGGTTGACAAGTTCACCAAATGGATAGAAGCCAAACCAGTGAAAACGGCCGAGTCCGGACCAGTCATAGACTTTATATCCGGGGTCGTACACTGATACGGTGTCCCCCACAACATCATCACCGATAATGGCTCAAACTTTACAGCCGATGAAGTGAAAGCTTGGTGTGGCAAAATGGGCATTAAGCTCGACTATGCTTCTGTCTACCACCCTCAGAAAAATGGTCAGGTCGAAAGGGCAAATGGTCTCATCATGAGCGGCATCAAACCTAGACTAGTGCGATCCTTGACAGAGTCAGATACTCACTGGGGGCTGCGGACCACACCAAATCACACCACCGGATACACACCATTTTTTATGGTGTACGGCGCGGAAGCAGTACTACCATGCGACATAATACATGATTTGCCACGCGTACGCATGTACGAAGAGAAGGAAGCTGAGTTAGATCGGCAGGATAATTTGGATGCCCTGGAGGAGGAGCGTGATGTCGCTAAGGCTCGTTCCGCATTCTATCAGCAACAGGCTCGACAATACCAAAGCAGAGAAGTGCGGGCCAAAACTTATAATATTGGCGAACTCGTTCTATGCTTACCAGAGAAGAAGGACAAGCTCAAACCCAAGTGGGAAGGCCCATTCATCATCGATAAGGTTCTCACCGGAGGAGCGTACCGCTTATGTAATGCGTCCGATAACAGACTCGAGCCGAACCCATGGAACGTGGCTAGACTCCGGAGATTCTATGCCTAGCACCGAAGTTAGTGTTCGTCTCCTTAACCCTCCTTTTTAATACTGCTCCCACCCCTTTTTTTCCTTTTTTCCTTTCTCGGTCCCTTCCCTTTCACACACAATATTCAATACAGTGTAGATTCCCGGATTATTCTGGCCGCACTATGTGTGTAAACTTTACCCGGGGGCTTCCTATACGGAAGCTTAATATAAATTACTCTCAGGGCTCTTGGCTCGTCACACATGCGTTTCTCTTTCCAGGTGCGCCTTTTCTTCACCATTATATGCATCGATATGACTTAAGACGTGGCCAAGCTGGGTTGCCTGGCTCCTGTGTTTATGCCCTACGTTCCCGTTAATTCGGCTAGGGCATAAGGGGAGCACCTCTGCGATTGTTACTGTCGGTTGAGCCGGATGTGTACCTCAGACTGGGTGAAGCCGAAAGCTAGTTTCCTTAAGAGAATATCCGGTCGGTGAACAAAAGATGTCTTTGTTTATTATAACATTAATCCCTAGAAGTTTTGTATCCTGCGCTTTGGTTCGTAGTCCGGACATGTGCCTTGACACATGCTTACCTAGGGAAAGGAACCCTTAACGGAACTATTCTCCCTGGAAGATGTTTCTTGCTAACCATGCAATATAACATAACTAGTTGGGTACTTGTCTGTTCAAGCACTTATGACCCCTACGCCTGGTCTCCATGCATACTCCAGTTTTATATAACCGAGTGGGTATTCGGACACACCCCGGACTTTAGGATCCGGGGGCTGAAGCGAAAAGGTTCGCCACGACAAAAGATTTTAATCCGGCTAGGGGATACTTATGTCCATCGAATTACACAGTCAATTGGACTGATTATATTCATCCTCTATACCATCCAATAGGCTATCTAACCTACAATCCTGTTGAGAATACTTTGCGGCTAGCGCCACCTGGTCATATACCAGACTCACGGGGATTTCTTGCCCATTTGGCCCGGCCGGTCCAACTTTGGCCATATGGTTCGGGTTCAGCTTGGTGTAGCGCGTCTTCACCATTTCCCATGCTTCTCTTGCACCTTGCCGGCAGGTGGATACCTTTCATAAGCGGAAGCGCTGCCGTGCTCAATGAAGCATGTCCACAAGCCCCCCCATGCCTTTTGGCAGGGTGCTTGAGGGCCACAACAACTTCGCAATGCCCTGCATCACCTGCCGAGCTCGCTCATGCAGTTGTGAGAGGTCCTGCAGTAGATCACCTGCAAAAGCGGGCATCTTCTCCTTAGGGCAACCCGTTAGCATTCCTGCAAACATAACTTTTTCAATATGCTTCCTCGCCGAACTATACTACAGTTTGTTTGGGCACTTATGATAAATGCCACGGCGAAGCCTTTTGTTCTCCTTCATGGAGCCTGCCAGCTGTGCGCGGACGTCTTTCAATTCCACGTCTAGCCGAACATTGGCATCCTGGAGCATATTCTTATCATGCTTCACTTGCGTTAGAATGTGCTCACCGGCCTTTAGTTGCCTCTGGAGATGCGACTCGTCATCCCCGCCGCCCTCCGGATTTACTCCGGGGTTGTCTACAGAACTTTCTGTTAAATTCGTCATACTAGCTAGTTGCCAACTGGTGCATGTTCATAAAATTCGGATAAAAATTACCACATGAGGCCTTCTGGGATTCCTCTAGCTTGGCAACTATGGCCCTCAGTTGTGTTTTGCACTCCTCCAGCTCCCGAGACAATTGCTCGTTCTTATCTACAAGAACCTGCGCATGAATTGATACTTAAAACTGTTGCTTCAACCGTTTCAAGTCTGAGGGGCTACTACTATATATATGCTGATTAAGCTTTCTTACCCGTATATCTTTGGTATACCGGACTGTCGCCCGAGCAAGTCCACTTTGAGCAGCTCGGATGTATGCGTCTCCCGAATTGAAGGCATTAAATGCCTCTTCGGAAAAGATGTTGTTGCGAAGCACGGCCCGTCGACGCCGATGATGCATGGCGCTCTCTACGTCCGAATTTGTGGCAGAGAGCAAGTCCGCGTCCTCTGTCGGAGGACTATGTGGCGTCAGCCCTACGTCCGCCTCCTCTCTCGGAGTTGGTCCTGGAGCCCGACTGGTGGAGGCGTGGTTGGCAGGATCCCCGGATACTGTCTGGATATTCCTCTTCCTGCCAAGACGTACAAAGGGCACCGTTATACTCCGAACGACAACAAATTACATGACAAGTTGTTTTCTTACCTCTGTAGAGGTGTGTCGGTTCTAGTCGCCTTCGTCTTGAGCCTACCCGATTCGGACACCTGTGGCTGACGGGTCCCTAGGTGCTCAGCCCTGCGCTCTGAACGTCGCTTCTGTAAAAACGCGACATGTCAGGGATAAGGTGTGACATCAGGAAAGAATCCTCTTCGGAGGATCAAGTTTTTGGCTTGGCTTACGTGCGACGAAGGTAATAGTCCGGGATAATCAGCTACGATAGCTACCGGGGCACCGTCACGGCTCGCCCGACAAAATATCCCATCGACAAGCTCCACGGCCGCATCCGGGTCTTCTTTGAGTCCCGGATCCAGGGCCCTTTTGGGGTCCTCTGGCTGTGGGGAAGGGCTAGAGATTCCTTCCACGTCCCTCCTCAGTTCCCGCTCAGAAAATGCAGGTAACCTTAGCAAAGTACGCCACAATAAGTGAAGTGATGAAATAAATGACGACTTACCCAGTTCGGGGGGTTGTACATGGAGAATCCGTCTCGCGGTTTGATACGAAGGAATTCTTCCTCTCCTCCTTTGTACAGGTCGGACAGTATCCTTGCCATTGTGGTGGGGGAGTCCGGGCCCTTCCGGCCACAGCGGGTGGCATCGTCTATCCCGTTGTAGTGCCACATGGGATTGCTCCGGTATTGAAGCGGTTGTACTCCCCGCATTATGCATATTGCCATCACCTCGACTATCGTCAGTTCGGATTTGGCCAGTAACTTTATCCTACTCATCAGGAAATGTACTTCCCTGGAATCCTCTTCTCGGGGGCCGCGGGGGCGCTAGCTTACATGTGCCCTCGGTGGGGTGTTACTGAATTTGGGGAGTCCTGTCCGGACTGGATCCGGAAGGGGAGCGTCATCGATGTAAAACCACTCTGAAGTCTAGTTATCTGGCGCCTTCTTGGGAGTACCGGATAGGTATCCGGTCTCAGCGATACGCCATATTTCGGCCCCGCCCACTTGACATAGGGATTCTCCCTGGTTGCGGGGGACAAGGCAGAACAACTTCTTCCACAGTCTGAAATGAGCCTCGCAGCCTAGAAATAGCTCGCAGAGGGCGACGTACCCTACTATATGCAGTAAGGAGGCTGGGGTAAAGTCGTGCAACTGGAGGCCGTAGAACTCCAGAAGGCCACGAAGGAATGGGTGAATAAGAGACTCGACGCCCCTTAACACATGTGAAATTAAGCATACCTGCTCCTCTGGAGATGGATTGGGGGATCTCTCCGCTTGTTCCCCACCATTATAGGTGGCCACTCCGGCTCAGACAGGGACCATGAACGCTGGCGGGAGGAGCCCTTGGGTTTGTAACTTTACCAAGCGGCTATGGGAAACTGAACACTCTCCCCAGTCCCCCGGCTTGGGGCAAGGGGAGCGAGCAGAAGAGCTGTGACGACCGGCCATGTTGGGGTGGTTTTTTTGGGCGCTCTGTTGGATGCTTGCTCGAGGAGGGAGAGTGAGGTTTGGATCTAGGAATCCCCGTCTCTTCAAATAGACGGTTAGTCCGAAGGACTGAGGGTGGCAAATGCAAAAACGCCTTGACTCCTCGCATTCGCTCGACACATGGAAATGGCCTTTATTGAGGCGCTGATGCCGAGGAGTACAACATTGATGAAGATGCCGGACATTGTTCGTCATGATGGGAACATTGGAGTATTCGGAGGAGGAACCCGCCTTGCAATGCCGAAGACAAGACTGCGCGCCGGGCTCATCGTCATTGAAGCCTGGTTCAGGGGCTACTGAGGGAGTCCTGGATAAGGGGGTATCCGGACAGCCGAACTATATTCGATGTCCGAACTATAGAAGCGTCAAGATACAAGACTCAAGAGTTCGGCTCGTGTTTGGATAGGACTCTCCTTTGCATGGTAGACAAGCTTGGCAATCCAGATATTATGTTTCCTTCGTTGTAACCGACTCCATGTAAACCCTAGCTCTCTGGTGTCTATATAAACCGGAGAGGATGGTCCTTAGAAGGCCGATCACATTTACAATCATACCATCATAGGCTAGCTCTTAGGGTTTAGCCTCTACGATCTCGTGGTAGATCAACTCTTGTATTCCACATATCTTCAATATTAATCAAGCAGGAAGTAGGGTTTTACCTCCATCGAGAGGGCCCAAACCTAGGTAAACATTGTGTCCCTTGCTTCCTGTTACCATCAGCCTAAGACACATAGATCGGGACCCCCTACCCGAGATCCGCTGGTTTTGACACCGACAGGCGTAGTTGTCGATCTGCTCTAGGTGGCCAAGCGAGTTGGCCCGCAGTGCAAAGCCGCCGAATATGAAGATCTGTCCAGGAGGAAAAACCTCCCCTTGGATTGCATCATTGAAGATGATTGAAGGAGTCATCAAGCCTTGTTGCGATGACACAGTGGAACTCTCAATGAAAGCACCAATGTCGGTGTCAAAACCGGCGGATCTCGGGTAGGGAGTCCCGAACTGTGCGTCTAAGGCTAATGGTAACAGGAGGCTGGGGACACGATGTTTACCTAGGTTCGGGCCCTCTCGATGGAGGTAATACCCTACTTCCTGCTTGATTGATCTTGATGATATGAGTATTACAAGAGTTGATCTACCACGAGATCGTAGAGGCTAAACCCTAGAAGCTAGCCTATGATTATGATTGTTGTTATCCTACGGACTAAACCCTCCGGTTTATATAGACACTGGAGGGGGCTAGGGTTACACAGAGTCAGTTACAGAGAAGGAGATCTACATATCCGAATCGCCAAGCTTGCCTTCCATGCAAAGGAGAGTCCCATCCGGACATGGGACGAAGTCTTCAATTTTGTATCTTCATAGTCCAACAGTCCGGCCAAAGTATATAGTCCGGCTGTCCGGATACCCCCTAATCCAGGACTCCCTTAGGCACCCTTGAGCCCAAAAGGCATAGATACATAGCAGAAGGCTCCAGAAGGAGTAATAAAAGCCGTCTTCTCGTGGTCCTTAATTGCCATCTTGATCTGATGATAACCAGGATAAGCATCCAAAAAACTCAAGCGCTCACAACCTGCCGTACCATCAATGATTTGATCAATACGAGGGAGAGCAAAAGGATCAGCCGGACAACCCTTGTTTAAGTCCATGTAATCCACACACATGCGCTAGGTGCCGTTCTTCTTAAGCACTAGCACCGGGTTAGCCAACCACTCTGGATGAAAAACTTCAACAATGAACCCAGCCGCCAAGAGACGGGCTACTTCCTCACCAATGGCCTTACGCCTCTCCTCATTAAACCGCCAAAGAAACTGCTTGACCGGCTTAAACTCTAGATCAATATTGAGAGTGTGCTCAGCGAGTTCTCTTGGTACACCCGGCATGTCAGAAGGTTTCCATGCAAAGATGTCCCGGTTCTCATGGATGAACTCGGTTAGCGTGCTTTCCAATTTGGGATCCAGATTAGCACTGATACTAAATTGCTTGGATGAATCGCCAGGAACGAAATCGACAAGCTTGGTGTCATCAGCCGACTTAAATTTCATTACTGGTTCATGCTCCGTAGTTGGCTTCTTCAAAGATGTCATATCAGCCGAATCAAAATTATCCTTGTAAAACTTCAACTCTTCCGCTGCACAGACCGACTCAGCATAAGCCACGTCACCTTCTTCGCATTCCAAGGCTACCTTCCGACTACCATGAACCGTGATGGTCCCCTTGTAACCCGACATCTTGATCTGTAGATAAACATAAGACAACCATGAAGGAAATATGCCCTAGAGGCAATAATAAAGTTATTATTTATTTCCTCATATCATGATAAATGTTTATTATTCATGCTAGAATTGTATTAACCAGAAACATGATACATGTGTGAATACATAGACAAACATAGTGTCACTAGTATGCCTCTACTTGACTAGCTCGTTGATCAAAGATGGTTGAGTTTCCTAGCCATAGACATGAGTTGTCATTTGATTAACGGGATCACATCATTAGGATAATGATGTGATTGACTTGACCCATTCCGTTAGCTTAGCACTTGATCTTTTAGTATTTTGCTATTGCTTTCTTCATGACTTATACATGTTCCTATAACTATGAGATTATGCAACTCCCGTTTACCGGAGGAACACTTTGTGTGCTACCAAACATCAGAACGTAACTGGGCGACTATAAAGGAGCACTACAGGTATCTCCGAAGGTACATGTTGAGTTGGCGTATTTCGAGATTAGGATTTGTCACTCCGATTGTCAGAGAGGTATCTCTGGGCCCTCTTGGTCATGCACATCACTATAAGCCTTATAAGCAATGTAGCTAATAAGTTAGTTGCGGGATGATGCATTATATAACAAGTAAAGAGACTTGCCAGTAACGAGATTGAATTAGGTATTGAGATACCGGCGATCGAATCTCGGGCAAGTAACATACCGATGACAAAGGGAACAACGTATGTTGTTATGTGGTTTGACCGATAAAAGATCTTCGTAGAATATGTGGGAGCCAATATGAGCATCCAGGTTCCGCTATTGGTTATTGACCGAAGACGTGTCTTGGTCATGTCTACATAGTTCTCGAACCCATAGGGTCCGCACGCTTAAAGTTCGATGACGGTTATATTATGAGTTTATGTGTTTTGATGAACCGAAGGTAGTTCGAAGTCCTAGATGTGATCACGGACATAAGGAGGAGTCTCGAAATGGCCGAGACATAAAGATTGATATATTGGACGACTATGTTCGGACACCGGAATGGTTTCGAGGAGCATCGGGCATATACTGGAGTACCGGGGGTTACCGGAACCCCCCGGGGAGACTAATGGGCTTTTTGGGCCCTAGTGGAGAACAGGAGGGGCGGCCAAGGGCAGCCGCGTGCCCCCTTCCCCCCAGTCCGAATTGGACAAGGAGGGGGGCGGCGCCCCCCTTTCCTTCCCCCCTCTCTCTCCTTCCCTCTCCTCTCCTACTCCCACTTGGAAGGGGGGGAGTCCTACTCCCGGTGGGAGTAGGATTCCTCATGGGGCGCGCCTAGGATCTCTTGTGATCTTAAACCTCTAGATCTAAAGTTTAACAACCCATTTGACCAAATAGCACGCTCCCATCATCCAAACTAGAGTGCACGACTCTGATTAACCTCCTACAGAGCTTTTGCACTTAACTGAAATTCATCATATTCCATACAGTAAAAACAATTCACCAAGTTGCTGCTTGGAGGCAATGCTGTTCAGTTCCATTTGCTGCTTTAACCTCCTCCTCCTCAACTAAGCAGTGCAATTCATACAGCAACTCCATCTTGTCCTCACGGAGAGTGACAACATCATTGTAGATTGCCAAGACAATGTTCTTACTTATCGTCCCATGGTATCGAGGCGCATCACGTGACATCATTGCAAATTCAACGCGTGTGAACATCTGAAAAAACAAACATACTTCAGACCATAGCTAAATGACAACTTGTCAACATATCATATCAGAACTTAAACTTTTGCATAAGAATTAGAATTCACCTCATAAGCATCACCAGCTTTAAGTCCTCCATGCAGATCAAACATCAACTTCAATGCTGTTGCAAGTTTGAATAAGCTCCAGTCCTTGATGTCAACTTTGGAAAACGTTCTGAAATCCTCAGTAAGTGTTTCGTGCAAGAAAACTAAATGTTCATCTTCGCGTATGTCGATATGATGCACCTTGCGGGCCTTCTCAATAATGCGCTCATTAATCTGGATAGAAATGAGCATTGCTTAATCGCTGAAAGAAACATGAAAAAGAAGCATGCATATTCTGGAAGATGAATCAAACAAATTCAGAGTCTCAAATGTCAGCTCATGATAACAGTGTTTCTACAAAAACATTTTGTCACTGGCAATATAGTGTGTTATGAGTGCACAATTTAACCAGAAAAGAATATTACATGATGAGATAGCAGCAATAAAGCAGAAAACGTTGTGTATCAGACCATAGAAGGACAAGCACTAATAACTCACCATATCTTTCTTGATGACAATGTCATGTCGATTTAAGACCATATTCAGTTCGCGGCTCAGGATCCGGTCCTCCTTACTAATCTCAGATTGTTCTTGAGGCACTAAAGTACGCATGAGATTCTACAGACCCACATCACCTCCGTCACAGCATCATCGTTGTACACACAGGTTAGCCCCTGAAAAAGGAAGTAGTCAACTGTACTATTACACATGCATACACGACTAGGGAGCTTATAGAGTCACACAAACCAGTGATTCTTCAATTATTTCTTTATATGCAAGGCTTCAGACAATTAGTTTGTCATAAGAGTAGCAGTAGTTCATGAGCAACATGTTCATGTCTTTGCCTATTTTCCGTTTTGTAAGGTCAATGGCGTCGAACTTGTCCTCAAACTTTTGGAATTCATGCAGCCAGATGATCTGAGGAACAAAGGCAAGCATGTTAGAGACAAAAACACAAAGCTTGTCAAATACTGATATTATGAAATGTGTCTCAGTTGTGACAGGTTGCGGGTAATTCAGTAGGATCGTCTCAGCCAGAAATGCATAGCCTTGCTCAAACTTTTATTTTATTAAAATCCAATCAGTAAAACTCTCAACCTATTCATGCGTTAAGCAGCACTTACTGTTTGGTATTTTAAAGAAAAATAATATGATGGCATTTTTAACAATAGTATCATGTCATTCCGTAACCCTAATATAGGTTCCACAATCCCCAATAGCCTGCTACAGTTACAAGATGTGTTTCTCAATGTTTGCCACTTTAATGTGAAGTACTCCCTTCGTTCCTAAATATAAGTCTTTATAGAGATTCCACTATGAACTCCATATGGATGTATCTAGATGCATTTTAAGTGTGGATTCGTTCATTTTGCTCCGTATGTAATCCACCTAGTGAAATCTCTACAAGGACTTACATTTAGGAACGGAGGGAGTAAAAGCTAATGGATAATAAGTTGACCCACATATTGTAGCCCCCCACGTTGCAAACGAAAAGATAGCAACAATTATGGAAGCCATGAGGTGAACTCTGCAAGCATTACTACTGACTCTATTCAATTGTCAAAGATCTTAGTAAGAAAAAGGAAAATGACGGGGTTACAAACATTTTGATGCCAATATTCACCCACGAAGTATACCCAGATGTCCTGCAGAAAGAACAGAAAAGGTTAATTAATTATATGATGCTTGACACATTAAAGAGCATCAACACGAAAGAAAGAACAAATAATCGGGTAGTAGTACCTCAATATCTTTGTCGAGGTATGTCTCATCAAAAGAGAAAAGCGCGAAGCCAGAGGGTGTCTCGAACATGAGCTTGACTATGTTTTGGATCTTGTAAGCAAGTTCTGCAGATTGTTAAACATTATCTTGTGTAACACGCATAGGTAGTTAGAGATAGATTAATCTTACCAACGTATTCGTTTATCTTTCTATCTCTTCTCCCGTATCTCGATTGTATCCCCTCTATGTTACGATGCATGTATGCGCTATTGGAAGGTGCGCCCCAACCAAATCAATATAAACCTTGCGGGCCTCCTGTTTGGAGGTTGAGATGCTTCGATACATTATCTCACATGGTATACAGAGCTACCCTCTTCCCCTTCGTCTAGCTATCCCTCCCGTCCACCCTCCTTCCATCTCCAAACTCGACAATGTGGATGTCCGCCTCGGTTGTCTCCACCGGCCTCAACAATAATGTCCCCGAACCCCTCACTCGTTCCAATTATGTCCTCTGGCATGCTCAAGCTCGTTCCCAGATCATGGGGGCGGGCCTCTTTGGGTACGTAGACAATATCCTAGAAGCACCACCCAAAACAATCACCAGCAAGAACGCCAAGGGCAAAGATCAGGTGGCTATGAACCCTGGTTATGCGCCTTGGCTCATCCAAGATCAATAGATCATTGACTATCTTCTTCGCAATCTCTCGGAAGATGTCCTGGTTCAAGTAACATCTCTTGAAACCTCCCATTCCATCTGGTCTGCCCTCGCCAACATGCTCTCTGCCCAATATCGCTCTCGCTGCAATCACATCCGCATCGCCCTCACCACTGCCTAGAAGGGAATCCAGTCTGCTGCTGCATACTTCGGCCATATGCGGGGTCTTGCTGATGAAATTGTATTGGCCGGGAAACCCATAGATGAGGATGAACTCCTTTCCCACATCATATCCGGGCTCGACATGGAATACCAGCCCATCACCAGCGCCTTGGACGTGCGTCATGAGCCAACCACGATCGACGAGCTCTTTGGCATGGTATCTACCTTCGACCAGAGAGTCGAGATGTTCCAGGGCGCAGGCGGCCAAGCCTTCAAATCGTCGCCCAACGCCGCTTCCCGCGGATGGGGTGGCCCTTCCAAAGGCTTCGTGGTGGCGGTGGTGGCTCTCGTCGTGGTGGATATGGCGGCAGCGGTGGTGGTGGCCACTACAACGGCGGTGGTGGCGGCCACTACTCCAACTCTCATGGTGGCGGCAGCGGCGGCCACTACGGTGATGGTGGTGGCAACCATGGTGGTGGCTATGGCGGCCACTACTCCAACTCCGGAGGCAGCAAAGGACACAACTACAACAACAATGGTGGTTGTCCCTTCTGCAACAACAATAGGGGAGGCCAGAACTACTACAACAACAACTTTAGAGGTATGATGAATATGAAGGAAAATGTCAGATTTGCAAGAAAACTAATCATATTGCCAAGGAATGCAAGTGGCGCTATGCAGATGATAACTCACAGAAGAAGAAAGTTATCGCAGCAGCCAACAAGTCATATGGAGTAGATACCAACTAGTAGGCCGATTCTGGTGCCTCCGAACACATCACCCATGAGCTCGAGAAGGTCATCATGCATGAGAAATATCATGGCCATGAGCAAGTTCATAACGCCGATGGTACAGGTATGGAGATAAGCAATATTGGTCATTCGATTATTCGTTCCCCACATAGAGATATCCACCTGAATAATATTGTCGTGGTGGGCGCACGACAGATGCCAAGGGATGAGTAAAGAGAGGAGGAGGCTCGAGGGCGCTAGTGGGCTTCGGAGGCGAGGTTGATATGCACGGGCGTGGGACGCCGGACATACCCAGGTTCGGGGCTCTCTGGGGAGATAACACCCCTAGTCCTGCCAAGTTTAGGTGGATGGTCGATAGTACAATGTCGCTCTTGGAGCTATATGGAGGAGGAAGGAGGCTGGTCAAGGCTCGGGCTACTCCTTCCCTCTGGTGTGGCTATGTAGTGGCTAGTCCTATCTGGTGTGGCTTTGCATGCCAGGGATCTTACATATCATGCCGTGCCCCTGTAGGCGTGGACTCCTAGGGGGTTTTATAGATCAACCCATCCAGGGTTACAATCGTAATATGCCGAGTTGGTGGGTCCCTATTCTCGGTGTCCGGGGTCCCGAGCTGGGTCCCGCTCGGGGGCTTGTCGTTCACCGGGTTCCCCTTGGCGCGGGCCCCGCATGCCTAGGGGGATTGTGCGCCATCTTGTCGATCGTCATGGCATGGCCGAGTTGAGCCACGCACATTGTTCTCCGTCAGGCCGCCGCTTGCTGTCGTCAGCGGTGAGGGAGGTAACACTGTTGTCGTGCCAGCCCTGGTCAGCGGGTAGGTAAGGGGCACTGTTGCCACGCTCCGGCTGACCATGGGCATGGGCGGGGGCACTGTAGTCTTGGTCATCGGTGATTGAGGTCTCGTCCCATCGTACGGCCTGGATGGGACGGGAACTGACCCGTGGCTGGGTTGTCGTGGACGCCACGGGTGAGTTGGCTTGCCGGGGAAGCTAGGGTTGCGCCGGGCTGAGTTGCCTTGCGCCAGACGCTGCGACCGGGTCGACGTACCTTGCCGACTCGAGGGTCTTGGCCGGGTTGTGCGCCTTGCCGGGTCGAGCGACCCGACCTGGCGCACGCCAGTTTGCGGGGCGGTGCGGGCCCCGCTATTTATGAAATAGATCCGGCTTCCGTTGCCTGCCTGGGGTCATCCCCCCGACAGTAGTCCCCGAAGTTGTGAAGGTCCATCGTCTTCGGATGAGAGGGCCTTCGCAACTTCCCCCTTGAGCAAGGCGGAATCTGCGAACGCCGGGTCCGGCAACACCCACTGTGTGCCGGTTTTCTCAGAAACCGGATCGCGGCATCCCGGCTGTGGTAGGAACCGAGGAGTCCGTCAAATCTTGAGGCGATCCCTTGGGCTTCGTGCAGGCGCCACGTGGTGCCCAGAAGTCAGAGGGGTCTGACAGGCCACGCGTGTGACGGGACTGGGCGACAGGCCGGGGCCCGCCGCCGCGCGCCCTTGGGCACGCACATGGATTTATTGTGGCGTCTGGGGGCCGGTTGCACTTCCCCGCGCAGTTAGTGCATGCGTACGTGCGCACTTATTGCGGGGTAGTGGAACGAGCGCGTGCAGACGATCCCACTACCCACGTTCGAACCAGGGGTTATAAATTGAGGGGGGCAAGGGGGCGGCGGACATTATTCTCGCTCGTGCCCTCCTGTCCCCCTGATCTCGCTCTGCTTCTCACCACCAACACACAGCTGCGCCCGCGGCCTTGAGCAGAGACCTTCTCCGTCGTCCTTCTCCGTCGTCCTTCTCCCTTCTCTTCTTCCGGCGATGTCGCTGCCGTCGGGCTCATGGATGGGCTCGACCGTCACCCCCGACGACATCACCTACCTTTAGTCCTCGCGGCGCCTGCCACGGGAGACGGACGTTGGTGTCCGTCTGCCACACGACGAGCAGAGGCCCTGGCCCGAGGGGCAGGAGCGCGTCGTCTTCCTCAAGCATTTCGAGCATGGCCTCGGGCTGCCGGCGAGCACTTTCTTCCGGGCGTTCCTGGAGTTCTTTGGGCTCCACGCGCACCACCTTGGCGCCGGCGCCATCGTCCAGCTCTCCGGCTTCGTGACCCTGTGCGAAGGGTACCTGGGGGTCGAGTCGACCATCGATCTCTGGGCCTACTTCTTCTCCTTGAAGCAGCAGGGCCCGTCGGCCGGGGAGTTCGCCGACTGTGGGGCCGCCGTCATCTCGAAGCAGTCGGGGGCGGAGTTCCCCAAGATCCCGCTCGAGGATTCTGCCAAGAAGTGGCAGAACTCCTTCTTCTACGTCTGCAACCAAGGTGCGGACCACATCAATCTTCCCCCTTTCACCGTCGCGCCGCCGCGGGCGAAAATGAACCGGGGCTACTCGCTCCGGTGCCCGTCGCAAGAGATCATCAATCTCTGCGAGCGGGTTACGGTGATGAGGATGCAGCAGGGGCTCACCGGCACCGACCTTCTTGCCGCGTTCATCACCTGTCGGGTTCTCCTGCTTCAGAGGCGCTCCCGCCTCATCGGCGAGATGATCGGGCTTCAGGACCCCAACCGGATGGGGTCGACACGGCTTTCTGTGGAGCAGGTCACGCGAGGCGTGAACGACATCTCCAAGGCCAACCTTAGAGAGGACTGGCGTTTCGGCAAGGCGCCATACAGCCAGGCGAACCCGGCGCCGCAGGTGAGCGTCTGGTCTTCTTATTTTTTTTCGCCATGCATCTTCTCGTTCGTCCCGATGCGTCACGGCAGATTCTTCTGAACGCGAGACGGCACCCTTACGCCCGGGCGCCGTCGCAGGTGGCCCCGGTGGCACTAGAGGAGCCCGCGGCTCACGGCGGCGAGGAGGTGGCCGAGTCTGACACCGGCGCTAGGCGTCGCGCAGGTAAGCTTCAACTCTTTATCTTCTTTATTTGTCTTGAATCATTTGGGCGCGTTGCGGTGTAGGCAATGCTGACGCCGGTTGTTGGTGTAGCGGCATTGTGCGGGGGAGGCGGCGAGGCGGGCGGAGTCGGGTCCTCGCATGGGGCGGCGCTGAGCCGCCATCATGGAAAGGACAGCGTCGCGCCGCGACCCCGGGCCCCGAAGCGCACGACGGATCCGGCCGAGCCTGGGAGTCCGGCCAAGAAGAGGCGCGCAAAGCCGGCGCCGGTGCCGGTCTTGTTGGGGTAAGTCTTGCTCCTTGCTTGCGCCTGGATTTCTTGGGTCGGCCTTGTCTTTTGCTTGCTTATTCTTCTTTTTTCTTCAGATCGCCGATCGCGCTGGCAAAGGCGGCGGCGGAGGCCGCGACCACGGAGGGGACCGTGTTCCGCAGGAGGCGGTCCGACCTTGCCGGCCTGGCTGGGGAGGAGGGACGGGGCGACTTGGACCTTGGCCCGGACCCAGACGACGCCGAGGCCTTGGCCTGGCGGGACAGGAACCGGGCCGAGGCGGAGTTGGAGGCGGCGTCGGTCCAGGCTTGGACCAATGCGGCGGCGGCATGGGCGCGAGGCGGAGCGGAGCCAGCCTGGCGTGAGATGCCGGAGGGCATGGTGGTGGCGGCGACGGTTTTTGAGCCATCGATGTTGAGGGAGCGCGGCCGCGAAGGCCGGGCTGAGGTGGTGGTCCTCGACCAGGAGGTCGTGGAGGTGGGGGATGAAACCCCGCCGCGGGCCGACGTGGTCGAGCGCGCGGGGGGCAATGGCGGTGGAGGCGGTGTTGCTTTGGAGGAGGCACCGCGGGTGGCGATGCCGGAAACGCCGCCGGTCGTGGAGGAGGCACCGCAGGCGGCGGTGCCTGAGGTGGCGACGCAGGGCGTCCCGGCGTCCGAGGAGGTTCTGACGCCGGGAGGGGCGTCAGAGGAGGTGTTGGCCGCGTCGCAGGCGGCCAGCAGTGGGCGTGCCTTGGTGCTCCGTCCGCGAGGGCGCCGAGCCGTCGTGCCGCAGCCCACGCAAAGCGGGGGCGCGACCGTCTTTGGGCCTTAGACCCAAGAGGAGGCGGTGCTGGACGCCGTTAGCAGCCGCCTTCGAGGTCGGACGGAGCGGCTTGAGGCCTTTGCCCAGGCCGAGGTGGAGCGGACGCGCGATTTCATCTTTGTGGGGGCGCGCAAGCGCACCCACTGGCTGTAGCCCCTGAGGTTCGGGTCAACTATGTAGTAGTTGGGTCGAACCTTAGGAACGTTCGCCTTGTGATGACTTTGGTCTTCTCTTCAGCACCTCGACGCCTTCCGGGTTGCCGCCTACAACCGGCTCCTGGGCAAGCATCGGGAGCTCAGGGAGCAGCTCGCTGCCAAGGAGGAGGAGCTTCGCATCGCCGCAGGTACTTTGATGTGCTCTTTCTTCTAGTGGGGGCGCGCTAGCGCACCCACTGGGTGTAGCCCCCGAGATTCGGGCCAACTGTGTAACAGTTGGGTCAAATCTTAAGTCTTGTCTTGTTCTTTCTTTCTACTGAGTTCTTCTTCTTTGCAGCCGAAGTGCTATCTTGGCGGACCCGGCTGCTCCGAGCTGGTCATTACTATGACCGACTTGTTGCTGATTCCGGCCGTCTCGGTGTCGAGGCGGCGCAGGAGAGGGCGGAGGCGGCCGCGGCCCGGCGGTCTCTTGACGAGGCCAACCGGCTGGAGCAGCTGGCGGGTCACAAGAGCCACCTCGAGGCCGAGGTAGAGCTTCTGAAGGCGGAGGCCGCCAAGGTGGTGGAGACGCAGCGGACCCTTGTCAAGGCGGACCAACAGTGCGGCCAGCTGGTCGACGACAAGGGACGGCTCCAGGCCGAGGTGGAGCGGCTGCGGGAGCAGGCCACCGCGGCCAAGGAGGCCCGCCAGGCCGAGTCCGGCCGCCTTGAGGCAGCCGAGAAGGCGGCCGAAGACAAGGACGCCGAGCTAAAGGCGGCGCTTGCTAAGGCGGCCGACCTGGAGAAGACGCTCGGTGAGCGGGACCGTGTCTTGGAGCGGGAGCGACATGGTACATTGCTCGAGGCGCGGCACCTGGAAGAGTCCTTCTCCAGTAAGTGCTGCTTCTTCGTTGTTAGCCGAGTCGCGACCTAGCCTTTTCTTCTTTGTTGCTCTTCTGACTTGTTTCTTCTTTGGCTACAGGGGCCTTTCTGGAGACGTAGCGGCTGGGGGAGGAGGCCGCCCGCTATCACCGCGACCTGACCGGCGTTGTTGGGTCAGGGACGGATCCGCTGAGGGCCTGGACCTTCTCAGATCATTGCCGCTGCTGAGGCCCGGCTGCGAGTCTTGGGGACGCAGATGGAGCGGTTGTCCCAAGCCGGCACCGCATTGACGGCGGCCTTGTGGCCGGATTCCATCCATCCGCGCAGCTTCTCGCGTCTGGCGTGCTGGTTGGAGATGGGCCCGGATCGCCTTAGCGACTGGCGCGTTTCCGCCGCCCGGGCTGGTGCTGAGATGGCGCTCCGGATCGCGCTGTCTTGGCATCCGGATCTTCAGCTGGACACGCTGATGGGTTAGCGCGCTGGCTCGGAGCAGTTGCTGCAGGAGCAGGCCAGTCGGATCGCCCCCCGGGCCAGCTATATCGCCGAGTTCGCCTTCCATGACGAGTTCCATCCGGAGTGGACGGAAGACGGTGCGGTCGTGGATGGCGACGACTACGGCTTGCTTCTTCGTGACCCGGAGGGCAGCTCGGAGGAGACGGGCGTCTACGGCGACGCAGAAGCCGAAGGGGACACCGGTGCTTCGCTGGACCTGGAGGCCGGCCGGGGAGAGCTGTCGACGTCGCGACGCGGTGCTGGGAATGCCTGAGAATCTTTGTAGCAAATTCTATTAAGTAGCAGGTCCACCCACCCACTGGGGGTCTTCAGGGTGTAATGAACTCGGGCCGTGGGCCTTTGCTTAAAACATCTTATGTGTAAATGTTGTGAGTGTTTATTTGCTTTTTGTCTTCTGCTTTCTTCGAACTTATTTCATGCTTTGCCTTTCTCTGAAACTTCCCTCCCGCGAGTCAGACGGCCGAGGCTCCGGTCCGTGACAAGGAGTTTTGTTTTTCAAGTGGCGGCTACAGGAGTTGGGTCCTTAGAGGCGTTAAGCACGAGCAAAACACCCACTGGGCCGGCTGACGGCAATCCGGCTTGGCCGGTTGGTGAGCAGCCGGTCGTGCGGCTAACTTAGTTGACGAGCGTCGGGTCGGGTTGGTCTACCCGGTGGCTTTGACTTGGTGTATGAATCGCGAGGAGCTTTGGCCCGTTGTGCTTGCCCGCCGTCAGCCAGAGCTGGATCTGCGGTTTTAGGGCGAAGTGGGGGGCCGCGACATCCTAACTTTATCAGGAATCACCAAGTAAAGCGGCGGGGTGATGATCAAGCCGGCCAGCCCCTGAGCCCCCGGGTCGAGCTAGTCGAGCCGGCGGCTGGGTTCGGTAGTAAAGTGGCGTGAAATATGGACGCAATAAATTGGTCGGCAAAAGGCAGCCCCCGAGTCTCGCTCGGGGACCCCATAGTTTTATATGCTTACAAAAGGCCTTGATACATATGTTCGTGCGGCTAACTGTAAAACGGACGGAGGAGTTCTGCGTTCCACGGCTGGGTCATTTCTTCGCCGGCGGTGTCCCTCTTGTGCTTCTTCGATTTGTGCGCGTCGATGAGGTAGTAGGCCTTGCGGTCGTGCAAAGTCCTGCTCACGATGAACGGGCCTTCCCATGGAGAGGACAACTTGTGCTGGCCTGCCTGCTCTTGGACGAGTTGGAGGACGAGGTCGCCTTCGCGGAATGCGAGAGGCTTGATCTTCTCGCTGTAGTAGTGCCTCAGGCCTTGCTGGTAAATAGCCGAGCGGCTAAGTGCCAGAAGGCGCGCCTCTTCAAGCAGGTCGACGCCGTCTTCGCGTGCTTCTCTTGCTTCTGCTTCGGTGTACATCGTGACGCGCGGCGAGTCGAACTCGACATCGGTCGGGATGTGTTGGAAATATGCCCTAGAGGCAATAATAAAAGTGTTATTATTATATTTCTTTGTTCATGATAATAGTCTTTTATTCATGCTATAACTGTATTATCCAGAAATCGTAATACACGTGTGAATACATAGACCACAATATGTCCCTAGTGAGCCTCTAGTTGACTAGCTCGTTGTGATCAATAGATAGTCATGGTTTCCTGGCTATGGACATTGGATGTCGTTGATAACGGGATCACATCATTAGGAGAATGATGTGATGGACAAGACCCAATCCTAAGCCTAGCACAAAGATCGTGTAGTTCGTATGCTAAAGCTTTTCTAATGTCAAGTATCTTTTCCTTAGACCATGAGATTGTGCAACTCCCGGATACCGTAGGAATGCTTTGGGTGTACCAAACGTCACAACGTAACTGGGTGGCTATAAAGGTGCATTACAGGTATCTCCGAAAGTGTCTGTTGGGTTGGCACGAATCGAGACTGGGATTTGTCACTCCGTGTAAACGGAGAGGTATCTCTGGGCCCACTCGGTAGGACATCATCATAATGTGCACAATGTGACCAAGGGGTTGATCACGGGATGATGTGTTACGGAACGAGTAAAGAGACTTGCCGGTAACGAGATTGAACAAGGTATCGGTATACCGACGATCGAATCTCGGGCAAGTACAATACCGTTAGACAAAGGGAATTGTATACGGGATCGATTGAGTCCTTGACATCGTGGTTCATCCGATGAGATCATCGTGGAACATGTGGGAGCCAACATGGGTATCCAGATCCCGCTGTTGGTTATTGACCGGAGAACGTCTCGGTCATGTCTACATGTCTCCCGAACCCGTAGGGTCTACACACTTAAGGTTCGATGACGCTAGGGTTATAAAGGAAGTTTGTATGTGGTTACCGAATGTTGTTCAGAGTCCCGGATGAGATCCCGGACGTCACGAGGAGTTCCGGAATGGTCCGGAGGTAAAGATTTATATATGGGAAGTCCTGTTTTGGTCGTCGGAAAAGTTTCGCACTTTATCGGTATTGTACCGGGAGTGCCGAAAGGGGTCCGGGGGTCCACCGGGGGGTCCACCTGCCCCGGGGGGCCACATGGGCTATAGGGGGTGCGCCTTGGCCTATATGGGCCAAGGGCACCAGCCCCAAGAGGCCCATGCGCCAAGGAAACTTGGGGAGGGAAGAGTCCTCAAGGGGGAAGGCACCTCCGAGGTGCCTTGGCGAGGATGGACTCCTCCCCCCCTCTTGGCCGCACCCCTTCCTTGGAGGAAGGGGCAAGGCTGCGCCTCCCCCCTCTACCTTGCCCCTATATATAGTGGAGGGGAGGGAGGGCATCCATACTAGAAGCCCTGGCGCCTCCCTCCCTCCCGTGACACCTCCTCCTCTCCCGCAGGTGCTTGGCGAAGCCCTGCAGGATTGCCACGCTCCTCCACCACCACCATGCCATTGTGCTGCTGCTGGATGGAGTCTTCCTCAACCTCTCCCTCTCTCCTTGCTGTATCAAGGCATGGGAGATGTCACCGGGCTGTACGTGTGTTGAACGCGGAGGTGCCGTCCGTTCGGCACTAGAATCTCCGGTGATTTGGATCACGACGAGTACGACTCCTTCAACCCCGTTCTCTTGAACGCTTCCACTTAGCGATCTACAAGGGTATGTAGATGCACTCTCCTTCCCCTCGTTGCTGGTTTCTCCATAGATAGATCTTGGTGACACGTAGGAAAATTTTGAATTTCTGCTACGTTCCCCAACAGTGGCATCATGAGCTAGGTCTATTGCGTAGATTCTTTGCACGAGTAGAACACAAAGTAGTTGTGGGCGTTGATTTTGTTCAATATGCTTACCGTTACTAGTCCAATCTTGTTTCGACGGTATTGTGGGATGAAGCGGCCCGGACCGACCTTACACGTACTCTTACGTGAGACAGGTTCCACCGACTGACATGCACTTGGTGCATAAGGTGGCTAGCGGGTGCCAGTCTCTCCCACTTTAGTCGGAACGGATTCGATGAAAAGGGTCCTTATGAAGGGTAAATAGCAATTGGCATATCACGTTGTGGTTTTGCGTAGGTAAGAAACGTTCTTGCTAGAAACCCATAGCAGCCACGTAAAACATGCAAACAACAATTAGAGGACGTCTAACTTGTTTTTGCAGGGTATGCTATGTGATGTGATATGGCCAAGAAGAATGTGATGAATGATATGTGATGTATGAGATTGATCATGTTCTTGTAATAGGAATCACGACTTGCATGTCGATGAGTATGACAACCGGCAGGAGCCATAGGAGTTGTCTTTATTTATTGTATGACCTGCGTGTCATTGAACAACGCCATGTAATTACTTTACTTTATTGCTAACCGGTAGCCATAGTAGTAGAAGTAATAGTTGGCGAGACAACTTCATGAAGACACGATGATGGAGATCATGATGATGGATCATGATGATGGAGATCATGGTGTCATGCCGGTGACGATGATGATCATGGAGCCCCGAAGATGGAGATCAATGGAGCTATATGATATTGGCCATATCATGTC
This sequence comes from Triticum aestivum, assembly GCF_018294505.1. Taxonomy (NCBI): domain Eukaryota; kingdom Viridiplantae; phylum Streptophyta; class Magnoliopsida; order Poales; family Poaceae; genus Triticum; species Triticum aestivum. The sequence continues at coordinate 159,556,290 of NC_057798.1, read as the reverse complement.
ACTACTATATAATTGCATGTGATGTTTATTATGTTTATGCATCTTGTTTACTTAGAACGACGGTAGTAAATAAGATGATCCCTTACAACAATTTCAAGAAGTGTTCTCCCCTAACTGTGCACCGTTGCTACAGTTCGTCGTTTCGAAGCACCACGTGATGATCGGGTGTGATAGATCCTTACGTTCACATACAACGGGTGTAAGACAGATTTACACATGCAATACACTTAGGGTTAACTTGACGAGCCTAGCATGTACAGACATGGCCTCGGAACACAGAGACCGAAAGGTCGAGCATGAGTCGTATAGTAGATACGATCAACATGAAGATGTTCACCGATGATGACTAGTCCGTCTCACGTGATGATCGGACACGGCCTAGTTGACTCGGATCATGTAATCACTTAGATGACTGGAGGGATGTCTATCTGAGTGGGAGTTCATAAGATGAACTTAATTATCCTGAACATAGTCAAAAGGTCTTTGCAAATTATGTCGTAAGCTCGCGCTTTAGTTCCACTGTTTAGATATGTTCCTAGAGAAAATATAGTTGAAAGTTGATAGTAGCGATTATGCGGACAGTAGAAAGATTATGTCCTTAATGGACCGCTCAGTGTGCTGAACCCCAAACGTCGTCTGTGGATGTTGCGAACATCGGACATACACGTTTTGATAACTACGTGATAGTTCAGTTAAATGGCTTAAGTAGAGGCACCAAAGATGTTTTTCGAAACATCGCGGAACATATGAGATGTTTTGAGGGCTGAAATTAGGATTTCAGGCTCGTGCCCACGTCAAGAGGTATAAGACCTCCGACGATTTTCTTAGCCTGCAAACTCAGGGAGAAAAGCTCAATCATTGAGCTTGTGCTCAGATTGTCTGAGTGCAACAATCACTTGAATCGAGTGGGAGTTGATCTTCCAGATGAGATAGTGATGTTTCCCCAAAGTCATTGCCACCAAGCTGCTAGAGCTTCGTGATGAACTATAACATATCAAGGATAGAGATGATGATCCTTGAGGTATTCGCGTTGTTTGACATCGCGAAAGTAGAAATCAAGAAGGAGCATCAATTGTTGATGGTTGGTGAAACCACTAGTTTCAAGAAGGGCAAGGGCAAGAAGGGATACTTCATGAAACGGCAAATCAGCTGCTGCTCTAGTGAAGAAACCCAAGGTTGAACCCAAACCAGAGACTAAGTGCTTCTGTAATAAGGGAAACAGCCACTGGAGCAGAATTACCCTAGATACTTGGTAGATTAGAAGGCTGGCAAGGTCGATAGAAGTATATTGGATATACATTATGTTAATGTGTACTTTACTAGTACTCCTAGTAGCACCAGGGTATTAGATACCGGTTCGGTTGCTAAGTGTTAGTAACTCGAAATAAAAGCTACGGAATAAACGGAGACTAGCTAAAGGTGAGCTGACGATATGTGTTGGAAGTGTTTCCAAGTTTGATGTGATCAAACATTGCACGCTCCCTCTACCATCAAGATTATTATTAAACCTGAATAACTGTCATTGTGTGTTTGCGTTGAGCATAGACATGATTGGATTATGTCTATCGCAATACGGCTATTCATTTAAAGAGAATAATGGTTACTCTATTTATTTGAATAATACCTTCAATGGTCTTGCACCTAAAGGAATGGTTTATTGAATCTCGATCGTAGTGATACACATTTTCATGCCAAAAGATATAAGATAGTAATGATAGTACCACTTACTTGTGGCACTGCCATGTAAGTCATAATGGTATAAAACGCATGAAGAAGCTCCATGTTGATGGATCTTTGGACTCACTCGTTTTTGAAAAGTTTGAGACATGCGAACCATGTCTATTGGTGTATACGCATGAAGAAACTCCATGCAGATGGATCGTTTGGACTCACTTGATTTTGAATCACTTGAGATATGCAAATCATACCACATGGGCAAGATGACTGAAAAGCCTCGTTTTCAGTAAGATGGAACAAGATAGCAACTTGTTGGAAGTAACACATTTTGATGTGTGCAGTCCAATGAGTGCTGAGGCATGCAGTGAATATCGTTATGTTCTTACTTCACAGATGATTCGAGTAGATGTTGAGAATATTTACTTGATGAAACACAAGTCTGAATTATTGAATGGTTCAAGTAATTTCAGAGTGAAGTTGAAGATCATTGTGACAAGAGGATAAAATGTCTATGATATGATCATAGAGATGAGTATCTGAGTTACGAGCTTTGGCACGCAATTAAGACATTGTGGAAATTGTTTCACAATTAATACCGCCTGGAACACCATAGTGTGATGGTGTGTCCGAACATCATAGTTGCACCCTATTGGATATGGTGCGTACCATGATGTCTCTTATCGAATTACCACTATTGTTCATGGGTTAGGCATTAGAGACAACCACATTCACTTTAAATAGGGCACCACGTAATTCCGTTGAGATGACACCGTATGAATTATGGTTTAGAGAAACCTAAGTTGTCGTTTCTTAAAGGTTTGGGGCTGCGACGCTTATGTGAAAAAGTTTCAGGATTGATAAGCTCGAACCCAAAGCGGATAAAATGCATCTTCATAGGACACCCAAAACAGTTGGGTATACCTCCTAATTCAGATCCGAAAGCAATATGGATTGTTTCTTGAATCGGGTCCTTTCTCGAGGAAAGGTTTCTCTCGAAAGAGTTGAGTGGGAGGATGGTGGAGACTTGATATGGTTATTGAACCATCACTTCAACCAGTGTGTATCAGGGCACAGGAAGTTGTTCATGTGGCACCTACACCAATTGAAGTAGAAGCTTATGATAGTGATCATGAAGTTTCGGATCAAGTCACTGCCGTACCTCGTAGGGTGACAAGGATACGTACTACTTCAGAGTGGTACAGTAATCCTGTCTTGAAGGTCATGTTGCTAGACAACAATGAACCTACGAGCTATGGAGAAGCGATGGTGGGCCCAAATTCCGACAAATGGTTAAGAAACCATGAAATCCGAGATAGGATCCATGTATCAGAACAAAGCATGGACTTTGGTGGACTTGCCCAATGATCGGCAAGCCATTAAGATAAATGGATCTTTAAGAAGAAGACGGACGTGGACGGTAATGTCACCGTCTATGAAGCTCGACTTGTGGCGAAGAGTTTTTTCACAAGTTCAAGGAGTTGACTACGATGAGATTTTCTCATCCGTAGCGATGCTTAAGTCCGTCGGATTCATGTTAGCATTAGCTGCATTTATGAAATCTGGCAGATGGATGTCAAAACGAGTTTCCTTACCAGTTTTCGTAAGGAAAGGTTGTATGTAATACAATCAGAAAGGTTTTGTCGATCCTAAGGATGCTAAAAGGTATGCTAGCTCTAGCGATCCTTCCATGGACTGGAGTAAGCATCTCGGAGTTGGAATGTGCACTTTGATAAGATGATCAAAGATTTTGGGTTTATACAAAGTTTATGAGAAACTTGTATTTCCAAAGAAGTGAGTGGGAGCACTATAGAATTTCTGATGAGTATATGTTGTTGACATGTTGATGATCAGAAATGATTTTCTAGAAAGCATATAGGGTTATTTGAAAGGTGTTTTTCAATAGAAAACCTGGATTAAGCTACTTGAACATTGAGCATCAAGATCTATAAGGATAGATCAAAATGCTTAATAATACTTTCAAATGAGCACATACCTTGACATGATCTTGAAGGTGTTCAAGATGGATCAGTCAAAGAAGAAGTTCTTGCCTGAGTTGTAAGGTACGAAGTTAAGACTTAAAGCTCGACCTCGGCAGAAAAGAGAGAAAGGACGAAGGTCGTCCCCTATGCTTTAGACGTAGGCTCTACAGTATGCTATGCTAAGTACCGCACCTGATGTGTGCCTTGCCACATGTCTGGCAAGAGAGTACAAAGGTGATCAAGGAGTGGATCATCAGATAGCGGTCAAAGTTATCCTTAGAGGAATAAGGATATGTTTCTCGATTATGGAGGTGATAAAGAGTTCGGCGTAAAGGGTTACGTTGATGCAAGCTTTAACACCTATCCGAATGACTCTGAGTAGCAAACCGGATACGTATAGTGGAGCAACCATTTGGAATAGCTCCAAGTGGAGCGTGGAAGCAGCATTTACAATATGACCTAGAAATTTGCGAAGTACATACGGATCTGAATGTTACAGATCCGTTGACTAAAACCTCTCTCACAAGCAGAACATGATCAAACCCCAGAACTCATTGAGTCTTAATCACATGATGATGTGAACTAGTTTAATGACACTAGTAAACTCTTTGGATGTTGGTCACATGGTGATGTGACCTGTCAGTGTTAATCACATGGTGATGTGAACTAGATTATTGACTCTAGTGCAAGTGGGAGACTGTTGGAAATATGCCCTAGAGGCAATAATAAAAGTGTTATTATTATATTTCTTTGTTCATGATAATAGTCTTTTATTCATGCTATAACTGTATTATCCGGAAATCGTAATACACGTGTGAATACATAGACCACAATATGTCCCTAGTGAGCCTCTAGTTGACTAGCTCGTTGTGATCAACAGATAGTCATGGTTTCCTGGCTATGGACATTGGATGTCGTTGATAACGGGATCACATCATTAGGAGAATGATGTGATGGACAAGACCCAATCCTAAGCCTAGCACAAAGATCGTGTAGTTCGTATGCTAAAGCTTTTCTAATGTCAAGTATCTTTTCCTTAGACCATGAGATTGTGCAACTCCCGGATACCGTAGGAATGCTTTGGGTGTACCAAACGTCACAACGTAACTGGGTGGCTATAAAGGTGCATTACAGGTATCTCCGAAAGTGTCTGTTGGGTTGGCACGAATCGAGACTGGGATTTGTCACTCCGTGTAAACGGAGAGGTATCTCTGGGCCCACTCGGTAGGACATCATCATAATGTGCACAATGTGACCAAGGGGTTGATCACGGGATGATGTGTTACGGAACGAGTAAAGAGACTTGCCGGTAACGAGATTGAACAAGGTATCGGTATACCGACGATCGAATCTCGGGCAAGTACAATACCGTTAGACAAAGGGAATTGTATACGGGATCGATTGAGTCCTTGACATCGTGGTTCATCCGATGAGATCATCGTGGAACATGTGGGAGCCAACATGGGTATCCAGATCCCGCTGTTGGTTATTGACCGGAGAACGTCTCGGTCATGTCTACATGTCTCCCGAACCCGTAGGGTCTACACACTTAAGGTTCGATGACGCTAGGGTTATAAAGGAAGTTTGTATGTGGTTACCGAATGTTGTTCGGAGTCCCGGATGAGATCCCGGACGTCACGAGGAGTTCCGGAATGGTCCGGAGGTAAAGATTTATATATGGGAAGTCCTGTTTTGGTCGCCGGAAAAGTTTCGCACTTTATCGGTATTGTACCGGGAGTGCCGAAAGGGGTCCGGGGGTCCACCGGGGGGGTCCACCTGCCCCGGGGGGCCACATGGGCTGTAGGGGGTGCGCCTTGGCCTATATGGGCCAAGGGCACCAGCCCCAAGAGGCCCATGCGCCAAGGAAACTTGGGGAGGGAAGAGTCCTCAAGGGGGAAGGCACCTCCGAGGTGCCTTGGCGAGGATGGACTCCTCCCCCCCTCTTGGCCGCACCCCTTCCTTGGAGGAAGGGGCAAGGCTGCGCCTCCCCCCTCTCCCTTGCCCCTATATATAGTGGAGGGGAGGGAGGGCATCCATACCTAGAAGCCCTGGCGCCTCCCTCCCTCCCGTGACACCTCCTCCTCTCCCGCAGGTGCTTGGCGAAGCCCTGCAGGATTGCCACACTCCTCCACCACCACCACGCCGTTGTGCTGCTGCTGGATGGAGTCTTCCTCAACCTCTCCGTCTCTCCTTGCTGGATCAAGGCATGGGAGACGTCACCGGGCTGTACGTGTGTTGAACGCGGAGGTGTCATCCGTTCGGCACTAGGATCTCCGGTGATTTGGATCACGACGAGTACGACTCCTTCAACCCCGTTCTCTTGAACGCTTCCGCTTAGCGATCTACAAGGGTATGTAGATGCACTCTCCTTCCCCTCGTTGCTGGTTTCTCCATAGATAGATCTTGGTGACACGTAGGAAAATTTTGAATTTCTGCTACGTTCCCCAACAGGATGATGGCTTCGGATCCATAGACGAGGAAGAACGGGGTGAACCCGATCGACCGGTTTGGTGTTGTGAGCAAACTCCAGAGAACCGCGGGCAACTCATCAAGCCAACTACCGAGTGAGCGGACGAGTGGCTCGACGAGTCGCGGCTTGATGCCGGACAGGATGAGTCCATTGGCCCGCTCGACCTGCCCGTTGGACTGCGGATGTGCCACGGAGGCCAGGTTGAGGCGGATGCCGGAGATGGAGCAGTATTGCTCGAGCACGCCCTTGGGGAAGTTGGTGCCGTTGTCGGTGATGATGCTATTCGGCATGCCGTAGCGCACCGCTATGTCCTTGATGAACTGGACGGCTGTTGGCCCGTCCAGTTTCTTGATTGGTCTTGCCTCGATCCATTTGGTGAACTTGTCCACTGCCACCAGCAAGTGCGTCATGCCGCCTCGAGCGGTTTTCAAGGGTCCCACCATGTCGAGTCCCCAGACCGCGAAGGGCCAGGCGATCGGTATGGTGTGGAGTGCTGACGCCGGCTGGTGGCTGCGTTTGCTGAAGCGCTGGCATCTTTCACACTTGAGGACGAGCGACTCGGCGTCTTCGAGGGCCGTTGGCCAGTAGAAGCCATGGTGGAACGCCTTGGCTACGAAGGATCGAGATGCGGCGTGGTGCCCGCACTCGCCCTGGTGAATGTCGAGGAGGATGTCGATGCCGCGGTCCTGCTCGACGCAGCGCTGGAACACGCCGATAGAGCTGCACTTGACGAGCTCGTTGTTAATGATGCTGTAGGCGGACGCCCGACGCTGAACTTGCCAAGCCTCGGTCTCGTCCATGGGGAGAACCCCGTTCTCCACCCATTCTGATATCGGCAGGGCCCAAGATGGGGGCGTGATGGCGGTGAAGACGGCCACATGGGTGGGTTCCGAGTCAGCGGCTCCTGGGCCGGGTTGAGCAGCCCCCGGGTTGGTGACGGCGACGGCCAGGTCTGGAGTGATGGTGGCCGGGTTGAGCTGAGCAGCCCTCGGGTTGGGTTGAGCAGCCCCCGGGCCGGGTTCGGCAGTTCCCGAGCCAGGTTCGGCAGTCCCCGGGCCGGATTGCGGTGTGGCCGGGTCTTTTGGGACGTGGATGGACTCAGAGTCCGTCACGGCTTGACGGACGGCTTGCGCATGTGCTCGAGGGAGACGCCGGACGGGATGGCTTGGCGTGATGAGGCGATCTTGGCGAGCATGTCGACTGCCTCGTTCTCCACATGCGGGACGTGGAGGAACTCGCAGCCATCAAAGGATCCGGATAGCTTCTGGATGAGGAAGCGATAGCTTGCCATGTTGGAGTCGTGGGCGTCCCACTCGCCGGAGCACTGCTGCACCACCAAGTCCGAGTCGCCGTAGCACAGGATGCGCCGGATACCGAGTTCCTTGGCGAGCCGGAGGCCATGCACAAGTGCTTCGTACTCAGCGATGTTGTTGGAGGCGGCGAAGTGGATCTCTAGTGCGTAGCAGAGTCGGTCACCCTTCAGGGATGACAGTACAATGCCGGCCCCTAAGCCGAGTCGCATCTTGGACCTGTCGAAGTGCATGCGCCAATGCGTCGAGTCGGGAGGCGGCGGCAGGTACTGGGTCTCGGTCCAGTCGACGAGGAAATCGGCCAGGGATTGAGACTTGATCGTGGTGCGGGGCTCGTAGAGGATGGTGTGGCCGGCTAGCTGGATCGCCCACTTGGCGACCCGACCAGAGGCGTCCCGGCACCGGATGATTTCTCTGATAGGCGCTGTGCTGACAACGGTCACGACATGCTCTTGGAAGTACTGCTTCAGCTTCTTGGCGGTGAGGTACATGCCATAACACATCTTCTGGTAGTGCGGGTAGTTCTGCTTGGAGGTGGAGAGCACTTCGCTCAGGTAGTAGACCAGGCGCTGGATGGCCTGGATCTTGCCCTTCTCCGGTCGCTCGACCACCAGCACCGTGTTGACCGCCCGCGAGGTCGCGGCTATGTAGAGCAACAACGGCTCCTTGTCGGTCGGCGCGGCCAGGACGGGTGCAGTGGAGAGCATGCGCTTGAGATCTTGGAAGGCTTCGTCCGCCTTGCCGTTCCACTCGAACGGGCTTGTTTTCTTCATTAGCTGGTACAGGGGCAATGCCTTCTCGCCTAGCCGGCTTAGGAACCGGCTGACCGAGGCCAGGCAGCCTGTGAACTTCTGGACATCACGCAGCCGGGTTGGCTTGCGCATGCGCTCGATGGCCTTGATCTTCTCCGGGTTCGCCTTGATGCCATGTTCTGAGACGAGGAAACCGAGGAGCTTTCCGGCTGGGATGCCGAAGACACACTTTTCTGGGTTGAGCTTGACCTTGTATTCGCGGAGGTTGGGCAATGTTTCCTTTAGATCGTCGAGGAGCGTGAGGTGCTGCTTGGTCTTCACCACGATATCGTCCACGTATACGTGGATGTTCTTGTCGAGTTGCGGAGGCAGGCATTTCTGCATGCAGCGTTGGAAGGTGGCACCGACGTTCTTCAATCCGAACGACATGGTGATGTAGCAGTACGCCCCGAAGGGCATGATGAAGGAAGTCTTCAGGGCATCGGCCGGGTCCAGCTTGATCTGGTGATAGCCGGAGTAGGCGTCCAGGAAGGACAGGAGCTCGCACCCGGCGGTCGAGTCGATGACTTGGTCGATCCGCGGGAGGGCGAACGGGTCCTTGGGACAGGCCTTGTTGAGGCTGGTGTAGTTGATACACATGCGCCAAGTCTTGTTCTTCTTCAGGACGAGGACTGGGTTGGCCAGCCACTCGGGGTGAAACACTTCCATTATGAAGCCAGCCGCCAAGAGCTTGGCGACCTCTTCACCAATGGTTCTTCTCCTCTCTTCGAAAAATCGACGGAGGGGTTGACGGACAGGCTTGGCATCCTTGCGGACGTGGAGTTTGTGCTCAGCGTACTTCCTCGGGATACCCAGCATGTCTTTGGGGGTCCATGCGAAGATATCCCGATTCTCACGGAGGAAGTCGACGAGCTCGCCTTCCTATTTGCTGTCGAGGCGGGCGCCTACGACAATGTACTTGCTGCAGCTGGGTCTTCTGGGTTCAGCTTCACTTTCTTGGTCTCCTTGGAGGGCTTGAAGGCGGCCTCATCGGCCGGGTCTAGGGTCGGGATCAACGCGTCGGAGGCCTCGCCGGCCAGGGCGATGATCCGGTCGAGCTGGCGCCGCTCCTCGGCAATGACCAGCGACTCGGCTAGCTTGGCGCCGTCTCGGGCGCACTCCAGAGACTTGCGGTAGTCGCCGGTGATGGTAATGAGGCCCTTGGGACCCGGCATCTTCATCTTCAAGTATGCGTAGTGGGGAACCGCCATGAATTTGGCGAGCGCGGGCCGGCCCAGCAGTGCATGATACGCGCTGGACAGGTCCACCACCTCGAACCAGATTGGTTCGCATCGGAAGTGGTTGTTGTCGCTGAACATGATGCCAAGCCGGACCCGGCCAATGGGTGAACAGGAGAGGCCGGGTACGATGCCGTGGAAGACGGTCCGGGTAGGCTCCAGGTCCTCGGCCTTGAGGCCGAGCTTGGTCATCGTGTCGTGGTAGAGGATGTTGATGCTGCTGCCGCCATCGATGAGGACTCGGGAGAACTTGCAGGTGCGCCGTGCGACGATGGTAGGGTTGAGGATGAGGGCGTATCCACCCGGACTCGGCATGACTGCCGGGTGATCCTCCCGGGTCCAGGTGATCGGGCGATCTGACCAATGCATGAAATCCGTCTTGGCCGGGACGACGGTGTTCACCTACCGCCGGTGGAGGCGCTCGCTGCGTTTGTCATCGCCGAGGCTGGTGAAGACGATGTAGGCCGCGTTCTAGTCCAGGTAGGCGTCGTTACGCATCGCGCCGCCGGCGGGAGGCGGCGGTGGAGGCGGAGGCGGCTGCCCCGCGCCCGGAGCCGGAGCCGGAGCCTGGGGAGGCGGGACATCGCCCCTCATGATGCGCTTGGTGATGGCGCACTGTCGAAGCGTGTGCGTGGAAGGTCTTGCGCCGCTGTGGTGCTTGCAAGGTGCGTCGAGAATCTCTTCAAAGCTCATGGCGGGTTGCCATGCCATCTTGCCGGTCTGCCGGCGCTTCGCTGCCGGGTCCGCCGCGGGCTCGGCGGCCGCGATGAGCCGGTTGTCGTGACGTTGCGCCGGCTGCTCGGCCTTGCGCTTGTTGTTCTGGTGGTGCTGTTGCCGGCTACTTTCGCCGGCCGGCTTCTATGGAGGGACCGGCTTCGCCTTGCTGGCCTCATCCAGTGCCACCTGGATCTTCATGGCAGAGTCGGCGTTGGCGTACTTGTCCGCCGTCACCATGAGCGCGGCCATGGTGGCCGGCTTGGAGCATAGAAGCTTGTGCTTGAGGAGGGTGCCGTCTCGGCACCCGCTGATGAAGTATTGGATCACATGGACTTCATGGACGCCCTCGCAGCTGTTCGGAGCTTGGTCCATCGTGCGAGGTACTCACGGCCGGTCTCCGTCAGCCCCTGCACGCACATGGCGAGCTGGCTGGGGCGACCGGGCCGCTTGTACGTCCCCGTGAAGTTGCGGACAAATGCTTCCTAGAAATCGACCCATGTGTTGATGCTGCCCATCGGCAGGCTGTTCAACCATGTGCGAGATGATCCTTGGAGCATGAGCGGTGCGTAGCGCACGGCGAGACGACGATTGGCACCGGTGATGCCAATGGCCGTGGTGTAGTCGGTGAGCCAGTCTTCTGGCTTCACGGTCCCATTGTACTTGGGGGTGTCGCGGGGAAGCACCAACACCTTGGGGAAGGGCTCCTCCCGGATGTGTGGGCCGAAACACGCCGGCCCGATAGCGCCGCTCTCCTCCATCTCCAGAGAGCGAGCGAGCTGATCGAGGCGGTGGCGCGCGTCGGCGTCGCCGATGGCGCGCGGGCCGAGTCGACTGGCGGCCAGGCCCCGAGGGGCCGGGTCGGCTGGAGCCGGACGCCGGCCAGGCTGGCCGGGTCCGCGCTGGGTCTCTGGGGCGGGCTCATTGCCCAGAGCGTCGGCGGCGGTGCCGGTCAGGTTGCGCCAGGTCCGGGCTTGGCTGGAGTGCGCTTCACCGGGCGGCAAAGAGGCCGTGAGCAGGAGTTCGCCGGGTCCGCCAAGGCGGGCGGAGCCGGAACCCGCCGGCTTGGCGAGCTGGTTGAGGCGATCCTGCTGGGTGTTGGCGGCGTGGAGGAGCTCGCACATCCGCCCGATGCGCTCCTTGAGCTCCTCGCCCGCGAGTTGGTCGAGGCCGACCGCGGCTGCCTCCGTAGCGCGCATGTTCATGACTGGGGTCTCGTAGACGGTTCAGACAACGCCGAAAGCCCAGCCGATCGCTCCTCCCTGGGCGCGAGTGTCGGCGACCCGGCTTGGCTCGGCCGCGGCGGGCGAGAATCCGTGGGCGGCGTCGTGCTCCATCTGAGCAACTTCCAGGCGGCGCCTGGTGGCGGCCAGCGTCTCGGACAGGTCCAGCATTTGCTGGCACCTGTCCTCAAGCTGGGTTCGGGCTTCAGCGACGTTGGTGGCGTCAACGTCGGTGCCGATGGGGATGCAGAGGCTCTGCATCGCGGCGCGCAGTGGGTCGGACGGCTCCGTTCGTGCCGTGGTGCTCGCGGCTTCGGCGGCTCTTCTCGCCCTCGAGCGCGCCGATGATGTCGTCTGCCAGAGCGACGGACTCGTCGGAGTAGGAGACGGGCCCCGTCCGAAGCATGCTTCCGGCCAGCTCCTCGAGCTGCCCCATGGTGGGCGCCAACTGTCGTGGTGGGCGCACGGCTGATGCCACGGGATGGCTAAAGAGAGGAGGAGGCTCGAGAGCGCTGGTGGGCTTCGGAGGCGAGGTTGATATGCGCGGGTGCGGGACACCGGACATACCCAGGTTCGGGGCTCTCCGGGGAGATAACACCCCTAGTCCTGCCGAGTTTAGTTGGATGGTCAATAGTACAATGTCGCTCCTGGAGCTGTATGGAGGAGGAAGGAGGCTGGCCAAGGCTCGGGCTACTCCTTCCCTCTGGTGTGGCTATGTAGTGGCTAGTCCTATCTGGTGTGGCTTTGCATGCCGGGGATCTTACATATCATGCCGTGCCCCTGTAGGCGTGGACTCCTGGGGGGGTTTATAGATCAACCCACCCAGGGTTACAATGGTAATATGCCGAGTCGGTGGGTCTGTATTGTTGGTGTCTGGGGTCCCGGACTGGGTCCCGCTCGGGGGCTTGTGGTTCGCTGGGTTCCCCTAGGCGCGGGCCCTGCATGCCTAGGGGGACTGTGCGCCGTCTTGTCGATCATCATGGCGTGGCCGAGTCGAGCCACGCACAATGTTTTCCGTCAGGCCGCCGCTTGCTGTCGTCAGCGGTGAGGGCGGGAACACTGTTGCCGTGCCAGCCCTAGTCAGCGGGTAGGTAAGGGGCACTGTTGCCACGCTCCGACTGACCACGGGCATGGGCGGGGCCACTGTAGTCTTGGTCATCGGTGATTGAGGTCTCGTCCCATTGTACGACCTGGATGGGACGGGAGCTGACCCGTGGCTGGGTTGCCGTGGACGCCGCGGGTGAGTTGACTTGCTGGGGAAGCCAAGGTTGCGCCGGGCTGAGTTGCCTTGCGCCAGCCGCTGTGGCCGGGTCGACGTACCTTGCCGAGTCGAGGGTCTTGCCCGGGTTGCGCGCCTTGCCGGGTCGAGCGACCCGGCCTGGCGCACACCAGTTTGTAGGGTGGTGCGGGCCCCGCTGTTTTTGAAATAGATCCGGGTTCCGTTGCCTGCCTGGGGTCCATCCCCCCGACAAATATCTTGCATTGTCCCACTTCATCAAAAAATCTCCTTTCCGTTCATCGCATTGCCCTTGACAATCATGTATTTTTAGAATTTCACCCATTCTTCTTTTTGATCAAGGATCAGGTCACGAAGCAAATCCTCTATCGAGGTAGATGCCTGGATGGACTGTACCTGTTGATTCCTCAAGTTAGCAGATTCAATAAACAAGTGTGTAGTGCCATCAAATTGTCTTTGGAGAGATGGCATGCTCGTTTAGGCCACCCTTCCTTTTCCATTGTCAAACAAGTTCTTAGTAAAAATAAACTCCCGTTTGTTGGGGAGCATAATTCTGAAACTATTTGTGACTCTTTCCAAAGAGCAAAAAGCCATCAGTTGCCTTATCCTGTTTCCACTAGCATTTCTGTTAAGCCATTGGAACTCATATTTTTAGATGTATGGGGTCATACTCCTATTTCTGTTGGGAAACATGCCTACTATGTTAGCTTTATTGATGATTATAGCAAGTATACATGGATCTATCTTCTTAAGAAAAGGTCTGATGTGTTTCAAGTCTTCCTCAATTTCCAAGCTCTTGTAGAAAGGAAGTTTGATAGGAAGATCATCGCTGTCCAGTCTGACTAGGGCGGCGAATATGAAAAGCAAAACTCTTTCTTTTAGAAGCTAGGCATTTCTCACCATGTATCATGCCCCCACGCACACCAGCAAAATGGCTCCGCAGAGCGGAAACAAAGACACATTGTCAAAGTAGGACTCTCCCTACTTGCGGCTGCTACGTCTTGAGCTAGCGTTGGTTTTCCCCGAAGAGGAGAGGGTGATGCAGCAAGTGCACCGTAAGTATTTCCCTTAGTTTTGAGAACCAAGGTATCAATCCAGTAGGAGGCTCCTCAAAAGTCCCACGCACCTACACAAACAAACTGAGAACTCGCAACCAACGCAATAAAGGGGTTGTCAATCCCTTCACGGCCACTTGCGAAAGTGAGATCTAATAAAGATAGTAAGATAAGATAAATATATTTTTAGCATTTTATAATATAGATGCAAAAAGTAAAGATGCAAATAAAGGTAGATTGAAAGCAAATATGAAAAGAGATAGACCCGGGGGCCATAGGTTTCACTAGAGGCTTCTCTCAAGATAGCATAAGTATTACGGTGGGTGAACAAATTACTGTCGAGCAATTGATAGAAAAGCGCATAGTTATGAGATTATCTAGGCATGATCATGTATATAGGCATCATGTCTGCAACAAGTAGACCGACTCCTGCCTGTATCTACTACTATTACTCCACACATCGACCGACTCCTGCCTGCATCTAGAGTATTAAGTTCATAAGAACAGAGTAATGCATTAAGCAAGATGACATGATGTAGAGGGATAAACTCATGCAATATGATATAAACCCCATCTTGTTATCCTCGATGGCAACAATACAATATGTGTCTTGCAACCCTTTCTGTCACTGGGTAAGAACACCGCAAGATTGAACCCAAAGCTAATCACTTCCCCCATGGCAAGAAAGACCAATCTAGTAGGCCAAACCAGACTGATAATTCGAAGAGACTTGCAAAGATAACTCAATCATACATAAAAGAATTCAGAGAAGATTCAAATATTATTCATAGATAAACTTGATCATAAACCCACAATTCATCGGATCTCGACAAACACACCGCAAAAAGAGATTACATCGAATAGATCTCCACAAGAGAGGGAGAGAACATTGTATTGAGATCCAAAAAGAGAGAAGAAGCCATCTAGATAATAACTATGGACCCGTAGGTCTGTGGTAAACTACTCACAACTCATCGGAGGGGCAAGGATGTTGATGTAGAATCCCTCCATGGTCGATTCCCCCTCCGGCAGAGTGTCGGCGAAGGCTCCAAGATAGGATCTCGCGGATACAGAAGGTTACGGCGGTGGAAATTGTGTTTCGTGGTGCTCCTGGATGTTTTCGGGGTACGTAGGTATATATAGGAGGAAGAAGTATGTTGGTGGCAGCCCAAGGGGCCCACGAGACAGGGGGCACACCCTACAAGGGGGGGGCTCCTATCTCGTGGCTTCCTCGACAGCTTCTTGACTTGCTCTCTGAGCTCTCCGGATCACGTTCGTTCCAAAAATCACGCTCCTGAAGGTTTCATTCATTTGGACTCCGTTTGATATTCCTTTTCTTCGAAATACTGAAATAGGCAAAAAAAACAGTAATATTGGCTGGGCCTCCGGTTAATAGGTTAGTCCCAAAAATGATAAAAATGTGTAAAATAAAGCCCATAAACATCCAAAAGGGGTAATATAATAACATGGAACAATCAAAAATTATAGATACGTTGGAGACGTATCAAGCATCCCCAAGCTTAATGCCTGCTCGTCCTCGAGTAGGTAAATGATAAAAAGAGAATTTTTGATGTGGAATGCTACCTAGCATAATTCATAATGTAATTTTCTTTATTGTGGCATGAATGTTTAGGTCCAAATGAATGCAAAATAAAAGTTCATAATGATAAAAGAAATAGTAATACTTCAAGCATACTAATCAAAGTAATCATGTCTTCTCAAAATAACATGGCTAAAGAAAGTTATCCCTATAAAATCATATAGTCTGGCTGTTACTCTATCTTCATCACACAAAGTATTTAATCATGCACAACCCCGATGACAAGCCAAGCAATTGTTTCATACTTTAATAATCTCAAACTCATTCAACTTTCACGCAATACATGAGCGTGAGCCATGGACATAGCACTATATGTGGAATAGAATGGTGGTTGTGGAGAAGACAAAAAGGAGAAGATAGTCTCACATCAACTAGGCGTATCAACGGGCTATGGAGATGCCCATTAATAGATATCAATGTGAGTGAGTAGGGATTGCCATGCAACGGGTGCACTAGAGCTATAAAAATATGAAAGCTCAACAAAAGAAACTAAGTGGGTGTGCATCCAACTCGTTTGCTCACGAAGACCTAGGGCACTTTTGAGGAAGCCCATCATTGAAATATACAAGCCAAGTTCTATAATGAAAAATTCCCACTAGTATATGAAAGTGACAACATATGAGACTCTCTATCATGAAGATCATGGTGCTATTTTGAAGCACAAGTGTGGAAAAAGAGATAGTAGCATTGTCCCTTCTCTCTTTTTCTCTCATGTTATTTTTTTTGTTTTTGTTTTTCTTTTTCTATTTTTTTCTTTTCTTTGGTCTTCTTCTTTTTTCCTTTTTGGCCTTTCTCTTTTTATTTTCTTTTTATTTTCCTTTTTTTGTAAAGTCCGAAGTCTCATCCCGACTTGTGGGGGAATCATAGCCTTCATCATCCTTTCCTCACGAGGACAATGCTCTAATAATGAAGATCATCACACTTTTATGGGTTTACAACTCAAAGCTAGAACAAGATATGACTCTATATGAATGCCTCCGGCGGTGTACCGGGATATGCAATGAATCAAGAGCGACATGTATGAAAATTATGAAGGTGGCCTTGCCACAAATACGATCTCAACTACATGATCATGCAAAGAGCAATATGACAAAAGTAATGTATGTCATATGAACGGAATGGTGGAAAGTTGCATGGCAATATATCTCGGAATGGCTATGGAAATGCCATAATAGGTAGGTATGGTGTCTGTTTTGAGGAAGGAGTATGGTGGGTGTATGGTACCAGCGAAAGTTGCGCGGCACAAGAGAGGCTAGCAATGGTGGAAGGGTGAAAGGGTGCGTATAATCCATGGACTCAACATTAATCAAGAGAACTCATGTACTTATTGCAAAAAATTTAGAAGTCATCAAAAACAAAGCACTACGCGCATGCTCCTAGGGGGATAGATTGGTAGGAAAAGACCATCGCTCGTCCCCGACCGCCACTCATAAGGAAGACAATCAATAAACAAAATTGTGCTCCAACTTCATCACAAAGCGGTTCACCATACGTGCATGCTACAGGAATCACAAACTTCAGCACAAGCATTCTTTAAATTCATAATCACCCAACTAGCATAACTTTAATATTACTACCTCCATATCTCAAAACAATTATCAAGCATCAAATTGATCATAGCATCCAATTCACTTTCTATGATAGTTTTTATTATACCCAACTTGGATGCTCATCATTTTAGGACCAACTTTATGATCATAGCAAAAACCATGCTGTTCTAAAAGACTCTCAAAATAATATAAGTGAAGCATGATAGACTAGCAATTTCTTCAAAATTAAGTTACCACCGTGCTCTAAAAGATATAAGTGAATCACTAGAGCAAAAACTATCAAGCTCAAAAGATATAAGTGAAGCACATAGAGTATTCTAGCAAATTCTAATCAAATAGGCTTCTCCCAAAAGGTGTGTACATCAAGGATGATTGTGGCAAACTAAAAAGCAAAGACTAATATAATACACGACGCTCCAAGCAAAACACATATCATGTGGCGAATAAAAATATAGCTCCAAGTAAAGTTACCAATGAACGAAGACGAAAGAGGGGATGCCTTCCCGGGGCATACCCAAGCTTAGGCTCTTGGCTATCCTTGAATATCTTGGGGTGCCATGGGAATCCCCAACCTTATGCTCTTGCCACCCTTTATTCCATAGTCCATAAAAGCTTTACCCAAAACTTGAAAACTTCACAACACAAAACTCAACAGGAAATCTTATAAGCTCCGTTAGTGAAAGAAAAAAAACCACCACATAAGGTACTGCAATGAACTCATTCTTTATTTATTTTGGTGTTAAACCTACTGTATTCCAACTTCCTTATGGTTTATCAACTAATTTACTAGCCATAGATGCATTGAAATAAGCAAACAACACACGAAAAACAGAATCTGTCAAAAACAGAACAGTCTGTAGCAATCTGTAACTAACGCAAACTTCTGGAACTCTAAAAATCCTACTAAAATAGGACGTACTGGAAAATTTGTTTATTGATCAGCAGCAAAAAGAATCAATGCAAAATCACATTTCTGTGATTTATTGAATGTTTTCTCATGAGCGCAAAGTTTCTGTTTTTCAGCAGAATCAAATCAACTATCATCATAGGTTATCCTGTAGGTTCTACTTGGCACAAACACTAACTAAAAGATAAAAACACATCTAAACAGAGAGTAGATGCAAGATTTATTGAATAACAACAAGGAAAAATATTGGGTTATCTCCCAACAAGCGTTTTTCTTTAAAGCCTTTTTAGCTAGGCATTGAGATTTCAATGATGCTCACATGAAAGACAAAAATTGAAGCATAAATAGAGCATCATAAAACATGTGACAAACACACTTAAGTCTAACATACTTACTATGCATAGGCATACTATAAGCAAAAAAATTTGCAAGGCAAGCAAAAACTAGCATATGCAAGGAAGAAGAAAGAGACGATAGCAATCTCAACATGACGAGAGGTAATTTAATAAGATAAAAATTTCTACGACCATATTTTCCTCTCTCATAATAATTACATGTAGGATCATAGGCAAATTCAACAAAATAGCTATCAGAAAACATATTCTCAACATGATCCACATGCATGCAAAGTTGACACTCTTCCAAGATAGTGGGATTAACATTAACTAGAGTCATGACCTTTCCGAACCCACTTTTATCAAAAATATCATAAGATTGAACATACTCCAAATATGTGGGATCTAAAGTTGACACTCTTCCAAACCCACTTTCAATATTATTGCAAACACTATTATCAATCTCATATTCATCATGGGGCTTAAATAAATTTTCAAGGTTATAAGAAGAATCACCCAATCACGATGATTGAAACAAGTAGTAGACATAGCAAAACTAGCATCCCCAAGCTTAGGGTTTTGCATATTATTAGCACAATTGACATCAAGAGAATTTATAGTAAAATCATTGCAATTATGCTTTATATCGAAGGAACTACCAAGTATGGGTGCAATAGCAACGATCTCATGTTTAACATAAGGAACTATAGCAAATTCGTCTTCATAAATATTGGCATCATGGCCACAAGAATAACAAGCATAATGTTCGTCAAGGGATATTTCAACCAAATCATCAGAATCATCATTATCTAGAGATTCATGCATATCATTATTTTCTTCCAAAGCAACGATCATTCTTTCAATAAATTCTTGGACATAGACATTATGAGCAATGTTTTCATTGCAATATTTAAGTATGACAGAATTTTCAGACTTGTTAAGAGTAAAATGATACTTTTCAATCAAAGAAGCAACTTCATGAGTACCCTTAAAAACGACAAATTCTTCAATTTGTTTGATATCATAGTAACTATAAATACCCTTTGCATAAGAAGATAAGATTTCATTATCATTGAACTCACATAGGTAGGGAAGGTGTTTTTTAGGGTTCTTAGAGCAACAAGTAAAATCACAAATTTCACAAAGATTCCAAGCATAGCATAGCAAACTATTCATATGATACCATAAGACCTTCCCTTTTTCAGACAAACGATGACGCACAAAATGAGCATGCTCATCTAAAGATTTCCCATCAACTAGGCTAGTTGGGGTTTCAGCACGAGCGCATAAGGATCAAAGATGATCCAAGTAGAACACTTTAAGTGGATCCATATCAATAGATTTTCAGCAAGCGAAGATGCAAGCATATAGAAGGCACATGGAGACACAAGCAAACAAAAAGGCAAGCGAAAGAGAGAGGAGAAGATTGGGAAAGAGAGGGCAAATAAAACGGCAAGGGTGAAGTGGGGGAGAGGAAAACGAGAGGCAAATGACAAATAATGTAAATTCGAGGGAGATGGGTTTGTGATAGGTACTTGGTATGTCTTGACTTGAGCGAAGACCTCCCCGGCAATGGCGCCAGAAATCCTTCTTGCTACGTCTTGAGCTAGCGTTGGTTTTCCCCGAAGAGGAGAGGGTGATGCAGCAAGTGCAGCGTAAGTATTTCCCTCAGTTTTGAGAACCAAGGTATCAATCCAGTAGGAGGCTCCTCAAAAGTCCCACGCACCTACACAAACAAACTGAGAACTCGCAACCAACGCAATAAAGGGGTTGTCAATCCCTTCACGGCCACTTGCGAAAGTGAGATCTAATAAAGATAGTAAGATAAGATAAATATATTTTTAGCATTTTATAATATAGATGCAAAAAGTAAAGATGCAAATAAAGGTAGATTGAAAGCAAATATGAAAAGAGATAGACCCGGGGGCCATAGGTTTCACTAGAGGCTTCTCTCAAGATAGCATAAGTATTACGGTGGGTGAACAAATTACTGTCGAGCAATTGATAGAAAAGCGCATAGTTATGAGATTATCTAGGCATGATCATGTATATAGGCATCATGTCCGCAACAAGTAGACCGACTCCTGCCTGCATCTACTACTATTACTCCACACATCGACCGACTCCTGCCTGCATCTAGAGTATTAAGTTCATAAGAACAGAGTAATGCATTAAGCAAGATGACATGATGTAGAGGGATGAACTCATGCAATATGATATAAACCCCATCTTGTTATCCTCGATGGCAACAATACAATACGTGTCTTGCAACCCTTTCTGTCACTGGGTAAGAACACCGCAAGATTGAACCCAAAGCTAAGCACTTCTCCCATGGCAAGAAAGACCAATCTAGTAGGCCAAACCAAACTGATAATTCGAAAAGACTTGCAAAGATAACTCAATCATACATAAAAGAATTTAGAGAAGATTCAAATATTATTCATAGATAAACTTGATCATAAACCCACAATTCATCGGATCTCGACAAACACACCGCAAAAAGAGATTACATCGAATAGATCTCCACAAGAGAGGGAGAGAACATTGTATTGAGATCCAAAAAGAGAGAAGAAGCCATCTAGCTAATAACTATGGACCCGTAGGTCTGTGGTAAACTACTCACAACTCATCGGAGGGGCAAGGATGTTGATGTAGAATCCCTCCATGGTCGATTCCCCCGCCGGCAGAGTGTCGGCGAAGGCTCCAAGATAGGATCTTGCGGATACAGAAGGTTACGGCGGTGGAAATTGTGTTTCGTGGTGCTCCTGGATGTTTTCGGGGTAAGTAGGTATATATAGGAGGAAGAAGTATGTTGGTGGCCGCCCAAGGGGCCCACGAGACAGGGGCACGCCCTACAAGGGGGGCGCAGCCTCCTATCTTGTGGCTTCCTCGGCAGCTTCTTGACTTGCACTCCAAGCTCTCCGTATCACGTTCGTTCCAAAAATCACGCTCCCGAAGGTTTCATTCCGTTTGGACTCCGTTTGATATTCCTTTTCTTCGAAATACTGAAATAGGCAAAAAAACAGCAATATGGGTTGGGCCTCCTGTTAGTAGGTTAGTCCCAAAAATGATAAAAATGTGTAAAATAAAGCCCATAAACATCCAAAAGGGGTAATATAATAGCATGGAACAATCAAAAATTATAGATACGTTGGAGACGTATCAGCGGCTACTTCCATGCCTCTCAAGTTTTGGGACGAAGCTTATCTCACCGTTGTTCATCTTATTAACATACTACCCAGCCGTGTTATTAAGAATGAAACACCCACTGAGCGTCTTTTCCACACTAAACCAGATTATGCTCCTCTTCATATTTTTGGTTGTGCATGTTGGCCTAATCTTCGTCCATATAACAATAGAAAACTCATGTTTCGTTCCAAACAGTGCGTTTTTCTGGGTTATAGTACCCAACACGAGGGAGTCAAGTGTCTAGATGTCTCGACTAGTCGTGTCTATATTTCTCGCGATGTTGTCTTCGACGAAACCCAGTTTCCCTTTGCTAAACTTCATCCAAATGCCAGCGCTCTCCTTCGCAAAGAGATACTACTTTTACCCCCTCATCTCACAAGAACCGGTAGTGAGGAAGTAAGTAATTGTGATGATCAATATTTGCCTAACCCTCCTAATGGTTTCCCTGAGTATTCTATTTCAGAAGTTATTACAGATCGCAATGGTGCAAACAGTGCTGAAAATAGTGTACAAAATCAAGCTACAGAGCAATATTTCATGTGCACAAATTTCCCCGGTGGATCTGCTTCGGGATTACCCCAGGTGACTATGCCAGGTGGGTCAGGCGAATCTACCGCGGGATCACCGCCAGGCCCAGCCTCCCCGCTCCTGTCGGGCTCCCCGCCCGAGTTTTCACGCGCGCACTGAGCTGCCCGGTCTGAGGGCGCCATGTCTCCCTCGGCAGGCGCTACTGGTCCTACCACAGGTGAGGGAGTCCTGAATTAGGGGGCCCTCGGATAGCCGGACTATATGCTTATGCCAGACTGTTGGATTATGAAGATACAAGATTGAAGACTTCGTCCCGTGTCCGGGTGGGACTCTCCTTTGCGTGGAAGGCAAGCTTGGCAATTCGGATATGTAGATTCCCTTCTCTGTAACCGACTCTATGTAACCCTAACCCCCTCCAGTGTCTATATAAACCGGAGGATTTAGTCCGTAGGACAAGAACAACAATCATAATCATTGGCTAGCTTCTAGGGTTTAGCCTCTACGATCCCGTGGTAGATCAACTTTTGTAATACTCATATCATCAAGATCAATCAAGCAGGAAGTAGGGTATTACCTCCGTAGAGAGGGCCCGAACCTGGGTAAACATTGTGTCCCCCGCCTCCTGTTACCATTAGCCTTAGACGCACAGTTCGGGACCCCCGACCCGAGATCCGCCGGTTTTGACACCGACATTGGTGCTTTCATTGAGAGTTCCACTGTGTCATCACGGTAAGGCTTGACGGCTCCTTCAATCATCCACAGTGATGCGATCTAGGGTGAGGTCTTCCTCCCCGGACAGATCTTCGTATTCGGCGGCTTCACACTGCGGGCCAACTCACTTGGCCATCTGGAGCAGATCGATAGCTACGCCCTTGGCCATCAGGTCAGGTTTGGAAGCCTGAACTACACTGCCAATATCCGCGGAGACTTGATCTTCGATGGATTCGAGCCCATAACAGATGCGCCGAACAGTCACGATGAGCATGACTTAGATCTACCATCGGACGGTGTTCGCGAGAACGCACCTGCAGCTGCCCTGGCCTTAAATCTGGAGCAGACCGTGCCATCCGAGGATGGGTGGATAGACCCCACCACGGAAGCCACACACTCATCGGAGATAGAGATGAACACAGACTTCGCCTCCAATGAGGTCTGCGGACCCTCCGACTCATCTCTGGCCGCAGGCTCCGAACCGCGTATATCCGCGCCCATCGGACCTGATCGAGCGCCGATCATGGAGTTTACCTCAGCGGATATCTTTTAGCACTCGCCCTTGGTTGACGTGCTAAATTCATTGAAATCTCTCTCTCTGTCAGGAGACTCCTAGCCGAACTATGTCTGGCTCGAGTGGGAAGCGGACGACGAAGAAATTCGTTTCCCACCCACCACCCACTTAATAGCCACTGTCGACGACTCAACTGACATGCTTGATTTCAACTCCGAAGACATCGACGGTATGAATGACAATGCCAGAGAAGAACAGGAACCACCGCCCACAGGGCGCTGGACAGCCACCTCATCGTATGATATATACATGGTGGACACACCCAAAGAAAACAAGGACGAGGAATGGAAGGAAGCAACGAAGGATAATCCTCTTGAAAAGCAACCAAAGCACCGACGTCAGCGGCTCCGCTCTAAATCCCGCCACAACAAAAACAGCGATAACGGCACAAGGAAGAATAATACCCCGGCCGACGCAAAAGCTAGCGACAACCCCATGGACCCAGCGATGGAGCAGGATGAGCCAGAGGACGGCGAACATAGTCCGGGGCCATAGTCCGATCACGGTGATGCCGAAGACAAAACTTATAAACCTGTCTCCGGAGAGGAGAACATTCCGGACGACGATGCACGCATCATCCCGGAGAAGCACTTGGAATAAGAGAACCTCCACAAAAGGCTTATCGCCACCGCGAGGATCTTGAAGAAGCAGAAGCAAAGGCTCAAAGCCTTGCAGGATGCGCTCAACCACAGATGGAGCAAAGTGCTCGACACTAACGAAGAACACGGCTGCGATCGCCATACAAAGAGCTACCCAAAGCGCACGCTGCTGCCCGAATTTGACGACGAGGCCATAGAGCCCATCCCTCCTAAAAACAATACGGCCGATCGGCCGGACCGACCACCCCGTGGCCGGGACAGGGCGGCTGATGACGCCGCACATAAGCCAGCACACGATCTGCGTGAGCACCTTGACAAGAAAGCTGGTATGGCTAGGTCCATCTATGGATCCAGGAAGCGTGTTCCTACACAAGATCAAGGCAACCAAACTGTCTATACTGATCAACTACCAGCTCAGAATCAACATCGAACACTACAGCCGTCGGACCTACGCCACGACACATCCAGATACAGGGGCACCGCACACCCCCTGTGCTTCACCGATGAGGTGCTAGATCACGAATTCCCAGAGGGGTTGAAACCCGTGAACATCGAGGCATATGACGAAACAACAGACCCTGTAGTCTAGATTGAAGACTTTATTCTTCATATCCACATGGCTCGTGGAGACTATCTCCACGCCATCAAATACCTACCCCTCAAGTTGAAAGGACCAGCTCGGCACTGGTTGAAAAGCCTCCCCGAAAAATCCATTGGAAGTTGGGAGGAACTCGAGGACGCTTTCAGGGCTAATTTCCAAGGGACATATGTCCGACTTCCGGATGCAGACGATTTAAGTTACATAATCTAACAGCCCGAAGAGTCAGCCCATAAGCTTTGGAACAGATTCCTCACCAAGAAAAACCAAATTGTTGACTGCCCGGATGCCGAAGCCTTAGCGGCTTTCAAACATAGTGTCTGGGACGAATGGCTCTCCAGACACACGGCCAAGAAAAGTCGAGGACAATGGTAGCCCTAACAAGCCTTATGACCCGCTTTTGCGCGGGCGAGGACAGTTGGTTGGCCCGTAGCGGCACCAGCGACCCAGGCACATCCGAAATCAGGGACAGCAATGGAAAGCCACGACGCAATAAAAACAAGCGTCGAAATAATGAAGACAACCCGGATAACACGGCGGTAAACGCCGGGTTCAGGGGCTCTTGACCTGGTCACGGAAAAAGCCATTTAAAGGCAACATAGATGGACTTTCCAGCCTAAACAAAATTCTGGACAGATCATGTCAGATTCATGGCACCCCTGAGAAACCTGCAAATCACACCAACAGAGAATGCTGGGTCTTCAAGTAGGCCGGCAAACTAAACGCCGAACACAAGGGGAGGGAGCCGCCAAGTGAAGACGAGGACGAACCTCGCCAGCCGAGCACTGGGGGACAGAAAAATTTTCCACCTGAGGTCAAATCAGTGAACATGATCTACGTCACCCATATACCAAAGAGGAAGCGCAAACTCGCACTCCGAGACATATACGCCGTAGAGCCCGTCGCCCCCAAATTCAACCCATGGTCGGCCTGCCTGATCACTTTCGATCACAGGGATCATCCGACTAGTATCCGACATGGAGGTTCGGCTGCCTTGGTGCTCGACCCAATAATTGACGGATACCATCTCACTGAGT
Source organism: Triticum aestivum (assembly GCF_018294505.1). Classification (NCBI taxonomy): domain Eukaryota; kingdom Viridiplantae; phylum Streptophyta; class Magnoliopsida; order Poales; family Poaceae; genus Triticum; species Triticum aestivum. Next base: position 159,530,968 of record NC_057798.1, on the reverse strand, counting down.
CCTAATGGACGACGGAAGTAGTCTTAATCTGATATATCAGGACACTGTCCGTAAAATGGGGATAGACCCATCAAGAATTAGCCAAAGCAGTACTACCTTTAAAGGAGTAATACCAGGTGTAGAGGCCCGCTGTACGGGCTCTCTAACATTAGAAGTTGTATTCGGTTCTCCCGACAACTTCCGAAGCGAAGAACTAATCTTCGACATCGCTCCATTCCGAAGCGGCTATCACACACTACTTGGAAGAACGGCCTTCGCTCGCTTCAATGCAGTACCGCATTATGCTTATCTTAAACTTAAGATGCCCGGTCCACGTGGCGTCATCACAATCAGCGGAAATACAAAGCGTTCTTTGCGTGCGGAAGAATATGTGGCGGCTCTAGGAGACGAACCACTGAACGGCCTCTCCAGCCCAAATAAATGATCGCTCGTCGAGACCACGGACACGGCTAGAAGTGTCCGGCGCACCACTAGCTGTAGCATCCCAGATAAACCTGAGCTTGGTCGACGGATATGCCCCCATATGTGGTGCTAGGGGTTGCCTGCATGTAAAAGGGCCCATAGTTCGTCTCGACCCTATTAATACACAATAGATTGAATTTTCATGGTTCATTAAGAATAACTAACTTTTCGCATGATCACACCGGATTCTTTCACCTGGGTTTTTCTTTTTATAGATGATCACCTTGCTACACCCTTCCAGGATACAGCACAACAAAGATGAAGGCGCAGACGTGCAGCAGGGCCCCGTTCAAAGGTTTCTTTTTAGATTAAGACCCTGTGTAAACCTTTTTTATCGTCTCATGTTGCCTCATACCCCCCGGGCACTTAAAATAACCGAGAGGGACACTGGCGTTGCTGACAAGATCTTTCATCATGCCAGATTAATGCATGTACCTAGAAATTCAGGGCTAATTATCGAGGGCGATACTCAGCCCAGCGTATGTTGTAAAGTCCGAATACCTTCGAGAGTGTTCGGTGTCGCGAGTTTGGCCTTATATGCATCAGCTCTGAATCATGTCTTTGGTCAATAGTTGGGTTTGCCCGGCTTCCATGTTTTGCTACCTTACGTTCTGCTCTATCAGCTAAGGTGGCACTGGGAGAACTACTCGATTGTGCCCTGGTTCATCTGGATGAGCACCTTAGTAGAGAAAGCCGAAAACTGACTGTCAACATAAGGCGAGAGACTGGTCAACCACTCGATGACTCAGCGGAATCTTCGCGATTCCTCCGCATTAACAAAGGACCGGTTTCCCGGTCACGTATGTACGCGCCCCGTATTCGGATGAACGCGGACATACCAGGGGCTATATAGTAGCCCCACCGTCAAACTCCTATGGCTAAGTGAAAGTGTTAAAGCTATATAGTCCGATTGCCTTGTTCGCCGCGCTATCACCTCCTTAACGGACCAAGACGTTGGATAAGGTATGAGTACGCGCTTTTCTAAACACCACTGCATTATATGCGTGGGGGCTGAAGCCGACGACTGCAAACTTTCAGGTTATATACATACATACATAAACGGCCGCACAGGAGGCACTACAATGCCTTACGGGCAAAAGTATAAATATAGCCTTTATAATCAAAATAGCATTGTTTTTACAATCAAGGCACATGTCACTAGAACATGGTATTCTTGGAGCACTGAGCCTCTATTGAATGGGCACTTTCTAGGACTACTTCAAAATAGTGCCCAGGCGAGTACTGACCCCCAGGTGGACCCCTGGTTGCAACTACGGTGGCCTCCATCTTCGCCCAATATGTCTTGACACGGGCAAGAGCCATCCACGCACCCTCTATGCACGTCGACCTCTTGACAGCGTCGATATGCGACACAAAACAAAGAAATTGTTGCACCAAACCAAAATAACTGATTGGGCTCAATTCCTTCGGCCATAGATGATCCACGACAGCCTTCATGGCAAGTCCGGACAACCTATGGAGATCAACCCACTCGGCCATTTGCTCATTCAACTGCAGCGGGCGCTTCAGAGCACTGAAATGCGACCAAAACAATCTTTCCACCTCATGATCTTCTTGATCCTTGAAATACTCCGCGCATCAGCAGCACTCTTTGCTAAATCCAAGTATGCGTCCGCAGAACTCCACAATTGATCAAGAAGGGCATATTTCGGATCCCGAACTTTGTTTGCAATAAAAAGGGCTTCCCAGCCGCGATATCACTAGCTTGCCGAAGCTCCTCCCGCGCCGCTCTGATTTCAGAGCGAGTTTCCTTTGCTGCTTGCAAGGCCTTCTCCAGGTCAGTCGTTTTCGTTCGGTTTTCCCTTTCGAGAAGTTCATATCGGCTGGTGACATTTCTTAGCTCAATAGCCAAGCTGGCTATTTTATCCTCACTTTGGCGATGCGCAGCCTGTTTGGCTTTTAATTCTTCGGCTGCCTTCAGGGCGGCCGCATCACTTCTCCTGGCTTGCTCCTTGGCTCGGGAAAGTTCTGCCCGAAGGGTCTCCACGGGGATAGCTCCATCTGCAGTCAAAGCATACTATAAATACTAGCATCATGATCTTCTTAATATTTGCTGACCACCCGAATATACATACCCTGTTCTGCTTGTTAACAAGCATGATGTCCGCATCCGCCACGTCAGGTTGCCGCATCAATTCGGCAAATTCAGCAGTTTGGCTAGCCGCCGGATCTGCAGCTGCCTGCGCATGAAATGAGCGCTATCATTACCTGAGATTATGATCCTCTGCTCGTCGCGTCTGGACGGCAACCAGAGTCTTAGGGGCTACTATCTATACAAAGCACACCTTGCGTATGCGGTACAGTCAAAAATATACATATTACTTTACGTACCTCAAAGCCTCTTAGCAGGCTCGTAAAAGCTTCATTCAACCCGCTTTTTGCGGATGAAATCCTCTCAACCACTGTACCCACTAAGGTACGATGTGCCTCTGAGATAGCCGCTTGCTCCAGAAGACCCATCAATGTGTCCGGTTGTACGCTGGACACTCCCAGGCTTTTTCTTTCGGTCTCCTTAGGAGCCAGAACTTCGGGCTTCGGGCGGCCAAAGAGTTACCTTCTGGCCTTTGTGGATGAGGAGAAATCCTCCGTGACGACACCTTAGGGTTGTCCGCCTCATGAGGCGTGGAAGTAAGAGGAGGCGTTTCGCTCTCCATCATCTCCGGAAGAAGATCCCCCGAGGACGAACATGGTTGAGAAGGGCTATGAGCCGGACTGCAAACATATGTCGCGGTTGTTATTCTCAGGAAAAGAGCAGGGCGGATTTACTAATGTGGCTTTGTCCACTTACAGCTCAGTCGATGGCTGGCCCCCTTGTGGGTGTTGTGCGGTAAGGAAGCCCTCCGGGGCAGGACCCCCTGGCGAAGGTTTCTTCCCTCGTTTGGAAACCTCCGTTTCCAAGTCTTCAGGGGTGGTCCTTTTCTTCCTATGGGGAGAGGGGATTCTAGATTCACCTCCCCGATCCTCCTCCTTCGTAGAGGCACTAATTCCCTCGGTTTGGATGTGTAACGTATGAATCCCACTTCCGGCTTCCCTATTCCTCCCCTCGTCTTCTCCCGATGGCACTTGATATGGTGCGCGAGCCAGCATCCTGGTTAGTATAGGATTCGGCGAGCCTTCGGGAAGAGGGGCCAAACACCTGATCCTCTCCGCCTTTCTTATCCAATCCTGGCAGAGGGTAGTTTTTTTCAGAATAATGTTGTGACAAATATAAAGACAACATGTTGGTTCACAGAGTTACTTACTTGGGTATCTGGACGGTTGCAGTTGAGACCCGCATCCTCGGTGGTGTCCGAACACTTTATTCGTGATCCGAAGAACAATCAGTACATTCCTTCGGGTGTCATGCCGAAGAAGTGTTGAATGGTTCACGGTCCTTCCGGGTTGAACTCCCACATACGGAGAGATTGACGTTGGCATGGTAGGACCCGATAGACTAACATTACTTGAATTACTTTGACAAGACTGATATCCCTCTTGAGGAGATCTCGGATGCGGCTTTGCAGTGTCAGCACGTCATTAGCAGACCCCCAGTCCAGCCCTTTGTTGACCCATGATGCCAGTTGGGGCGGAGGGGCAGAGCGGAAGGCTGGGGCGGTTGCCCTCTTTGTACCTCGGGGAGCTATGATGTAAAACATCTCCCGTTGCCATAGGTCGGACACCTCCGGGAAGGAACCCTTTGGCCATAGGGCGTCAACACCTTTGCTTATTATAGCGCCTCCGCACTCTGCGTGTCATCCATCAATCATCTTTGGATTCACATTAAAGGTCTTGAGCCATAAGCCGAAGTGTGGGGTAATACGGAGGAAGGCCTCACACACGACGATAAACGACGAGATGTGAAGGAAGGAATCTAGGGCCAAATAATGGAAATCTAGCCCGTAATAGAACATGAGCCCCCTAACAAAGGGATCAAGACTAAAGCCTAGACCTCGGAGGAAGTGAGAAACAAATACAACACTCTCGTTGGGTTCGGGAGTGGGGATAACCTGCCCTTGAGCAGGTAGCCTGTGGGGGATTTCGGCGGTCAGATACCTGGCCTCCCTAAGCTTCTTGATGTCCTCCTCTGTGACAGAAGAGGCCATCCACCGGCCTTGAAGGTTGGATCCGGACATGGTTGAAGGTCCGGAGCGCTTAACCTGAACCTTGGGTGTTGGAACTCGAGGTAGGGGAAGGGGAGGATGGGGCATGGAAAGAAAAGGACAGGTCTTGACCCCTTTATAAAGAGGGTGAATATCAAGCGTCCTCCACGTGGCCGTTTGGAACTTGCCTAAAACCGAGGATTCATACTAACGGCACGGTTGGGTTACCCACGCCCGTATTGATGAGGATCCCGTAATAAGGGGAACACGATCTCTGCTTCGAGAAGACGTGCCAATAAAACCGCCTCGCAAGACGTGCAACGACAGGTTGAGAAAAACGGTTCATATAATGACCGGGCCGCGGCGTGATGTCACGCTATGAAAAGTTGTCAGCAGATTAGATTTGTGGAATATTGTGCTCTCTACGATGGTATGCGGAATTTGCTTTGCAAAGCCGGACACAATCTTTGTGTTCGAAATCTTCCATGAAATATTCGGAGAAGGAACCCTCCTTGCAATGCCGAAGACAATCTGCACGTGGACTCATCGTCATTGAAGCCTGGTTCAGGGGCTACTGAGGGAGTCCTGGATTAGGGGGTCCTCGGACAGCCGGACTATATGCTTATGCCGGACAGTTGGACTATGAAGATACAAGATTGAAGACTTCGTCCCGTGTCCGGGTGGGACTCTCCTTTGCGTGGAAGGCAAGCTTGGCAATTCGGATATGTAGATTCCCTTCTCTGTAACTGACTCAGTGTAACCCTAACCCCCTCCGGTGTCTATATAAACCGGAGGATTTCGTCCGTAGGACAAGAACAACAATCATAATCATAGGCTAGCTTCTAGGGTTTAGCCCCTATGATCTCGTGGTAGATCAACTCTTGTAATACTCATATCATCAAGATCAATCAAGCAGGAAGTAGGGTATTACCTCCGTAGAGAGGGACCGAACCTAGGTAAACATTGTGTCCCCCGCCTCCTATTACCATTAGCCTTAGACGCATAGTTCGGGACCCCCTACCCGAGATCCGCCGGTTTTGACACCAACAACAAGCACTACTGGGCCCGCCACTACTCCACCCACCGCGTCTCATTGGCGTAGGCCTGCACCAGCCGACCGGCCTGTTCCCGAGGTCCGACCGGCACCCAGTTCCCCCAATGCGGTTGGATCGCGCGCCGCTGATCTCGAATCTGCTTTGGGATCCCCCGCTGTAGAGGATTCACTGCTGCAGTCGCTCGGATCTCTTGCGGTTGCCTCTCCTGTGGCCGCTCCTACACCAGCACAAACAAGGCTTCAACAGGGGGTTACCTCCAGAATTAATTACAGAAATATTGCAAAATATGGATTGACTTGTTTGACAGGTGAATCTAGTGAACCCAAGATTCTAGATGAAGCTCTTGGTGATACTTGCTGGAAACAAGCAATGGAGGATGAATTTTCTGCTTTGCAATGAAATAAGACGTGGCACTTAGTTCCTCGTCGTGAAGGTATCAATTTAATTGATTGCAAATGGGTCTATAGAATTAAGAGAAAGTCAGATGGTAAAATTGATCGGTTCAAAGCACGTTTGGTAGCAAAAGGATTTAAACAACGCTATGGTATTGACTATGAAGATACTTTTAGTCCTGTTGTCAAAGCTGCATCTATTCGTCTTGTGCTCTTCGTTACTGTTTCCAGGGGGTGGAGTCTCAGACAGCTAGATGTACAGAATGCGTTTCTTCATGGTGTTCTGGAAGAGGAGGTCTACATGAAACAACCTCCTGGGTTTGAGGACAAAAATGTGCCTTTTCATGTCTGCAAACTTGACAAGGCTTTGTATGGGCTCAAGCAAGCACCTCGAGCATGGTACTCTTGGCTGAGTATGAAACTGCAAAACCTTGGGTTTCTTCCATCCAAGTCTGACACTTCTCTTTTCATTTACAACAAGTTTCAGACCATCATTTTTGTTCTCATTTACGTTGCTGATATTATTGTGACTAGTTCATCTAGTGAAGCAATAACAACACTGTTAAAAGATCTTAGGGCAAATTTTGCTTTGAAAGATCTGGGAGATTTGCATTACTTCTTAGGCATAGAAGTCAACAAAACTGAACATGACATTCACTTATCACAAGGAAAGTATGTGACTGATCTGTTAGGCAGAGTTGGTAGGCAAAATTGTAAACCTTCGCCAACTCCCTTGTCCAGCTCAGAACAGCTATCCTTGACAAAAGGAGCACCTTTGGATCAGGAAGATAGCACCAACTACAGGAGTACAGTTGGAGCATTACAATACTTGACTCTTACTCGACCTGACACTTCCTTTGCAGTCAATAAAGTTTGCCAGTTTTTGCATGCACCCACTACAACCCATTGGACAGCTTCAAAGCGCATCTTGAGGTATGTAAAGAATACAACAAACATTGGTCTAGCTATAAATAAATCCTCCTCTCTTCGCATCAGTGCCTTCTTTGATGCGGATTGGGCTAGTTGTGTGGATGATAGACGCTCAACAGGGGGATTTGCTATCTTTTATGGACCTACTTTAATTTCATGGTGTGCAAAGAAACAAGCTACTGTTTCCAGGTCCAATACTGAGGCAAAGTATAAAGCATTAGCTAATGCTACAACTGAAATTACTTGGGTACAAGCTTTGCTAAGTTAATTTGGAGTATCACATACTCAGACGCCTATACTTTGGTGTGACAACCTTGGTGCAACATATCTTTCTGCTAATCCTGTTTTTCATGCAAAAACTAAACACATTGAGATAGATTTCCATTTTGTCAGAGAAAGAGTTGCAAACAAAGAATTGGAGATCAGATTCATACCTTCCAAGGATCAGATTGCAGATGGGTTCACAAAGGTACTTCCAACGAGAAGCTTTGAAGAGTTTAAGCGTAATCTCAACTTGTGCAGTTGTGATTAAGGGGGGGTGTTAAACATTATCTTGTGTAACATGCATAGGTAGTTAGAGATAGATTTATCTTACCAATGTATTCATTTATCTTTCTATATCTTCTCCCGTATCCCGATTGTATCTCCTCTCTTTTAGGATGCATGTATGCGCTATTGGGAGGTGCGCCCCAACCGAATCAATATAAACCCTGCGGGCCTCCTGTTTGGAGGTTGAGACGCTTTACATTATCTCACACAGATAAACCAAAACATAAGTAAGCGTATTGCGAGACGGTGGATCTGATGTGACTGAGGATGTGCGTCGGCTTTTTTGGATTCGACGGAGGCGGAGGGAAGGGTTTTAGGGGCTGTGTGTGAGGCACCCCCTACAACAATGCAAAAGAAATTGTATACCAATACGAGATATTTAGCACTAGATGCCTACAACTTGATGATATCAAGACCAAATATATAAGGCTTCTGGTATAATTTTCACAGATTTCAAACATTTGAATCAGTAAACTTGTGGCACACCCTCAATTCTACGATCCTATACAAGCCACCGCCGTGAGGAGGCGGCGGTTCGCCTATCAACCGCACACGCCGCCAAGAGATGGAATGCGAATCCACGGACGCGGTAATCGCCTCGCCCCCGCCGGCCCCTCCTCACGATCCCCATGTCGAACGAGGCGTATTCCTTACCCTCACGATTCTAGATTTCCCTGACAAGCATGGAAAAAAATATTTCTTTTTATGCGAGGTGCAACTAGCAAAGATTGTTAACGTAAGCAACCAACAGACTCTAATAAACATGGCCATGTGATGCGTGTTTGTATCTTTAGGCCAACTCTAAACATGGCCAACAGACTCTAATTTTTTTCAAAAAAAGGCATTGCAACTTTAAAAAACAAAAAGTGGCAATGCAAATAACCTTAAAAACTAAAATATAGACGAACTTAATTTAAGAGAGTTCACGATAGTTACGGCGCAGACTAAGGCATAGCCTAGTGGTAGGAAGGGTCTGATGCCTTCCCACCCACCCAGATTCAAGGCACGGTACTTGCAATTTGGGTTTGTTGCACCAACTATACTATAGGGGTTCCCTTACAGTCTTTCTATAAAAAAAACGATAGTTACATGCCGCACATAGTACTTAAGTTTAAATTTAGAAAAACTAAAAAAATGGCAGATCTATCGGCCGCCTGCGCCGCCGGTCCCGTTGTCGATGTCATGGCCGTCTTCACGCGTCACCGTCCTCGCCGTCGTCGTCGTTGGTCAGGTCGATGTAGGGAGGTGGCGTCCAGAGGTGGGGCGGCGGTCCCCAAAATGGGCTGGCATCCTGCGCAGGCGACGGTGGTGGAGGCATTGGTGCTGGTGACCACGTCGTCCACACCGCCCGCGGTGCTGGTGGCGGCATCGACAACAGGCTACATGGCACCATGGCCGTCCATGTCCACAACTACCCGTGCAGAGCCTCGTTCCACACCGGGATGGGCCGCCGGTCCTCCTCCATGTATCCTCCTTCACCTCCTGTTTGACGTCCAGCCCTGGCACGTAGACACCGCGACGCGCGCCCTACGAGCACGACCGGCAAAAGTAGGTTTGTCGCCGCATGTCGTCCACCTTGACATACGGCCAGAAGGGCACCGAAGGGGAGATGGAGAATGCGGCCGGCGAGGTAGAGTGGGTGATCGTGCTTCCAAACGATGCGGACGACGAGCCTTCCTCGTTGGGAGGTAGTTGGACGGCCGACACGCCGGCTCGAAACGGACGGTGCGAGGATGCGTGGGCGTCCGTTTGACCGCAAAGGCCGCTCAAATTTTCGTCGATGATGGGACGAGCCGGTCACGAAACAGACAGATTTTACGGCTGTGTCGTCTGTCCGAATGACCGAAAACGAACACATCCGGACCGGACCAGATGGGGTCTACGTTGAAGTTGGCCTTATTCATATCGAGCTTGGGGTTGGGTTGGGGGTCTCCCAGTCTACCACGGCCGGATCGGAACAATCATACACTGTACTAGCATACCATGGACCTATGGAGTATAATGGACCAGCTCTATCCTCGGCCACGTCCCGTACCAACTTGCCCTCCAATCCTTGTCCCCTTCATTCATCTGGGCTACTACGCTCGTGCAGCAGCGCTAATTAACCTCATAGTGCACGCCTTCATCGTAGGCATTGCACTGTTAAGTGTATTCAAAACTTCCTATCCGCTGTGTTACTAAGTCCATATGTAGCGCTTTTGAGTTAGACGTTGCACATTGCAGTGTAGCGTCTTTGTGTTAGGCGCTGCACAACCAGGGATGACCCCGGCTTGACCCCAGAGTGCCACGTTGGTCAGAAGTGTAGCGCCTGTCAGTCAGGCGCTACACAGTGCAGTGTGGCGTTTGGCTGTTGGGCGCTACATGAAAGGGTCAGCGAAGCGAATTTAAGACAGTTCAATTTATGAATTCTTTTCGTCCACACATCAAATTTGTACTTTTGCCAATTTATTCCATGAATATTCTCTGCTCCAAATTAATAAACCTCTCCTTTAAAAAAAAGATTAAGAAACCTCAGTTCATGTGTGGGGCTTTCGGAAGCCCACCTAACATCGGTCATCGCGAGACTGACGTCTGACTGCAGCCAAGGAAAAGGAGTCAACTGCCCAATAGCAAAAATGCTTAATCGTTTTTAGGGTTTGTTATATCAGAGCTACCCACTGCGCAGCCGAATCTAATCTCTACTCCTAATGAACGACTTGGTGAATAGTCTGCGCGCTTTATTTTCGCTGTTTTTTCGTCATCCTTTCACCTCTAATTTTTTTCCGTCATCCTCCTCCCGCGAAAAAAAACCGTGCCAAAAGAAACCCTACGATCGATGCCTCGTGCCCATAGCAGATCGTTCTCCGCCGCCACCCCGCAGTCCCGCACGACCTTGCCTCCTCGACCCCACCTCATCCCCTCACCCACCCAACCCCACCCACACAGGAAAAATTTCGTGTTTTGACCCTTTTTGCAAACAAAATCAAGATCTGACCCCCGTTCGATTTTTTTTCGGGATTTGACCCTTTTGCTACCGCCAGAGCCCCTGGCGGTAGGGTTAGACAGGCTACCGCCCGATACAGTGGCGGTAGGGTGTGACGGAGGAAGACGGGGGCCGTCATTGCGCGCTGACGTGGATAAGTACCCTACCGCCAGACAACCCGGTAAGCTGTCTAACCCTACCGCCAGGGGATCTGGCGGTAAGGTGTGGCAGGGTTTTGCCGTGCATGCCTTCTGTAACGAGATATGCAAGCGTCCTGGCGGTAGGTTCACCCTACCGCCAGGGCTCACGGCGGTAGGCTGTCTGACCCTACCGCCAGGGAGCCTGGCGGTAGGGTCCTGTGTTTCGTGTAAAATTTTGTAGACATAAGAAGTTTGATCACATCCAAATAGTGTGATCACAATTTCGTAGAAATATGCAAGGGCCCTGAACATAAGAACCAATAGGCACAATTTCATAGACATAAGCATAATTAGTTTTGCCATTACACATTAAGAAACAAGTACCAAATAACATAGTTTGATCATAATTTCATAGACATAAACATAACATAGTTTGATCACAATTTCATAGACATAAACATAACATAGTTTGATCACATCCAAATAGTTTCACGAAGCCAAAATAGGTAGCAATCAAACATGACGATCATCAGCAGCCACACGCATATATAGTTTAGATGATATCGATGACGATCATCATCTTCAAGCCTTGACGGTTGGTCTTCCTGATAGTAATAAGGATGGCCTGTCCAACATGAAGATTCTTGTCAACGAGGAAGCTCTTCCACCCACTGTGCTTAAATGTGTGCGACCGTCCGTTTCCACGCGCGTACGCACAAGTAGTGACGGGGCCCCTTGCGGTAAGGCGTATTCCAGCATAGCTTTCTTCATCAGCCTCGATGCCACAACTCTCAGATAGGCTCTTTGGCAATTTCTGAATAAGAAAAACATATCAATTGATAAGTATGGATTATTTAAACTATTAACAATTCCGTGGATTCTACACTAATAACATACCATGACATGTCGATCGATCATGGTACTTGTCGGACGGGTCACGAATGGCGCCCCGATCAACTCAGCACGTGGCAGAAAGTTGTCCCATAGGTTGCACACCTCCCGTTCGCTCAGCCTCACTCTTTGAGCACAGATGGCTTCCTCAAGTGGGTCTTCATAGGAGAAAGGCATTTTGGAGGCCGAGCTCCATGGAGGCCTTTATTTTTAAAAAATTCAAATTCAAACTTTTATGGTTCAAAAAATTCTGAAAAAAATATGCGTGTATGTAAGGATGTAACTCACATGTGTGTAAAAATTCATGATGAAATACCTTGAGTTGCGACCTGTACAAAAAAGACAAATCCGTGGCCTGGGAAGATGAATAGTATCATGTGTTAAACAGCCCCATATTTGTCTTTTTTGCACAGCCCTCATTTCAATGTATTTTGAACTGAAAATTTACACACATGTGTATTATGCCTTCATGTATATCTGTGATTTTTTTAGATTTTTTTGAGATGTAAAAATACGAATTTCAATGAAATTTCAAATCTGAATCTGGAGGCCTCACTGGAGCCCGAGCTCCAAAAGGGATTTCCGGTCTTCATAGTCATCATCCTCGTCAATTGGTGGTGGTGGCGCCATGTTCCTTATATAAGCATTGATTGGATAAAGTTAATTAAACATCAATATTTGTTCTAATGCAAGCAAAACAAATATCTACAATATTCACACAATAAATCATCACATATAGCTATAAGAAAGACTAAACCTAGGGTTCATCTAGGTTCTAGGGTTCATCATATCAACTAGAGAGGGTTCCTCGTATGGCTATAAGAAAGACTAAACCTAGGGTTCATACATTTGCAACTATATGAAATAGAAATACACACGTTTTCACACTATGCATTAACCACCTACCAATTTTGCAAAACATACATCTTCACAAATTTACAATACATTAACCATCTACGAATTTTGTTATGCCTTTATCCTCACAATCTTGCATTCAACATACAGAAAGATTTCTTATAAAATTCATATATACATCACAAAATAAAATGGACCAACATATATGCATTCACCAACATATCCTCACATATATTGCAATTGTTTCACCCACACATCCTCACATAGGCCTACTACTAAATCATATACTCCTAAACAACTAAAACATCATAAAAAATCAACACCAAAACCTAGGTTGCGCCTAGTGCCAAAAATAACTTCCAAAATAAAAAACCATTGCGAAAACTAATTGGAGGGAATGGAGGAGCTTACCGGCCTCTTTGATTTGCCCCAAAAATCCGCGAAAATGGTGGAGGGAAGAGGGAGATCGCGGGAGGGGATCGGGATGAGGAGAGAGGCGGCGCTCGACTCTGTTCGAGTCGAGCGGAGGACGAAGAACGGGCTGGTGGGTGGGGTAGGGCCTGCCCGCAGCATCACTTGCCTCTTCGGTACCTACCGCCACTACCTCGGGCGGTAGGCCACCGAACCCTACCGCCTCAGGCTGTGGCGGTAGGCACTTACCCCGTCAGTACGCGCCGACGGCCGTCAGTCGCCGTTAGAGGGCCTACCGCCACTAATGATGGCGGTAGGACATGCAAACCTACCGCCGGCCCTCCTGGCGGTAGTCAAAAGGGTTAGATCCCCAAATAGTTTCAGACAGGGTCAGATCTCGAATTTCTTTGTAAAAAGGGTCAAAACATGAAATTCAGCCACCCACACACGTAGCCCAAAGAAACAGCGCCGCCTGAGTCCATCAAGATCGCAGTGCCGCCGATCCCCTCGAGCAGACCCTGCCGGATCTCGCGTCCGCGTTACGGGATCGCCGATAGTTCTGGATCGCCGCCGTCGCGCGATCTGCGCACTCGACAGCGCCGCCGCCGCGGAACCCCTCGAGAAGACCCCGCCGGATCTCGCATCCACGTTTCTGGATCGTCGGCCCTGCTCACCGCCCTTGCCCCTCTCTCTCATGTTTCCTACCCCGCTGTTTGTTCCACGCTGGTCCTCGTCTTCCCCGTCGGTCGCCGCCTTGGGTTTGCGAACCCAGCCACCGTGGGATGGGATTCAAACGCCACATCAGTTTGGGTACGCGGCGACGCCTTGGCCTGATGCCTCTGATTTAGGGGAGCTGAGGCAACATGGGACTGCGCCGCCGTGCTGTTCGCCGTGATGCGTGGCCGCGCTGTGTAGATGGAGGACGCGGGCCCAAGCCGTGTTGCGCTTGTCTTCCTGTGCGGATGTTCGCCAATAGTCAGGAGCTGGACGTGATCGGGGTCGACTTCGACGCCACCGAGTTCGGGCTTCCGGAAGACCAGGCACCTCCTCATCGCCCGTCGCACCAAAGGCACGTGCAGAATTCAGCACACCATCTACGCAAACATGGTGGTCGACGACGCTCTGGTTCTGGTTCTGTCATCAACATGTACCCTGACAAGGTATGTGCTGCGGGTTGTACTCTCGATTTTATCTTTATTTTAGTTGTTGACATCATCTCATGCTTTCCCGTTCCATAGGCATTGTCGTCAATCTGTTTTCCTTTAGTTTTCAGGAGGGTGTTGTTAACAATTTCAAGAACCTTATAGCAGGGTATGGCTATAGCTATTGGTTTTGCAGTATCGCGACTCGCGAGGCTTGACAAACATACTTGTTCTGCATAACATGGGATCTCACATAACATATCATTCAGTGAAGAGTAGACCATAAAATGGTTTTGATTTGTGCTCTCGTAGGTTAAACCAATCTCTGTCAATGCGAAATTGGCATAGCTGAACATGATTAAGACTTCAGGAGGGCAGAGTTATTACTTTGAAGTTTCAGAACTCGTACTTTATGTGCCAAAATTTTGGATGTTGCACTCCTATAATAGGCTGGTATGGCTAATCTTTTTTGCTTTTCTTTCATTGCTCTTCACGGAATCTTCAGGTTTACAAATTGATAATTGTGATCTATGTTTCAAGTTGACTTCCCAATGTTTTACACTTTTACTTGATGAGAAAAGGTTCTAATTTTATTTTATTTTCTCACTTGATCTTCAGGTTTACAGGGTTAACAATTGGGGTCCATATTTCAGCGACTTTATACAAGTACGTTTGCTTAGCTAGATTTCTGGCCTCATTTTCTATTTGGCATCCCTCAATCATTTTCTGCAGATTCACTTTGTTTGTATTATATATTGTTGTAAGTGCACCTGAGGGATATTATAGTAGTTCTTATCTGCATTTACTACAACTGGTGACCACATCTCCATATTATCTTTGAAAGATACTTTACAAAAAGTAAACTAATGTTAACCTTCAGTTCTGTAGAAACCACACATTTTAAATCCAATAATCACTTTTTAGTGGAAAGGCAGTAATCAGTGATGGTGATTTAAGATGTACTCCTTAGAGTATTGACATTCACAACCCGCCGGTAAGTTCTCGTTCATCTTTGAAACTTCTTGGCCAAAATGTTATATCCTTATGTATACATTTCATCATTGGTTGTAAATCTCCTCTGTATGGAATATTCCACATTCTTACCTTTTTTCTATGATATGGAACACAACTTGTTTAAACATGTATGATTCTTTATTTTATAGAAAATATGAAGCTAACAAAAAAAAGGTCCATGCATTGGTGCATAATCCAACTTATGAATTCTGTGAACATAACATTTTCAGAGCAGCATTGATAGTTTCCAACTTGCCTGCTTTAGGATCAGATGAGAACATGAATGCTCTAAATTAAATTCATGGCCAATGTACACAACGAGAGCTACAGAATAATATTTCTCAATAAATATGGATGGTTCAGTTAATACCGAACATGACTACAAAGAAAACTGAATTGCCATTGCCAATATTGTTAATAACAATCAACAACAAATGTCGTCGAGGAGGTCTATGGCCTGAGCGTCAAGGCGCTTGTCATGGACGAGGACCAGCAGGACCTCGAGAAGCCCATCGTCGCACCGCCCGGCGTCGTGAAGTTTGAGGTCGGCACCCCAGCGGACACAACCTCAAACCACATCTCCCATTCATCATAGCTAGAAGGTAATGACTAATGAGCATGTCATCTCTCCCCTTCTCAATTTCATCTTTGTGTTGTTTATTTTTCAGAGAATGTGGTATTGTGCAGAGTAGCCCCTCTTCGTTGATGAATCGGGTGTATAGATTATATATTACTAAAGGAATCCACCTTAAAAGGCATTCCACTAAAAACGCAGTAGGGCCCTATTTCAAGTTCCTTGCACTTAAACTGCAAAAAAGGAAAGGCACTTTTCCTAACCTTTCCCGTTAAGGCCGAGCAGTCAAGTAAATAACAGTCTCCCGGTCTCCAGCCGCTGCCGCAGCCGACGCCCCACCCCAATCATCAATCTGGCTCTTCACCTCACACCAACGCGGTGTCTCCCAGCGATGACCTCTTCCTCACGCCCGCACCCTCATCCTCCTCCTCAAGACGTCATCATCGCCTCCCTAGCCCGTGGCCATGATGACCGATCTGGCGTTGGCGTCGTAGATCACCCTGTGGTCCATGACCTCGACCAGGTATGAATCCCTCCTCCGCTTCTTCTGGTTTGGTTTATCTCCGCGTCTGATTCAGGCGTGCATGCAGTTTGCTACGATCTAGCGACGAAGATGCAAAGAGAAGCTGCTGCGTGTTCAAGGGGCCGTGAGGATGCCCACTATGAAGGTTCTCAACATCAGTTTCCGCCTCTCTCTCTCTTTTGATTTGGTTGGTGTGGTTTGCTAATGTTTCAATTTGTCTTCTATGTGCTTCTATTCTGAATAATGCTACTTATCTAACTATCTATTTTTCTATTCTGGGTGCAGCATCTGCGTGCATATATGCAACCAATGTTTTTCTCTGGATAAGGTTTCAGAATGAGAACAGTGATAACTCTCATCTGGTACAAAGTGATACATTCTCTCGGGATACTCAGGTATACTTTTCACATTTGAACACAAAACTGTAATTTTGCTTATGTTGATTTATCTTGAAAATGTGGAGTCAATATAACTGGTTGTCTACGAGTCCATGTTATGTAGAAGAGCATTCAGACTATGCTATCAATACTATGAAGAGTAGAGCATTCAGAATATGTTTCCAAGTGTTAGTAAATGTATTGCTGGACTATAGTGCAAACATCTTCTATATTGTTTGCAGCAATTTCAAAGCTTTCAACGTATGAAGTGCTGCAGCTTTTTTTAGATCAATGAAGTGTTGCAGTTAAGAGTTAACTACAGAGTGCCAAGATACTAAACTCCAATTTCACATGGGCCTCGTATATTTCATCAACTATTTTGCATACTAAGCATGGGAGGATCTCCTGGTGGAGTTTGGGAGAGGGGATGCACTAGGAGGAGGAGACGTCATGGTGGCCAAGCCCGGATGTAGCAGAAGAGGTAGGGTCGTTGCCATAAACTATGCGGGTCAACGAAGTCTGTGAGGCAGAAGTACCATAGCGTACAGGTGAGTCTGTAGGTGCTCTTTTCTTATTTTTCAGTCGGTTCCAATTTTGTTGATCTTTTTTGCATTCAAGTACAATGAATATTTATATTAGTATCCCTTCTTTTTGCACATCAAGTTGTTTTTGTCCAAAGTACTTTGAAGATATAGACCAAATTGTAGAAGGCTATAAACGGTCATGTGTTATTGATGTGATTAACGTTTTAAAACTACAAATCTATAATCTGAACCGAACTAAGTTTTCATTCAGTAAGTTATAATTTTAGTCTAAGCATTGATTTTTAACTTCTCTCCAGCTATATCTTGGTTTTAAACATGAACATTACTATATTTTGATATGTTCGGTAGTTACACATGACCAGACTGAGGATTAAGTATATTATCATGTAACTGATGTGATTAACTCTGCAATCTCATGTAAAAATGTAGCGCCATGACGCGCTTGAAAGAGAGAAGGGGAGGGGTTGCCTCCCGCCAGTCTCATCCCATCCCTTGTGCCAGCCATGAAAGAGAGGAGGGAGAGCAGAGAGCAGCGCGGTGGCAATGCGCTGATGCTCGCCGGTTGACGCATGGTTGACGTGTCAGTCAAGGGGTCCCTGCATCTGTGGTGGTCGATTCGCTGTGGTGGTCGGCCATGGAAAACTTCTGAGGGAGAGCACCCCTTTAGTCCCTCTTCGCGTAGTTCCTCCTTCCCCTGCCGCGGTCAATAGTACGCGATCCTCGTCCAATGCCGGTGTGCACAGCTTAAGCCTTGTTACCATGGATGACAAAAGTCTGCCTTGTCGTTACGACCACGTGCGGGTACACACATAGGCATACTAAGAGCGTTATTAATTAATCCATACAGTTTCATGTCTCCAGGCCAATGTTTGTTTTGGGGAAGTGTTGTTGATTTTTTTATTCAGCCACGAGTGTCAGTGTTGATTTTGAGGGCATTGTTAGGTGTTTTAGTTGAGCTAGCAAGGGGGCGTAGTGGATCTGTCATCATTTTTTTGAAATGGGTCAGAGATGTTCAGCGTTGGCTCTATATTTTCAAGGGCATGTGCTTCTCTGAAGATGCTTTAGCTGCATTTCCTTTTTACACATCATTAGGTGGCAAATCACTGATTCCTCACAGGCTGCAGATGATGAGTACTCACATTTTTGGTCTTATTGATTTTGTCAGACTTATGGGTGCACGGCAATTTTTGGTCTTACTGATTTCGTCTGAGAGATAATCAGATAAAACGACACTTGACTCCCACGAACCGCACCTAGCTTAGCTTCAGTAGCCGCCATTAACTAATCAGTCACTCAACTTGTTGCTTGGTGTCGTTCTGAATGATTCCATATCCGTTATGTAGATTCAACCAGATGCTCTTACTTGATCCCTAAATTATGCCCTACTCCTACCAAATTATTAGCAAGTACGTAGTTGATCATGGAATCTGTCGAGAAATGTATGCACCTTTTCCTTGTATATCTATACTAGAGGCATCATTTTGAAGTTAGTATTCATTCCATGATACACTACATTTTGAAGTTAGTATACATTCATTCTGTTCTTGCAAAATATTTATTTATATAGCTTGCTGTCATCTAATTTAAGGTTCAATTTCCTCACTGTAAATCCTCAAATATGTGGGCAACATGGACCACCAAATAGGTAAGCAAGAGAAGGAACAATTCATAATCATCTTATTTGTTCTACTTGGACTATCGTTGTTACTTGCAGTTGCCTCTGCTACCATGTGGCAACGCGCAACCACGAAGGGCTTGACGTTTTGGCTGTCAAGAAGCACTAGGTTGCCGGCAGGCAAGGCATCCAGGAAGCCAGAGCACGAGAGAGCGATGCTGCTCAAAGGGTGAGGTTGCCAAATGGTGCGGTGACACTAACTCGCTAGCCAAGCAGACTACATTCTGGACTATTTTACACATCATGGACTAAAATTGGACTATTTGCACATCATGGGCTTAAATTGGACTTCTTTCTGGACTCACATCATTCTTTTATAATACTCAAGTCTAATATGTCTTATATTTATTCTGTAGTTAAGTACAATCTTTTACAAGTGCTTCATGATTTTACCCTATCTGCAGAAATCTTTTAAGTTGCTGCTGAAGGAAGAAGACATGGGGTCAGAAAAATGTTAAGATTGACTTGATGTGTGGTAAGGAAAATCCAGTCGATTTTTTTTGATGCTTGAACATCCACTACTCAGTTATTCTTTTAGCTTTGCATAATCTGCCAAGTTATAAGCAGTTCCTTTTATTTGGACACGCATAATGACCATTCCGCAGCATCAAGTTCAAGAAAAAAGTTTTTCAAGGTTAGTAATTTTCTCAAAAAAAAGTTCTTCAAGGTTAGTAATTAATACTCCGTTCCCATATGGATATGCATGATGGTTGTTCATTTTTTGGGATAACTTACCCATCTTATGCCTTGAAAATTGAGCTACCTCCATGATTATGCATCTGGTCTCAGTAGAATTTTTTACCGCCAAAATACAGTTGTGAAGAGGAGTTCCTGATGATAGCTGAATATACCAGCCTACTTGCCTACAACCAAGGCAAAATTATCAGCGTGTATGCGAAACAGTCAGAGCTGGTGACTGGAGAATGCCTGCAGATAGCTGAGAAGACACAGGTGCACGATACATTGCATACTACAAAGTAGACATGTCTTTACAAACGACATGGCAGGAATATATATACTAAGGTGGAAGCAAAGCGTCCTATATCCATGAAAATAAATAGTATTGGGATTCAGACATCAAGGAAGAAAATGAGACATTAACATTTGATGAAGATGCAACTTCTTGATAGAAAGCAGGACTGCTTATGAGGGGTGCTGGCGGTAATCAGAAGAAATTTGCATGTGGTGAAATAACTACCTCATAGACGAGTAATTAGTTTTGATGTAGGAAAAATCTGCAGCTGGTTAAGCTTTGATGTATAAATAGTAACACATCGCTCTGTGAAAATGTTCTTGTTAAGGTTATTCAATGGGCTAAGTTTTCTAAACAATGTTGACTTGATATTACACTAAAATCTTGAGAATACTTGATGGACCAAGGCATGAAGGCAAGTAGTGTTTGTAATGACTTGGTTTATGGTAGTGCAAAATAAATTATAAATAGAGTTCATAGATCATTGTTATGAAATCTTTTAAACTTGTAGATATTCTTGTTCATATCATCGCATCCACAATGACCTAACTATCTTGCTTACTATGCTTCACACAAATATTTTTTGTAAGTTTTCTTATCAGAAACTGAAAAATTACACCACCATGTGTGTGGAGTGTGTTGTAGTGCTCCATAAAATATTTTCCATGACTCCAGAAAACTTTTAACGAATAAGGATAGAGCGAGTCACCCACAACAATTTCCACGAAAGTCCTTCTATTGTGGTGGCAAATCTAATTAGTCCTGAAACATTACACTGAAAAATATTTTTGTGTGTATAATCAAACACTTAAATAACT
Organism: Triticum aestivum; assembly: GCF_018294505.1. Lineage (NCBI taxonomy): Eukaryota > Viridiplantae > Streptophyta > Magnoliopsida > Poales > Poaceae > Triticum > Triticum aestivum. Next base: position 159,510,580 of record NC_057798.1, on the reverse strand, counting down.
GACTGAGGGAATTACAGAGGATGGAGGTGGAGAGAGAAAGAGAAAAATAGGGAAATGGGTGGAGAGAGAAAGAAAGATAAAGAAGAGAGCTCGGGGATGAGAGACAGAGTGAGAAAGAGGGTCTTTACATCGAAAAAGGCTGGCAATGGGCATAAGCATGATTCTAAAAGAACTTGTATTTAGGAACTGAGGGAGTATTATATATAACTGAGGTTGAACCATTATCATATACAAGGAGCTCGTAGCAATGCACGGGGTTCTACTAGTAGACAAGAATGGTCACTTGGCGTACAAGAGAGATTAGAATCTAAGCTAAAGTTACTAAACCGATACTTTCAGCATGCATGCCCCACAGTTCCATGCGCGAGTCGAGCTCTCAACACCACCACAACACGAGCTTACTCACTTAGCAGTGCTCTACAACAGCTTAAACTCGGTAACAGTTGCTCTGTCAACCATGCAAGGCCTCGCGCCATCTTCCAAGCTGTCTCTGACCATCGTGGTCGTGGTGCTTCTCCTCGGCATGGCAGGCGCCGCCCACGGCCTGACGAGGGTCGTCGCCAGCAGCCCCGATGAGCCGTGCATGAACATGACACTCTACTACCATAACATCCTCTACAACGGCAACAACACGGCCAACGCGGCGGCGGCGGCGGCCACCAAGCCGACGGCGCTGGCCACGACCTACTGGAAGAACAGCACCTTCTTCGGCACGCTGATTGTTTTCAACGACCCGGTGACGGTGGGGAAGGCGCTGCCCCTGACCGGGGAGGAGCCGGCGGCGCGCGCGCAGGGGTTCTACTTCTACGACAAGCGGGAGTCGCTGACCTCCTGGTTCGGCTTCTCCATCGTCTTCAACTCGACGGCGCACAAGGGCACGCTCAACCTCGTCGGCGCCGACCTCATGGGCGACGCCACGCGGGACTTCTCCGTCGTCGGCGGCACCGGCGACTTCTTCATGGCGCGCGGCGTCGCAACCATCCGCACCGATGCCATCGAGGGCCTCTACTACTTCCGCCAGCAGATGGACATCAAGCTGTACGAGTGCTACGTCTGGCTCTGACAACGTGCATGCATGCATACCCTGTGTGCGTGTGTCAATTGATGTGTTCCTGATGTTGTTTTTGTTTTTCTCTTATTCTTTTTGGTGTGTGTGATGGGTTTTATGCTTGTGTGTCATTGTCGCATACGCCCATAACTATGCGAAATGCTCCGCGCACTCTTATTCATATATTTACTGTTGAGCAAGATTGATCGGTTTGTAAGTGTTAGTTCAGGAGAGGTATCTCTTCTAGAGAATTTTTTTACAGATTAAGTTTGTCGGTTTCAGATATAGTCTCACCAAAATCATCTCTCCACCATAACATATTAGTCACCGAACATTTCAGATGGCCGGTTTGAAACGAGACACGGTATTAACACGGTTGCAGTTACGCGATGGTGTGCAATGTTAGGTACTGTCGGATCCCCCGACACATTTAAGGCAAGGTGGAACTGGTTCTAGCCAACTCCCCCATCCATTTGGTGTGGTGGCTAGCTTAAGAAACCTACAGTGGTGGCGCCTTGTTTTATGAGAGGGGGTCAGTTGAGGTCTACTGGTTGGAGCATGTAACATACAGTGGTAACAATGAATTCTTGATCAATTTGCTAAAGCATACATCTGAACTTGTTATGCTAATTAATCATTGGTTATATGATGATTACACTGCTAATTAGTTATCTATCTCCCATGTGGCTCTTGTTATTGTTGATTAAGCTGTAGAGAGAATACTTGGTCCGGACTTTTTGCCCCGATTACAAATAAGATAAGACTTTGGCGACCCTTACGGGGGCGCTATTTTTTTTCGAAAGGAGGAATACCCCTGGCCTCTGCATCTCTTGATGCACACAACCATATTATTAAAAATCCAGGTTCAAAACAAAGTTTCAAACAGTAGTGTGAAACCATAAAAAATAATCTGCAATAACCGGTGAAAATAGGAAGAGAGACTAAACACTTATCCTATTGTTAGAGCGCCATCCAAACTAGTTGTACGTATCCCGTGCAACCATCTCCCATCAGCTTACGCGGCACTATATGGGGTCCATTTGAGTGCCACGCCTTGTCTTGGGAGCTCATGCGCACTCCATGCCCCCTCGTGTTGGCACTCCATCGATAGTTATGATGAGATGACTGATCATGATGAGTTCCTAGCTGTCTACCCCGCCCCCCCCCCCCCCCCCAACACACACACACACGCCCACACCCACACACACCATGGGCGTTGCAAGTACCAGTTCTTGCGGAATGGTTAAACACTTCATTACCATTTTAACAGGACCAACAAGACGACGTCTCATGAATCTTCCTTAGGGTATGTTTGGAAGCAACTTCCGGTGTTCCTTCTCTCGACTAGCAAATAGTTTGAATTTCCGTATCTAGTAGGACATAGGGAGGGGCTACGTGATTTCATCCTCAGATTTGCAGATGAAAAACACTATTCTCAACATCAAGGAAGAAACCATTATCTCCAAAAAAAATTAGAAATGTGAGTAGCAGGAACTACATCGACACCCTGACTAAAAGGTATACACAAAATGTCGACAAGCTAATGAAGAGGGATGATGTTGCAATTAAGGTGCATTTTAATTTTCTTAGTGATTTAGATGCTTCATATCCTTACACTAGAATTTTCTTTTGTTTTTTAATATATATTTTAAATCCTGACGAGAAGACATTTCAAACAAGATTGATACTGAATATATTTTGTACTCATTTATATTTTGTTGTTTCACAAATTGATTGAAATAAAATTCACAAGTGATAACAACTATTAAAAATGCTTTTAATTAATTCCAAAATGATTTTATATTATTCCAAAAATAATTTCAATTAACTGTAACTATGAAAATGATTTAATATTTCAAAATTGTTTTCTTTTCAAAAAACCAAAAAGTGAATTAAGTTATACCAAAACAATGATTTTCACGTTTTCCCTTTTCACTATTTAAAATATTCCAGAAACATGTATTTCAGTAATTTTAGTATCTTTTTCAACTTTGCTTATTTGAAATATTTCACATATCACCCATTTCACTTATTTAGAATATTTTTGAAACATACATCCCAGTAATTTTAGTGCATATTTTTGTTTTACTTAAACATCAATCATACTTTTCACGTATTTCAATTATTTCAAAAGAGTGGATAATTAAAACTACTTAAAATGTATCAAAATTTGATCTTGTTCTAAAGATCTTCTGGCTATGAATTCCAATATATAAGAAGTTTCAAAAATCAAATTTTTATTTAGAAAATATCAGTCATCTAAAATAGAAAATGCATGTGAATTAATAGTAGCGGGAGCAAGTGAGAGGCATGCATACAAGTGGGACAACAGCCTCCCAGAGTTGGTATCAACAGCTTCCAAAGGTAACACTAGGGCGCGGGCCGCAGGCCGCAGCGGCGATTCAGCGCTAGACCATCACTGCATGGGCCGACCACCTGCATGCTAGGCCGAACCCAAATACAGTACAACGTATTTTTTTTTCCATTCCAAAGACGGCTTCCTTCAACTCCTCAAGTGTGAATTTCCTAGTGAAGAATTTTTGTTCCTCCTCACTCAGTGTCTCCACACCCCTGTGATCCAGTGTAATGTCTTGATATCTGGTTCACACTAAATTGCTATTTGGCCCCTGATATTCTCAATCCCCGGATACGGTTGGCATGTCAGCAGCAATACTACATCGAAAAGGGAAAAAGTGATGCCAAGACATACTCGTACGGAGTATATTACAATTTGATTAGCTTTTATACTTTGGAATGAAAAAAAGAATCGACATACGTTTACTTTGACGTACCAACCATGCGCTGCCTCTCTGGGCATTGCGTCCGTTCCAGTGAACCAACTAATTTTATCCCATGAAGGAATATTCTCTGATCCAAACTAAGAGACCGCAGTTCATGTGTGTGGCTTTTGGAAGCCGACCTAACCTGGGACGCTCGTGTACACCTCATCGCGAGGCTGACGTCTGACTGCCAGCAAGGGAAAGGAGTCGGCTGCCCAATAGCAAAAATGCTTAATCGTTTTTAGGGTTTGCTTTACTTTGTTATATGGAGCTACCCACCGCGCAGCCGAATCAACTATAAACAAGATTGGTCACTTGGAGTGCAAGAGAGCTTAGAATCTAAGTTACTAAACTGAGTACTTTCAGTACGCATGCCCCACGGCTCCATGCATGCATGCACCTCTATAAATAGCATGCACAAGTCCAGCTCTCAACACCACCACAACACGACCTGCCTGGCACTACATCTAGCTTGTCGATTCTTCGGAGCAGTTGCGCTGTGAACAATGCAAGGCCTCATGGCATCTTCCAAGCTGTCTCTGACCGTCGCCGTCGTGGTTTTTCTGCTCGGCATGGCGGGCGCCGCCCACGGCCTGACGAGGGTCGTCGCCAGCAGCCCCGACGAGCCGTGCATGAACATGACGCTCTACTACCACGACATCCTCTACAACGGCAACAACACGGCCAACGCGACGACGGCGGCGGCCACCAAGCCGACGGCGCTGGCCACGACCTACTGGAAGAACAGCACCTACTTCGGCGCGCTGATGGTGTTCAACGACCCCATGACGGTGGGGAAGGCGCTGCCCCTGGCCGGGGAGGAGCCGGCGGCACGCGCGCAGGGGTTCTACTTCTATGACAAGCAGGAGTCGCTGACCTCCTGGTTCGGCTTCTCCATCGTGTTCAACTCCACGGCGCACAAGGGCACGCTCAACCTCGTCGGCGCCGACCTCATGGGCGACGCCACGCGGGACTTCTCCGTCGTCGGCGGCACCGGCGACTTCTTCATGGCGCGCGGCGTCGCAACCATCCGCACCGATGCCATCGAGGGCCTCTACTACTTCCGCCTCCAGATGGACATCAAGCTCTACGAGTGCTACCTCTGACTCTGACGATACAGCATGCATGCCCTGTGTGTTTCAGTGTGTGTCAATAAGGGGCTGATGTGCTGCTGATGTTGTTTATGCTTTTCCATATATTTTGGTGTGTCATGGGTTTTATGTTTCTGTGTCATTGTCGCATACGCCCATAAGTATGCGAAATGCTCCGCACTCTTTCATATCTTCACTGTTTAGCAAGATTGATCGGTTTGTAAGTGTTAGTACAGGAGAGGTATCTCTTCTATTGTCTAAAGATTAAGTTTGTCGTCCCTCATATCTCGTGCCAGACATCCGCATACTTCAAATCCGGGCCCCTATATTTGCAGCCTGACGCGCGGTTGCAGTGATGTTCTGCCCCTGCGGGCCACCCAGCTTCCGGCGCATGCTTCCGGCGTCTTTCCTAGCGGCCCGGCCCAGCCACCTCTTTGGGCTGGCCGTTTGGTGCTGGTGGTGGCAGGTCTGGGACTTCTCTGCCTAGATCTGTCCGTGGCAAACCCTAAACGGCGCCCGTAGCGCCCGTTATAACGTTAATGGTACAGGGCGCACACCCCTCCTCCGGGATGGGCCAGCCCATGTTTTATTTTTTTTCTTTTGTAAAATGATGCAAAAAGAAAATGTGCTGAGAAAGATTCGATCCTGCGACGGGCCACCCAGCTTCCGGTGCATGCTATTCCGGCGTCTTTCCTAGCGGCCCGGCCCAGCCACCTCTTTGGGCTGGCCGTTTGGTGCTGGTGGTGGCAGGTCTGGGTCTTCTCTGCCTAGATCTGTCCGTGGCAAACCCTAAATGGCGCCCGTAGTGCCCGTTATAGCGTTAATGGTACAGGGCGCACACCCCTCCTCTGTGATGGGCCAGCCCATGTTTTATTTTTTTTTTCTTTTGTAAAATGATGCAAAAAGAAAACGTGCTGAGAAAGATTCGATCCTGCGATGCGGGGTCACAGCGCAGCACTCGCTTGCCACCCGCGCTAGCTGAGTTATGCGATTGCATAGAGCTTCTTCCTTTTTTATTCTTCCATTCTTTCTTTTCCGTTTCTTTTTTTCTTTTTCTTTTTATTTCTTTCTTTTTCTTTTTAGTATTCTTTTTCTTTTTTAGTCTTCTTTCTTCTTTTTCTTTTTTCTAATTCGATATAAAAAGTTCACCGAATTTATGAATATTATTCAAATTCGATGAACTTTTTTCAAAATTGGTGAACTTTTTCTCAAATTCAATGAACTTTTTTCCAATTCGATGACATTTTATCAAAACCGGTGAACTATTTTCAAATTCAATGTTCTTTTTTTAAAATTTGGGTGAACTCTTTTTTGAAGTCGATGAACTTTTTCCAAATTCAATGAACTTTTTTTCAAGTTTGATAAACTTTTTCTCAGGTTTGTGAACCTTTTTCAAAACTAATGAACTTTTTTTGAAGTCGGTGAACTTTTTTAAATTCGATGAACTATTTTCGAATTGGATGAACTATATTCAATATCCAAAATATGTTCAGATTTTTCGGAATTCGTTTGACTTTTCAGAAAAAGTTTTTCGAAATTCCAAATTTTGTTCATGTTTTCTAATTTTTTTCACATTTCAAAAATAGTTATGAATTCCAATTTTTTGTTAACGTATTGAAGAAAAATGTTCACCATACATTGAAAGAATGTTCAGTGTGTATAAAATAATGTTCATCATGTATAGAAATTTTGTTCAGCATGCATTCAAAAGGAGTTCATCGTATTTAAAAAAAAGTTCTACGTGTATTTGAATATTGTTCACCATACATTGAAAAAATGTTCAGTGTGTATAAAAAATGTTCATCGTGCAGAGAAATTTTGTAGCATGTATTCAAAAAAAGTTCAGCATATTTTGAAAAAATGTTCTGTGTTTCTTTGAATAATGTTCACCCTATACTAAGAAAATGTTCAATGTGTATTCATAACTATTTTTGAATATGCGGATTTTTTTTTGCATGGTCGAGAACTCCATCCGTAATATTTGAACATATTTTCAATAATTGAAATGTATAAATGTCACAGTGTATTGTGCAATAAATAGCGCGTCTATTTTTTGTTTATTGAAACATTTGCGGTGTGAATATCCGCTAGCAGTTAGCTAGTGCAGTGGCTAGCCTCACTGTGTGGAAGCGGCTGGGTGTGAGGTCGAATCTTGGTGGGGAGGTATTTTTTGCTGTCATTTTTCGTGTTGCTTTTGTTGCGTGATCGTCGGCCGGCCCATCCAACAGCTGCTGCGGGCGCCAGATCCCTTGCGCGGCGCTGAAGGCGCCCTATAGGAGGTCCCTCTGTCCGTGGCGGCTCGGGTGAGGGCGCCCCCGAGTGGTGGTGGGTCACGCGGCCGCGTTCCTCCTTCCTGTGGGTGGCTGCTCCAGTCAGCGTTTTCATGTCCACGTCTCCAACTGGCGGCTTCTTTGGGATTGTTCGGTCTCAGGGCAGGCGAAAGCCCTACTCGTCTTGCCGATGCTGGTAGTGGCGGCATATGTGGGTGTGGTCTTTTTTTTGAAGGCGCTACCATGGTCTCTCTACCGTGCCCCTTGAGCGCTAGGGGAAACCCTTGGTCCGGATTGCAGGCCAGACAACAGCGGTGTCATGACCACTACTAGGAAAAGGGCTATAGACCTTATGATCACTAATGGCGTACCAGACATGTGGTGTGCCATTACTATATACTAATGGCGCACCATGTGTCGGTGCGCCATTAGTAATATATTACTAGTGACACACCTGGTGTGTGGTGCGTCATTAGTAGTTTTGAAAAAAAAATTGTTACTAATGGCGCACCGTGGTGTAGTGCGCCATTACTAGTTGACATAGTAATGGCGCACCACACCCACCGTGCGCCATTAGTAGTTTTGAAAAAAAATATTTTTTTTGTTAGTAATGCCGAGCCCCACCTCCCCTCGCCCCGTCGCCCCCTCCCCTCACCGCCCCCTTGCCCCACCTCCCCTCGCCCCGTCGCCCCCTCGCCCCGTCGCCCCCTTGCCCCACCTCCCCTCGCCCCGTCGCCCCACCGTCCCAACCACCCGCCGCCGCCGCCGCCACCCGCCACCGCCCCCTGGCCCCACCGCCCCTCGCCCCGTCGTCCCCACCACCCGCCACCGCCCCGTCGCCCGAACGGCGCCCCGCCCCGGCACCCCGTCGCCCGAACGGCGCCCCCCTGGTGTCCCGCCGCCCCCACAACCTGCCCATCGGCCCCTGCGCCCGCGCCGCCCCCGGGGCCAGGCTCGCCGCCACCCCTGCGCCCGCGCCTCCCCGGAGCCAGGCTCACCGCAGGCCCCCTACATCCGCCTCGCGCCCCCCCGGAGCCAGGCCCGCCGCCGCTGCCCTAACCGCGGCCGTCCACCACCATCAAGCAGGTACGGCTAGCTCCTCCTCCTCCATTATCCGTCTCGTTTCGTTTGTGTCGAGCTTGAGCCTGTAGCTTCGATCCAGACACTTGACCATAGATTTCTGTGGTAGAATTATGCTCACAGAAGCTGCTCAGAGAATTGGCTGGATTGATGTGTTCGATTTACTTCTTAGGTTGTAAGAATTGGCTGTTCCGAGAAGCTAGATAGTTTGTTTAGGGAGAAACTGGGATTTATGTAGTAGAAATATGTTAGTGGGGATATGCGTGAAGTAAGTAGGTCTCGAATATGTTATGTTTAGCTTGCTGCCTTCATGTAATGGGATGTTTTTTGCCATAAGGGCTCACGAGGAGGGCATGCCATATTCCATAGTAACACCACTCCCTTGCAGTGTTCACTAATGTTGTAAAACTTCATGTCTTAATGGACTCAAGAGTTGCTAACTGATTCCTTCTGTTTCTAATGGACGGTTTTAGTGCCAACTGTTCTATTTTCTTTGTTTATTTATAGCACATGTATGAAATCAGTCAACAGCCAAGGGAGCAAGATTAGTCATGCACCCTAATTATTAGTTTTCTTCTACTCTGTGTTTATAGTTCTTGTATTTATATACTGTAGGTGCAGACATTGTTGAACAACATCGATGTTAGTGTTTACTTGCGGGATATGTTTGTCCTTGTGGCTCTTTTTATGCCCATGTGTGCAATATTTTTTCTGTGTGAAGTCACTTGCATACACTCTAACCACAATAGCGGCTTCAGTAATTATATCATTTCACTGCCTTGTTCTGATACTTGCACAAAATTACTTATGACGAATACTTTATCAGAGATGGGGGGAACTGTTTTTCTTTGTTGTTTAGGTTTAATTAGGTTATTGATAGGCTGTTTTGGTTTAATTCTACTATCAACTCATGAACTCATGAACTGTTTTGGCTGGTAAACGGAGACACCTAACTCTACTACTATCCTAACAAGTGAGCATACTTGATGAGTTGGAGTAACTAGTTCAGCTATAGCGACTGGAATGGGTTTTGCCCCCAACTAACTAACTAGAGATGAACATTGCTCCTAACTAACAAGGTATGCTCCAGTCTTGCTTCCTTGTATTTTTGTTCCTAGCTGAGGTATGCTAGCTCCATGGAAGAAGAAATGTCACTGTGTTAAGCTTTGGGTATGTACCCTGCTGCTTAACTTTGTATGCATGCTTGGGTTGGGTGGGTGTTCCTAGTACAAAACAAAGCAACAATTTGGCATTCTAATCTTTCCATATATCTGCATGTGGAAGCGGGTGGTTGAATGAAAGCAACAAAGTGAGCATAGTACATGCCAATGAGGTAATTAATTCGTACTGGTTGAACATGTGAGATCAATACCAAACTAACTAAAAGAGGAGGAAGATGAATCAATCATATCTCAAAACTCCAAGATTCTATGTACTTTACCCATATGTAGATATAACCCCAGAACTAACACAAGGATGGATGGACGTATTCAGTTTCAAATAAAAAAGGGCAAAGGCACAAGTTGACAGTAGAATTAAACCTAAACAACTCATCAAGTATTCCTGCATCTTGTTGCTATAACCTTGGTATACTCGTGCCAGAAGAATTTTGTCTTAAATAGTCCTTGCTTAACAACATCATGGATGGGAAGCGGGAACTTCGGAAATGCATTGGTGTAGTTGATTATCTTCTGCTCAAAATTTATGCTACTATAATGTTGTATGATAATGTTGTAAGGGTACTAATTGGTCTCTTCTGCTGCTTATTAGAGATGGGGGGAAGCAGCCACCGCCGCTTTGCCACACCGCAGTACGAGTTGGATGCTTCCGAGTTCTTCAGTATCATACTTGGGACTTCAGTATCATCCATGACGCAGGTATATAAAACGAGAGATCTCCCCTTCATCCATCTCATTATGATATCTATTGTTTGCTACATCACTCATTGTCCCAAACTGCAGAGGCTGCCTGATAGTTTTATGAACATGCTGGGTGAAGATCTGCCAAATAATGTGAAGCTGCGACAGGCCGGCAGCGGGTTACACAGGCCATGGGATGTGGAGTTGGTGATCAAGGAGGGCCACATGTACTTGTATCGTGGGTGGGAGAAGTTCTACCGTGCCTACGACCTGCGGCTGGGGTACTTCCTTCTCTTCAGGTACGACGACGACGCCACCATGCTCATCGTGAAGGTGTTCAACGCGACTATGTGTCGCATGCACTACGCTGACGATGATGATGCCAGTACGTTCTGCCTCTTCTTATTCCTTTACATTTGGCTTTGTCTCACATCGATTGTTAACGGTCATTGTTGCATTTGGATAGGCAATGGGAGCAGCAGCAGCGACACTGGCTACAGCCAAAGCAGCAGCGATTATGGCTGTAGCAAAAGCAACAGTGATTCTGGCTTTAGCGAAAGCAGCAGCGATTCTGGCAGCAGTAAAGACAACAAGAAGGATGGTCCGGACTGGAGTGGGGGAGAAGAGCAGCAGAGTGGGGATGAGGAGCTGCAAGATGATGATGAGCATCAGGCTGAGGATGACCTAGCGCTGGTGGTGGCTGACCAAGGGCAAGAGATGGTGGCGGCTGACCATGGGCAAGAGATGGTGGTGGCTGACCATGGGCAAGAGATGGTGGTGGCTGAGGATGACCTAGAGATGGTCGTGCCCGTCCTGCCTGAATGTGGCCTCGCGATGGTGGTGGTGCCTGACAATGACCACGCATCGATGGTGGCGCCGGCGATCCCACAACTGGGCAACATGACCACGCCAATTGTGGTAGAAGAGTACATCCCACAGGTGCCTCCACCGCCTCGCCGCTCTTGGTGCATCAGGCTGAGGAAGGAGAAGGAGAAGAACAATGAGAACTGAACTATGTCATGTATGTCAGATCTCCAAAATGATATATATATATATATACTTAGTTATCTATGTTATCTCTAATATGCTTAGTTTCCTATAGGTTAGCTCCAAAATTACTTATGTTAGCACAAAATGACCAAGTTTACACAATAAGATTATAGTCTTCTTATTATTCTTCTTCTTTTCCAAAATGGCATAGGTTAGCTTCATTTTATCTAAGTTGGCTCTAATATGCTAACTTAGAGCTTATATGCTTAGTTTCCTATAGGTTAGCTCCAAAATTACTTATGTTAGCACAAAATGATCAAGTTTACATAATAAGCTTATAGTCTTCTTCTTATTCTTCTTATTCTTCTTCTTATTCTTCTTCTAGTATTCTTCTAGTGTTCTTCTTCTTCTTCTAGTATTCTTCTAGTCTTCTTCTTCTTCTTCTCTTCTTCTTCTTCTTCTAACTTCTTGTTTATCATTTTTCAGATTTGATTTAATTCACGGAAGCTTGCATGGATGGAGTGCTTCTTTTCCATTTGTGTTTTTATTTTGTATCAATGTGAAACTTTTGTGAATTGATGGATAACGGTGTTGGATGAACAATGTGAAACTTTTGTAATATGTAACGATGGAACTATGTGTTGGCTATGCATGTATATATGATGAAACTTGTGTGCTGGATATGATTGTTATATGGATGCTTGTTGTATATATATGTGTTGGATATCTCATATGTGAAGTAGTGACCTGAGATTATGAAAAACGATTTTTTTTTAAAAAAATTGTTACTAATGGCGCACTTCCATGTGGTGCGCCATTAGTGTACCAGATACTAATGGCGCACCTGTGGGATACTAATGGCGCACCTGTGGTGCGCCATTACTAAAATATACTAGTGGCGTGGTACTAATGGCGCACCTGTAGTGCGCCATTAGTAGCCAAAACAGGTGCGCCATTAGTAGGCCTTTTCCTAGTAGTGGACGTCGCACCCTTCATGAAGGCGTTGTCTTGGGTGCTCGTGAAGTCTCCAGCATTGGAATGTGATGTTGGACACTTTGTTTGGTCTGGGCTGCTTCACAGGGCGTGGGCTGCTGGGGCGCAATTTATGACATCACTAGCACCATCGGATCCTGCATCCCACTTGCCAACTCCTCTAGACGCATAAAATGGGGGTACATTGATTTTGTCTGTGATGGAGTGGTGGCCATGCGATGGAGGTTTCTTGTATTGGTCGTGACGCGTTCTGCGTGCCCTGTGTCCTTCTCTTTGCCATATGTGGCTAGAGTTCGGGCTAGGCGAGTATTTAGGATGTGTTGCTTGTTAGTGTGGTGCTCCCCGCTAAACACTCGCCTAGCAATGTTTGGGCTAGGCGAGTGTTTAGGATGTGTTTGCTAGAGTTCGGGTTAAATCTCTGCTCTTTGTTGTAAATGTTCTCTTCCACCTGTCAATAAAACCATATGCAATTCTTTGTGTATTCATGAAAAAAAGACTCAAATATATGCGAATCCATGCAGGTCCATCACACACGCCAATGTCGCACATAAATAACAAATGTAGTTACACGGCGGTGATTCCCCATTACAAAGCCTCCTGAATGTGGGAGATCGTTGAAGTATGTTGATGTCGTTGTGAGAACCCGACATTCCATAGAAAGCATGCCAAATTCATAAGTCATGTTCTGTTGTGTCCAGTATGATGGTGGCCTTTTTGGTATGACCTTGACGCATTCACCACAATCCTTTGGGGCATTTCTTCCATTGCCAATGTGTAACACCCCATATGCGATTATATCCCACACGTGTCGAGGCACGACTTAGGGACATAAGCGCATATTAGGCCTGTCGCAAGAATGGTTATATCTTCGTGCAAACCATGTATTGAACAAGAGAGTATACTAGATAAAGGCTTACACTCGCCACATGTCTACAACATAATATTCAATCATTCATACATTCATCCAAAAGAAGTAGTGCAGAACCGGCCTTTAGTGCCGGTTCGTAACGGCCTTTAGTGCCGGTTCGCCAGCCGGCACTAAAGAGTGGGGACTAAAGGTCCCCCCTTTAGTACCAGTTGGTCACAAACCGGCGCTAAAGTGCCACCACGTGTCACGAGCCAGGCCCGGGTGCGTGTAGGACATTAGTACCGGTTGGTAACACCAACCCGTACTAAATGTTTGTTTTTTTAAAAAAGATTCCTTTTCATTTTGTGTTTTCAATCTAATTTAGTGATTGTTTTACATTATAATGAGTTGTTAAATCATTAGGTGAAAGTACCGTGGACTAGTTTCGATTGGATGCATTGGATCTAGCTACTAGCTAAGTGATCAAATATATGCCATATCCATATATATTATACTTGATCACCTAATTAGGTGATCAAGTATAATATATATGGATATGACATATACTTGATCACTTAGGTAGGATCCATCCAGCTGAAACTAATCTGCGGTTTCTTTCATTAAATGATATAATAACTCATCATCATCATTATATTAATATAAAAACTCTTGCATCATATCATCAAACATGAGTATATATACTCTAGCTAGCTAGCTAAAAATCATCGTAGTCGTCATTATCATTATTTAATCATCATGGTCATTACCGCTATCTAATCACCACCAACACTAGCTCTTAAAGAAGAAACATTCACTTGTACCAGAAGCAAAAATATCATCGAGTTCAACATGATTGTCATGATATTATAAGCGTTCATAACACCACAAAAGCAAATCACTCTTTGAGATTAAGTTCAGAACGAAGAACACGAACATGAATGAACAAGTACTAAGAGCATGAACTAGCTAAATCACTCCTGCTGCTATCTCCCAGGTAAAATAGCATAGAACATGTATAGCTCTCCTGATTCATCATACTGGAGCATGCAGATGAACCTGTCTCCTAATCGTGGGTTGCGCTTCTCATTGCTGCCCCCTAGTACTTCTCTGCGATCGTTAATAATTTTCCTCCAATCTTTCACTATTAAGCATTCATCGCTTCTAGAAATCCTGAATGCACTCATGTGCAATGTAGGATATCTTGGCCATAAGCTAACAATTGACATGCGACCTTTAGTCTCGATCCCCTGAGGCACAACTATCACCGGGAGTCCCTGTTGAACAACATCGTATAATACTTAATTAATATACTTAGCAATGAAAGTTTAGCAAAAAAAATATGTATGCAAAAGATGCACTAAGTACAAATAGTAAAAACCTTACCATCATTCCTAAATAGATGTGACCGTAGTTCAATATGATCACTATTGGTCGCACGTTTTGAGTACTAACATTTCTAAGTGCCGGAAGAAAATTTGTCTTGACAGTATGAAGATCCTCAAACCATGAAACATAATGACTTATCTCCTCGCAGTTTAGTTCAGCTCTGGGACAGTAGTATGTCCTGTCTACCAAGCGCCGGACATGTTTGCTTGGATGGAAATAAGCTGTCAATAGAAATTAGTTGTCAATTATTTTTGAATAAGCAATATCAAAGACAAAAATATAATTGAGAAGAACTCACATAATGGTAGAACTGGAGGCGTCTGCACATCGACCCATATGTCTCTATTACCTTCAATATCATCTTTCGGATAAATATCAAAGGTGATAACCATATCAGGCTAAAATGCATAAGCCTTGCATAGTGCTTGCCAAGTTTTGCATTCAAAATAGGTGTACGTGTTTGCATTGTATACTTTGACGTTGAAAGTATAACCATGCTCAATTTTCAGGTAAACTCTTTTTACCTCCATAATTTCCATAGCATTGAAATCTATTTTATCCAAGACAAAAATTCTTGCACGGCAGGGGCTGCGCTAGTAGAATAGTGAAAATTAAAAATTATAAGTCAGACAAATGAAGCATATATAAGACATGCTTAATTACGAAAACAGACTTGTCGCTGTGACTTACTGTATCGAATTCGAATGTCTCATCCAGCTTGATGCTGAATCGCCTATCATCAACAAGGAAATTTCTGTCGCACATGCCGCGCTGGTCTTCACAGTATTCGCACATAATAAAATCTTTTTCGTCGTCAGATGACATTTCCTATGTTTATATAGGCAAAACATTAAACACTTACTAATTCAATTAATTCAACTAATTCAACTACTTCTATTAATTCAACTAGTTCTATTAATTCAACTAATTATATTAATTCAACTAGTTCAAATAATCTAGTTCAACTAGTTCAAATAATCTAGTTTAACTAATTATATTAATTCAACTAGTTCAACTAATCATTTACTAAAAATAAACTAGTTATATTAATTCAACTAGTTCAAATAATCTCATATACCTAAATTTTCTTACTAAAAATAAACTAGTTCTATTAATTCAACTAGTTCAAATAATCTCATATACCTAAATTTTCTTACTAAAAATAAACTAGTTCTATTAATTCAACTAGTTCAAATAATCTCATATACCTAAATTTTCTTACTAAAAATAAACTAGTTCTATTAATTCAACTAGTTCAACTAAGCATTTACTAAAAAAAAACTAGTTATATTAATTCAACTAGTTCAAATAATCTCATATACCTAAATTTTCTTACAAAAAATAAACTAGTTCTATTAATTCAACTAGTTCAAATAATCTCATATACCTAAATTTTCTTACTAAAAATAAACTAGTTCTATTAATTCAACTAGTTCTAATTCATCTAACATTAACATTCTAACATTCTATACTAGTTATATTAATTAATTCATCTAAACAATAGAAAACAGAAAATAAGTAAAAAATATGTGTGTGTGTGTGTATAGTACTGTGTGTGTATGTGTTTACGTACATGTGTGTGTGTAGTGTGTGTGTGTAGTGTATGTGTGTATGTGTGTGTGGGTACGATTGAGCGGGCATACGGGCGGCAAGGGCAGCGACGACGGGCGACGGGGGCGGCAACGATGACAGGCGGCACGGCCGGGCGGCGGGGGCGGCGACGACGGGGACGGCAACGATGGGCGACGAGGGCGGCGAGGACGGCGATGACGTGCGGCGGGGGCGGCGATCGAGGGCGGCGGGGGCGACGGTGCGATGGCGCGGCGGCGGCGGCGATGTCACGCGAGAAGTTGGAGAAGAAGTGGCCGACGAAACTGAGTTTTTTGTAAGTGCTATATATATAGAAGGGGCCTTTAGTACCGGTTGGAGCCACCAACCGGTACTAAAGGCCAATTTTGGCCAGGCCAAGCGGCAGGAAACGAGATCCTTTAGTGTCGGTTGGCGGCTCCAACCGATACTAAAGTCCCACCCATTAGTACCAGTTGGAGCCACCAACCGATACTAATGGTTGTGCGGTGCTACCCGCGGTGCACTATGTTTAGTCCCACCTCGCCGAGCGAAGGGCAGTCGCACTGGTTTATAAACCCATCCGCGTGTGCTCTTTCGAACTCCTCTACATAGCAGGCTTCTGGTTCTAACGAGAGCACGCTGCCCTGTGAGTCTGCCGGCCCTTCTGGGCCCGAATTTGCAGACCCTAGGTCTGGCAGGCCCACCAGGCAGCGCACCAACTCTTTTTTATATAGTTTTTTTCTTTTCTACATTATTTATTTTTGAGTAATTTTTATAGTTTTTTTTGTGCTTTATTTTTTTCTTCTATTTATTTCCGAGTAGTTTTTTTTGCTGTATTTAGTTTCTTTGTGAATATTTTTGCTTTATATGGTTTTTTTCTTTTCTGCATTATTTATTTTTGAGTAATTTTTTATATAGTTTTTTCTTTTCTGCTTTATTTTTTCTTTTATTTATTTCTGAGTAGTTTTTTTGCTGTATTTAGTTTCTTTGTGAATATTTTTGCTTTATATAGTTTTTTTCTTTTCTGCATTATTCATTTTCTTCTATTTATTTTTGTTTCTATTTATTTTTGAGTAATTTTTTATATAGTTTTTTCTTTTCTACTTTATTTTTTTCTTCTATTTATTTCGGTGTAGTTATTTTTTCTGTATTTAGTTTCTTTGTGAATATTTTTGCTTTATATAGTTTTTTTCTTTTCTGCATTATTTATTTTCTTCTATTTATTTTGGAGTAATTTTTTTATATAGTTTTTTTCTTTTCTGCTTTATTTCTGAGTATTTTGCTATGATTTTCAATTTCACGGTCATTTAGCTCTGATCTAAACAAATCGGTTACTGAAAAATGGCAAATGATGTCAGAACATGTTGAAAATTGATGACGTCGCGGGGGATCGAGGTGGAGACCGAGTGAGTGGAAAGAGTGAGGGCGTTAACATATAAAAATATACATAAAAATTACATTGATTATCAATGATCTTTTGTGTACAATCTGAATTGTCAATATGAGTCCTCAACGGTTTAGAAACCGGTGAAGACTCATATTGAGTCCACAAATTATACACATAGAGTTCAATAAAGACCAAATGCTTGTGATAGTTTGAGAAGTAACATATTTGAATTGTGGATATGAACGCAGAAAAAATATATTGATCAGTACCGCCTTTCAGCCAAAACACGCTACTGCTACAGGGAAGTACATAAAAAATACATTGATCATCAATGATCTTTTTGTATAGAATCTAATTTGTCAATAGGAATCTATCACCGATTTAAGAACCAGCGAAGACTCCTATTGCAGCCACAGATCCTACACATAGAGTTTAATGAAGACCAAATGCTTGTGATAGTTTAGGAAGTAACATATTTAAGGTGGTCAAAATCTTGCTAGGGGAGCGAGGTGGGACTAAAAATAGCCCTGCCACAACCTCTTTACTACCGGTTCGTGCCACGAACCGGTACTAAAGATGCTGGTGCCCGGCCAGCACCTTTAGTACCGGTTCGTGGCACGAACCGGTACTAAAGATTCGCATTGAACCGGTACTAAAGATCTCCTCCCGCCTAGTCAATTGAACCTGCACTAATGGAGACATTAGTGCCGGATCATATGCAAACCGGTACTAATGTGTCTTAGATTTGACCCTTTTTCTACTAGTGAGACAGGGTCCGGCTATGGACAAAATCAAACAAGAAAATATATAACCACCCCTGCTACAACCCCTATCGACCCGACTAAGAGCGTCTACTGATCATCCAGAAACGAGACATACATACGCCCATGATCCTCGTCATACTCCCACTGGAGATCTGTATCATCACCTGTGTCTGTCTTAGAGGTACCTGCAGCTGTTATTGTAGTAATTTGTGATCCACGAGGACTCAACAATCTCATTTCATGATATCAAGACTAACAAAGCTTGTGTGTATGGCATGGTTAAGTGGTGAGGTTACAGCAAGCACTAAACATGTTTAAGTGGCTAACTTACAAGTACAAGAATAAGATGAGTAAACTACGCATAATGGTCGCAACTAGTAATGATCAAGAAGTGATCCCAAACTACTTACGAGTCAAACATAACCCCGCCATGTTCTCTTCTCAAACTTCGTCGAAAAGAGACGATCACGGTTACACACGCGGTGGGTGTATTTTATTTGAATTCAGTGTCAAGTTCTCTACAACCGAACATTATATATTTCCAAGTCGCCCATAACCGCGGGCATGCCTCTCGAAAAGATTTAACCTTGCAGGGGTGTCCCAACTTAGTCCATCATAAAATCTCACGATCCGCGGAGGAAAAACCTCCGTCTCGGGATAACCAGATCAATCTCGAAATCCCGGTGCACAAGACATTTCGACAGTGGTAAAACAAAACCAGGAAGACCTCCCGACATGCCGACACCCCAATAGGAGCCACACATATCTCGTCTCAAGCAATGATCGGATGGCACAATCTACGAGTAAAACCAATCCCCGAGTTACCTTGTGGTGGCCCCATAGGCCGCTCGTTTTGGACCAACACTCATGAGGAGCGCTAGCCCAGGTTGTTGATTAAGAATACTCGGGTTAATTACTCCCTATGCAATTTTAGTTGTTATTAGGAAAATGATAAAACCAAAGTTGGGCCTTGTCAGAAGATTTTTATTCAAAGTGAACTGTCAAGGGGGGCCCATAAACCCCGACCGTGTAAGGAGCACAAATCAAGGAACATAACACCTGTATGAAGGAAACTAAGGCGGCATGAGTGGAACAAAACACCAGACCAAAGGCCGAGCCTTCCACACACAACCAAGTATATAGATGCATCAATTAAATAATAAATATTGTGATATCCCATTATATCCATGTCCCAACATGGAACAACCTGCACTGCACCTGCAACTAGCAACGCTATAAGAGGGGCTTGGCAAGCGGTAACATAGCCAAACAACGATTTGCTAGAAAGGTGGGGTTAGAGGTTGTTCCATGGTAATTTGAGAGGCTGAAAAACTAGTAGGTAGCATGACAAAGCGATATCAATGAGACAACTAGCAAAACAAAGATAGTTGTGATATCAAGGAATGATCATCTTGCCTAATTGTTCCTCTATGAGATCGAAACTTGGCTCCTCGTAAACCACAGACTCAAACTCTCATCCCGGTACTACCCAAAGAAGAACAAGCATCCAATAAACAACCAAGGCATGGCAATGAACATATTCTACATACAATTATGTCATCAATGCATATGAAGAATGCTAAGGTCGGAGCTACGGTTCTACCGAAGGTTAGATGCTGGGAAGGAAATGATGAATACAAGATGGATATGGGCAAATTGTTGGAAATCCAATTATGCAACTGGAAAGAATGGAAGATTTGAGATGAAATGAATATAACGAGATCATCGAAAATGGATGCACGGATCTCAAACGGCGGGCAAAACAATATGCAATGCAAAACTGACAAGAACATCATCATGGCATTTTGCAAGCAACATAACAACAAGCTACATTAAAATAAAGTGCTCAATCAAGATCCTGCTCTTCTGTATCATGATTGCTATGTATTGATGTATTGATGTATTCATGTTGTAGCTTGTGGCGAGTGTAAACCTTTATATGGTATTCTTATATATTCAATACGTGGTAGTAATGGTATCCACCTTGCTATACGCTTGAAATACGATTATGCCCAATAATGAATTCATCACGTGATCGGGTTAGAATTGCATCTTGGGTGTGGCATAGATTTTCGATCTTGTAACACCTAATATGTGCTTATTTTTAGAATGCTTGCTACTAAATCTTAGTTGATCTTGTAGAATTTATCAGCATGCATGTATATTTGGTGTACAACTTTCTTGGCTAATGGTACAACTGGTTATGTAATAGTTTGTATTCATCCATATTTTTTATCATGTGTGTGTGTGCGCGCGTCGCTACCATGAGTTAGGCAATGACACTTTATTTCATGTACTTCTCAAAATTCACTTATGGAGCTTGACTCTTGATTTTTGTATATGGTATGTTGAATCTCAAAGGAACTCTAATGCTTAAACTCATCTTGAGAATGTTCAACCGTAGTGACAGTGACCAAATTGCCCCCTCGACATAGCTTCCAACACTGATACCATTTTCCTCAGTGCTTGAAAGCCTCCACATTTTGATATTATGGGAAGTATCAGATCATGACTGACTTTAGGAAGCAACTAGGTTAATTTCTTGGTTTGTTTGTGGATAAATTCAGGGAACCGGACAAAGTTTCTGGTGTTAAGTACCTTAAAATTGGAGGATGTGTCTTCTATCCGCATTGTTGCTTGCTTATTAATTTACTCCTTCAAAGATTTTATCTTCATGCTCCAGCCTTGTCACAAGCAACATATGAATGTTGTGTTGAATTTAGAGCAAAAAAACAGAAGATAACTTATCTGACGATATAACTGGAGAAAGGGATAGATATATCTGATACGACTATAATGATTTTGTAAGGTATTCACTTATCCCAATCATCCAACTTTTCTCCTAGAAGGTTATTTATACAATGTGTATTCAATTGTATATATTTTTCTCATTTAAAAGAAAAATAAACTGAACAGTTTGTTCTTGCTTTTCTCACCCATTTTTTCTGTTCAATCCTATTTTACCTGGAATTTTTTGAAATTCCGAGTGACTTTACCATTGGCATAGCTGAAAATGCAACTAATCCCCAGGTGGTTTTGGTAATTAATAACAACATGTAAGTCATTTGATAATAGATTTCAGAGAAGATCAATGATTGGCATGGCAAGAGCTAGTGATTGTGGACCCCTCAAAATGCTAAGGACAATAATTGGCAAAGCTTCAAGACTCTTTATTTTTGGTTAAGTGATCCAATATCACATTGAGTCCATATAGGAAAGCCAATACTATTAAAAGGGGAGAGGTTATGATCATGACTCAATTGCTCAAGGGCTTAGTGATATTGCTCAAATAATCCTCAAACACTTCTCCACATCATATCTGTCCAAAACCCTAAACTATCATCTTGGTCCCACCGAAATTTCCAATCATGGACTCACCGAATTGATCACATACTCCGCCTAAGCCAAACCCTAGCATTTCAGTTCTACCGGTATGGATCTCGGTCTCACCGAGATGGCTTGACCAAGTTTTGTAATAAGTTGCTTCATTTTGGAATTACAAAGATGAAATGATTGGAACTACCGAAACGAGGTCTTGTGCTAGTCATTGCACTTCGGTCGCATCGACATGTTCTGCTTTGGTCTCACCGAAACTTCCAACGTTCGAATCTTTTACACTAGTCGGTCTCACAGAGATTTTGGTCTGGTGTCACCGAGTTGGGCAAAGAGTTGTAACGGTTGGATTTTGGGTGAAGGGCTATATATATACCCCTCCACCCCACTTAATCTCTAAGAGAGCCATCATAACGGAACACTACTTCCACTACTCATTTTCTGAGAGAGAACCGCCTACTCATGTGTTGAGTATTCCAATCCTACCATTTGAACCTTGATTTCTAGACTTCTCCAAGTTGCTTTCAATTCAATCCCATCTTCTACCAAAGCCAAATCCGTGAGAGAGTGATTGAGTGTCGGGGGAGACTATCATTTGAAGCACAAGAGCAAGGAGGGCATCATCAACAAGACCATCTATTACCTTTTGAAGAGGGGTGTCTCCTAGATTGGTTAGGTGTCACTTGGGAGCCTCTAATAGATTGTGGAGTTGAACCAAGGAGTTTGTAAGGGCAAGGAGATCGCCTACTTCGTGAAGATCTACCTGAGTGGGGCTAGTCCTTCGTGGGCGTAGGCCATGATGAAATAGAAAAGGTTGCTTCTTCATGGTCCCTTCGTGGGTGGAGACCTTCGCGGACTCGTGCAATTGTTACCCTCTGTGGGTTGAGGTCTCCATCAACGTGGATGTATGATAGCACCACCTATATGAACCACGACAAAAATTATCATGTCTTCATCGCGTTTGATTTCTCCGATCTCTCCTTTGAATTCAAATGTAAAGTCTTTACTTTTCGCTGCTCAACTTTTAGACTTGCATGTGTAGGGTGTACTTGACTTGTTAGAATTGTTAAAACTTGCCTACAACTAAATTTGGGAAATTGATAAGTTTTTATTTGGTCAAGTAGTCTAATCACCCCCGCTCTAGACATACTTTCGATCTTACAGTAGCAGGTTACAGCTACAAGAATACAACATTAGTGAAACTGAATCTAGAAGGTTAAGACATTAGGTATCTGCTGACAGGTACCAACATGTCATCTTTGTCATTCTATACCCGATTTTCATTTGATTTGAAGTTGGTTTGTTCTATTCTTTCATAGTGATGCATACGGATATGATGGAAATAATAAGAAGTAGCACTCACTTATGTGAGGTTTAGTGTTAGGGATACTTCTATATATTTACAGTTTAGTCATTATCATTTTTTTGTTGCTTTAGGATTTCTTTTATACGGGCAATAATGATTCCTGTAAAAACTACATAGGATGATGAATCATCCATCACACTGAACAAGAGTAAAAGGGAAAACACGAATGAAGCAGTAATACAAGAATAATCTATACTTGTGGTTGTCAGGCATTTCTTTTTGTACTAATTAGATTTAGTTATAGGAAGCAAATAAATCATACGTAAATTGGTGCTTCAACTGTATACATCTACATCTTCTGCGGTTGAGAATTAAATTTTTGGTGGCATCTGATAGTTAATCTGATTTTATCGGTGGTATTTCAAGACCTTTCTTGTTACTCTTATATCTTCACACTCATGAAACCCAGAAAATATTCCCTTTCTACTTTTTTTAATTTAGTTGCTGCAGATTTTCCAGATGAACCACCACTTTGTCTGGGTATTTATCCGTTTTAAATTGCACAATTGGTTATAAATTAGTAATCAACTTATCCGTGTTATTATTGAGTCAATGGACAACAACAACATGTAACATGTTTGATGTAGATCTTTATTATTATATTTCCAGTTCCTATGTGAGATGGTGTTTTCAGGGAATGATTCCTGCATTTGACAAAAAGTTGATGGCTAATTTATTCCAATCTGAAAAGTGCACTATGCTATCCACGTAACTTACTTTCAAGTGTAGATAGATTTGAACAGTGAAAATACACAGCACCAGCTTGTTCACATTAAATGTTCTTTTCATATTTAATTGATGAGAAGTATGCTATGTCAACTCTCTTTCTAAAAGTAGTTTCTTTTTTTTCTCAGTGGGTTTTTGTTTCGCTTTGGAAATGATAGTGTCTATTTATTTATTTTGCAGATCACTGAAATTCTTAGTCAAGCAGCAAAGTACTACCTCTGTCCAAAGTTTGATCATAAATTTAACTAAATAAATAATAATGCATGTCACAAGAAATTATATCCTTGCATTTGTATTTGAACATAGTTTTCAGTGATACTATTTTTGATTACATGTATCAACATTTTGTTTGTTAAATTTAAGGTCAAATTTGCCACGAAATGCAAAGCAAAACAATAAACTAGGACCGAGGTAGTATGTTTCTAGGGACAAGTCGAGCATCCAGGCCAACAAACACTTGTCGAATATTGCCCATACAACAAATGAAGATGCCATCTCCAATGAGAGCAGGATCAGCCACTCGGACATGGATTGATCGTAAACTGAAGCAGCCACTAGCAGCCAACATAAACGATTGGGCATCATTTGCTCCGCTTGCATAAATGCATCCGGGGTGTTGTATATTACTTCCTCCGTTCCGAATTACTTGTCGCACGTATGGATGTATCTAGATGTATTTTAGTTCTAGATACATCCATTTCAGCGACGAGTAATTTAAAACGGAGGAAGTATAAATAAGGTATCTCCATACGCGCATATTTTAGTTGATATGAACTTCGAAATCCTTTGTAGAACGGAACAGCAGAAGCATCCAGAATTCGTATGCTCATTTGATGTCTAATCAAAAGACAAGGATGAAGCGAGCTACACAAATGGCCTACGGAAACAAATAACGCAACACACTCGTTTGATGTGCAATCAAAAGACGCCCACAAAAAAAAAATGCCGTCCAACTAAAAAAGTGCACAAGCAGGCGTGACAATGAAAGTCGGCGCAACGAAGCGCGCGTTAGCTTCTAGGGGAATTCCATGCACGGTATGATAAAATTCAGGTGGTCGGTTGGCCTATCATCTCCCCTTCGCTCACATTCACCCTAACCCTGTCTGTCAGTAGCCCTCTATCCTACCAGGGCTATGGGCCACTTATCATTGGGCCAACAGCTTTGGGCTGGTTGTCTAGGCCCATCAAGACACTTAGGAGCTGCAGCGCGGTAACATATCTACATATACTCTTATGAGTGCTTGCATTTTATGAAGTGTAACAAAGCTATCAAACACAGACATTGTGTTCTTAAATTGGATATGATGAAAGCATATGACAGGTTGGAATGGGACTACTTAAGAGCAATAATGTTGAAGCTGGGTTTTCCTCATAGATGGGTTGATGTTGTCATGAACATGGTCACATCAGTTTCATATTCAGTTTTATTTAATGGAAAGAAATTGGAGGAGTTTAGACCTAGCAGAGGTATTCGTCAGGGAGATCCTATCTCCCCTTACCTGTTCTTACTGGCAGCGGAGGGCCTTTCAGGCCTATTGAAAAATTTAAGTCAGACATCTCAACTGGGTGGGATACAAGTGGCGCCCTCGGCACCACCTGTTAATCACTTGTGGTTCGCGGATGATAGCCTGCTGTTCTTTCAAACAACTGGGGTAGGGGCGAATGAGGTATCAAACCTGTTGGAGAACTATTGCCAGCCTTCAGGTTAGAGAGTCAACCCTTCAAAGTCTTCTATCTTTTTTAGTAAGGGGTGCCCAACCACTATTAAAGATGAATTAAAAACACCTTAATGTTCCCAATGAATCTTTGAACGAAAAGTACCTCGGGATGCCTTCTGATATAGGTACATCAAAGAATGGGGCTTTTAAGTATCTGAAAGATAGGCTATGGAGCAAGGTGAAGGGTTGGATGGAGAAATGCTTGTCATCTCAAGGAAAGGAAGTCCTGGTGAAATCAGTGGCACAAGCAGTGCCATTTCTCTCAATGTCTTGTTTCAAGTTACCAAGGGGGCTACGTGAGCACCTAAACAAGTTGATAAGACAATTTTGGTGGGGTAGCAAGGAGGGTAAAAGGAAACCAGCTTGGGTTTCCTGGAAGTCTATGACTCAGCCAAAATATATGGGAGGGCAAGGTTTTCGTGATTTTGAGCTTTTCAACCTAGCTCTCCTGGCAAGACAGTCATGGAGACTTCTACAGCAACCAGATTCTTTGTGTGTGAGAATATTGAAGCCAGTCTACTACCCTCAAAACACAATTCTGGAAGCTGAACTAGGCAACCGGCCATCTCAAGTATGGCGGGCTATTATGGAGGGGAGAGATGTACTCAAGAAAGGGATCATTAGGAGAGTTGGAGATGGTGCAACAACAAGAATTTGGGCGGATAACTGGATACCAAGGATCGCTACTATGAGGCCGTTAGTTTGTCTCTCGGCCAACCCCCCTCATTTAGTAAGCGAGTTGATCGATGCACACAAAGCAGCATGGAACAGAGAAGCCTTGGATGCAAACTTTATTACGACGGGTACTTTGGCAATTTTGGCCATCCCGGTTTGTACCAGGCAGATGGACGACCACTGGGCTTGGAACTTTGAAAGGAACGGAGTATTCTCGGTAAGATTTGCATACCGAATGCTCACTAACACAAAACGTAGAAGGGAGGAGTGGTTAGAAGGAAGGTCCGGTTCCTCTGATATTGAAGCAGAAGCCAAATCTTGGGGGACTTTGTGGTCTGTTCAAGTTCCTGGAAAATTTGGCATTTCATGTGGACGTTATCCAAGCTTTCGATCCCAACAGAGGACGTAAGACATGCTAGAAAATGGCGGATGATGATAAGTGCCAGCTTTGCGGGACGAGAGACTCATGGCGACACTCATTGTTTGAATGCTCAGTTGCCAGGTGTGTTTGGGCCCTAGTAGATGAAGACATACTTGAATTTTTACAGGCATCGGCGGAGCCGAATGCCAAGGTGTGGTTATTTGCAGCTATTGATCATTTACCTCGAGATAATCTGGTGACGATGGTGGTGACTATGTGGGCAATATGGTGGGCGCGACGGAGGGCTATCCATGAGGGAGACTTGCAAAGCCCACACGCGACTCATTCATTTGTAAAAAGCTTTATCGCGGAACTCGCAACTCTCCAGACTGGGACGGGGCCATCAAATGGTGAGACACACACAACTGCACGGTTTATTGCCAGGCAAGGATGGAGGGCGCCCGAAGTTGGAACTGTTAAAATTCAAGTCGATGGAGGAGTTTCAAGAAATGGGAGAAAAGGGGCAGCCGCTACCATATGCAGGAACCATGATGGACTTTTCCTTGGATCTTCAGCAATGGTTTTTGATGAAATAAGTGATCCACCTATGTTGGAAGCATTGGCTTGTCGTGAGGCTCTTGCCCTAGCTCAGAATCTGTATGTAGACCATATTGTTGTTGTGTGCGACTGCAAGACAGTTGTGGAGGAAATTAAGAAGGGGTCAGAAGGAAAATACAACACTATCATCAAGGAGATTTAGGCCCAGGCTACTGAGAAGAATTCCTCTGTAAGCTCGTGAGACAGTGAGTTGGTACTTTCCTCCCCCTCCCCCCGCGTCTTCCCCTCCAGGACGACTCGGGGGCCCCAAACCCTAGCCCCGCCGCAGCCCTCCTCCCTCCCCTCCCCCCTCGCCGCCGCCCGAGGCTGCCGCTGGGCAAGCCCGGGGCACCGCCAAGGAAGGTGGCGGCGGGGCCTTCGCTGCTCTGCATCTGCTGCAGGGGGCTGCATGCTCCGGGGCGGCGGCCCTGGTCGGAGAGGCGTCACCGGCCTTCGGCAGGTGGTGGCGCGGGCGTGGACCGGCGACCTCGGCCGTGGGGATGGCGGGCGAACCGGAGGACGTGAGCCAGGGCGTGCCTGCAACCTTGGTTGTTTGCGGCACCAGATCTGGCCACCCCTGCATCCTCTATCTCTGGATGAGTCATGCCACGGCCGGATCCGGTTTGCTTCGTCGTGGGGCGCCGATTCTCGTGCCATTGGTGAGTGGTTGGCGGGGACGTGAAGACCGGGAGAAATCCCAGGCCGGCCTTGCTGGTCTCGACGGCGGCGACGCCCGAGGGCGCCGCTCTCCTCCTTGGAGGCGCCGCCAGGGTATGTTCCTCTGTCCCCTCCCCCTCCTTGCCTACCTTGTTGGGCGGTGGCGGCGCCCTTGGCGTCGCGCCCTTCCTGAAGGCGCCGTTTTTGGGAGCTAGGTGGGTGTGGGGTTTCTCGGAGATAGGTTTCGTGTGCAGCGGCAACGGTAGCTGACCCCCCTCGACGACGGCGACTTCCTAAGTGACTATTTTGAGAGCTCTACGGTCTGCTGCGGGGTGCCCTGCCTGGCCCATGGTTCCTCCTGGGCGAGAGGGGATCGGGTTCCCCTCCTACGACGGCCCTTCTCAGCGCACCTTGAGAGCTCTCCGGTACCTGCACTTCGGTTCTCAATGTCTTCTTGCGAGTTCTAGCTGTTGCTCGACTTCGTCCGTTCCGGCAATTCTTCCTCTTTCATGACCAATCCGTGGGATTTGGCGGTGCCGTGCTCCTGGTGATCTGTTCGTGACTTGTTGGGCGAGCCTGGTTTCTTTCCAGATGCAGCCTTCCGGCGACTATCTGTCAGGTTCTAGGGTGAACTGCTCTCTTGTCAACGGTGCGGCGCCTTTCGAGCCAGGCGAGGAGCCAGGGGCCTTCTTTGACATTTGGAGCTGGGCGGATGTGTTGGGTCGGGGATGCTGGTGATTAGGCGACAGCGTGCCCTGCTTCGTCGTTGGACGTGTTGATCCAGTACGGGCATCCTTCTTCTTCCACGGCGTTCTGATCGCGTTGAGGACCTCTTCATCACCGAGCGGTGCTTCTCCCTGATGATTTTTGTTAGCTTGGTGTGTAGGAGGCTTGTGAGCTGCTTTCCAGCGCCTTTATATCTTGCCATTTTCTTTTCTTTCTTGTGCTGGTTTCGAGTTTGTAATCCTGGCCGGTTGATGGCTTTGTTAATTCAAAGCCGGTCTTCTTCTTGAGCCTTCGTTCCAAAAAACAGTGAGTTGGTCCCTAACACTGTCACGGCAACACGCACTGATGTACGCAAACCCATCTGTATATAACTAGCTTGGCATTCTCGCCGATCCCTACGCCACGCCAAGCAAGAGCGTCGTCCTGTATTCGCCAACGAGGGCGGCAAGGGAGCGCCGGCCGGCCGGCCGAGTAGTTTACTCGATCGTGGTTCCGTCCAAACGCCAAAACTAGACGACAAATCAAGCCATGTCCATCAGCCCCCGGCCTCCCCGATGCTACCAACTGGAGTAGCAGCCGTTTCTATCTGTCACTATATAGCACACCTGCCCTTGTTGCCTCAACACATTTCTCCTAACTTGGTAGTTACCACCCAAAACCCTAGAAGCTCCGCACAAACACCGACTCGTAACTTTCGAAAGCAGCATATGGAGGGAGGGGACTTCCACAAGAGCGGCTCACCAGAGGATACTGGCGGATCAAGGCGGGCGCCGGCATACTACGAGTGCAGTTTCTGCAAGAGGGGGTTCACCAACGCGCAGGCGCTCGGCGGGCACATGAACATCCATCGCAAGGACCGCGGTGGCAGTGGAGGCAAGTCTCGTGGGGCTGCGCCGCCGGCTGCCGGCCAGCAAGACGGTGCCGGTGGGAATCAGGCTCACTTGGGGCTTACCTTGGGAAGGAATGGGGACAGCGGGGAGGACGTGGACTTGGAGCTCCGGCTTGGCCACTACCCTTACAACTAGCTAGCCGGCCGGCCGGCCGGCCGGCAGGCCATATAGATCATTAATGTTTGTTAACTGCTTGGAGGATTAATTAGCTATACGGTACTCGCCAGTACTGATTTGGTAGGTCATTTCGTACTTTGTTTGCTGTTTTATTTGATTTCGAATTTGGTTAATTTGTTGTAGTTTGCTACTAGGTATACGAATGAAAGTAATGGATCAGAGTATATGACCAATAATCGAGGAATCTGATGTGTGATTTTTCGTGTAAATATGCACGTCGATTGGGGCCATGGATGAGTATGAGATCAGCTGTTGAATGCTTAGTTTAAGAGTAAAAGGCACTGGCGGTCAGAAAACTTGTCCTTCGGGTGCACTTAAGTCACACTACTTGCAAACCGAAAAAACTCGTCATTGAACTTGCATTGCGGGTGCATCTAGGTCACATTGGCCATCTGGACCGGCCTGCCGCTCGGTTTTCTCTGTTTCGGGGTCACGCGAGGCGCACCTGACCTGGGTGGGGGCTTGTTTCTTTGCACAAAAGCCCCTGGTGGTTTATTATGAGGGTCGTATTGCAAACAAGATATTTTATAAAACATGCCCTTTCCCCTTTCCCCTTCTCGATCCAGAATTAGAAACCCTAGTTCCCAAATCGAAAATCAAATCCCTAGCCGGCGAGATGGTGGCGGCGTTGCTGGCAGCGAGACCGAGAGTTGTGGCAGTGTACCTTCTGTTTGAGCAGTGGTAGCTCTCCCGTCGGAAGTAGCCGCGCCGTCGTCGCTGTGGTAGGCAGTGTGGCAAGCGCCGGTGTCAGCGAGGAGAGCGTGGCATTGTGTAGCCGCGTCATCGTCGCTGGAGGTAGTAGCGGCGCAGTCGTTCCAGTGAGGTCCTCCGCGCCGCTCGTGGGATGGTCTCTTATCCCGAACTCGTGTGTCTTCCCTCAGGAGGTGTGGCAGCGCGTGAGCCGGATTTTTGCCCCGCGCGAGGCCGCGTTCTCATCGTTCACAGTGCTGGCATGGCGGCGCTAGAGCAGGCATTCCACGGGCGAGCGCTGTATGCCACTATCATTGGACAGCTGCGGAGCATGGTGACGCTGGAGGCACTCGCCGCAGCGATGGTGTCTCATTATGCCATCCAGGCAGCGGCCATGAAGGTGGAGGTGACCAGCCAACCATTCCACTTTTTCGTGCGCTTTGACTCACTGAGGATTGCACTCATATGGTGCTCGCGTCGGAGCAGGTGCGTAGCGGCGGCAGCAGAATTAGTTTTCAATGTTGGGTAAGTTTGTCTCGTGGTAGGCCGTCGAAGCTGGAGTACAAGACAACGTTGAGTCTGGAGGGGTTGCCGAAAGAGGCCTGGGACCCAGATACCGTCAACCTGGTGCTCGCCGTTGTTGACGATGAGCTCATCGACATGCTCCCGGCTATTGACAAATGGGTACTGCCGTGCACAGGGTGGCTACACAACCGTAGTGTCATTCCGAAGGTGCTCTATCTCTGTTCCGGCTCCTACTCTGCAGCCTTGGACGCCAGACTCCAACGACGAGAATGCTCATTCACCACCGTGCCCGAACTCTTCAATTGATCGTGGCACCATTGATTTTCCAGTTACCACGCATCTCAAGGAGGTCACCGACCGTGGCCCATTGCTAACTGAAGAGTTGGCCGATGAGTTACTCCCCGACGAAGACGCCGATCTCAGCTGCAAGCACATTTCACAACCTGGCGCAGCAAGATAGATGGTACTGGACCTGGACCATATGGTAAAGCTTAAGCGCGAAGAAGTGCAGATGTAGTGTTGGATATGCAGGAGTTGGAGTTGAGTATGTTTTAGTTGATTTGTCAGTGAAGGTGTGTGTTATGTTGTGAACTTGTTAGTGTAAGAGTTGGTATTGTAAGCGTTGTCATTTGTGTTATTGTAAGAGATCTATATGTTAAAAATCAGTGATCTGTTGCATGTTTTTCTATGAAAATGGGCTAAAATAGCTGACTGCCGGTGCAAGTAGTGTGACTTAAGTGCACCCGAAAGACAAGTTCTCTGATCGCCAGTGCCTTTTACTCTTAGTTTAATAATTTCGTGAATGTTGTGAAGGGGCCCCACTCAGCATTTGTGTCTTTATTATCCACGAAGTATATCCCTGTCTTTGCATAGGTTTATGATGTGAAGGTAATTCTAGGTGGTAGTAAAAGCTTACTGCTTAGTTACCGGGGATCACGGAGAATCCTTAGTGAGGCCGCATCCACAGGGAAACCCTTAATTATCATGGGTTGTAACCCTCAGAGGGGGGACTATGATGGTGGCGTGCGTGGCATGATGTCTACCACGAGTAGAACGTGTTTTGTACTCAGCTCCACCCAGCATAATCGTCAATAGTGGCTCAGGTATCCGCTCATGCGATGTGTATGCATAATAGTACTAGAAACATACCAATGGGGATTCCAGACTCCTTGAGAACACCTTTTTTATTCTGTTATTTTACTGTTATTTACCATCTTTGTTTTTAATTTACTTTTTATGTTATTTAGTTACTGTGACACCCGGATAATCAAGCTACTGTAACTCTGCTAATAATGCCACGTCACCTCGATTACTGTTGCTAATCTCGCGTTAGTTCGAAACCGATTCAAATTCAAATTCAAAAAAAAGCAAACAACAAATGTTTGCTAAAATTAAAACTAAAATGTTCGGGTTGTTTCAAATAAATCGTAAGCAATTATGGTGGAGAAACCAAGCTTTTATAAAATGCTTAAATGAACTATGAGGATTTAAACAATAGCAAAAGCAATTAATTAAATGCCTTTTACAATTAAAAAATTACTAAACTATTTTATTTTGTCACCAAACTTTTTGTGGCATGGGGGTATTTTGTAACACTAATTTAGATACTACTTGTATATTTTATAAAACAAAATATATACAAAATAAAATAGAAAACTAATAAACAGAAAACAAATAAATACAAAAAGGGAGAAAGACCCCTCACTGGGCCGACTGGCCCAGCTGGCCACCAACCCACCCGCACGCCACAGCCCGTGCCCCCGGGACCGCAACCAGCCAGGCCGGCCCACCTGGCCCATCCGGCCGAACCGGCCCGCCTCCCCCTGTCGCCTCCCTTCCCTGTTCCCCCGACCCGGGTCGGAACTGGGGCGCGTCCCCGCCGCACCCTCTCGCCGGCGACGACGAGTGGATAAGGACGCCGACGCCGCGCCCCCTCGGTCTCTCCTCCCACTCGCCCCCACTCTCGACCTTGGTCCCTGCGCCTCTCCCTCTCCCCTCAAATCCACCCCGCTCTCCTCTCCCATCGCATCCGAGCGCCGCCATGGACCTGCCGCCGTGAAACGCGCGGCCACAACCCTCGCCTCGCCTCGCCTCGTTTGCGTGTCATTCGTCTCCACCATCGTCTTCCTCGTTGACCGGTGGCCGCAGCTGGAGCTCGGAGGCGCTGCTGCAATGTCCCCCTTCTTCCACATCTCCGGTCGCCGCCGTTCTTCCCCAACCCCCTGCTGCTACTAAACTACCACGGGCCATCTTGCGTGCCGCACGGTGAGCCCCTCCCCCTCCTGCTCCTCCTAGATGGGCCTCTTGCGCCCCGTAGCTACCTCGTGCCGTTGCCGTGAGCCCGTCGCCACGGATCACCTCGCCGCCGTGGCCATGCTCTCCGTCATGCTTGCCTGAGCACGGCATCGTGCTCCTGATGCTCACAGGAGCCCAACGCGCACGCGCACACTCCCTCCCGTGCCTCCTAACTCCGTCCCCGTCGAGCTATGATTCCGGCTGCCGCCTGATCTCGAAGCACCGCTCAACCCCCGGCCACCCCCGCGACTGCGACCACCGCCACTCGACGCGCGTTGTCGCATGCGTTCGAATGCACCTATCCCCGCAACCAACCGTGCCCCGCAGCCCCGTCTTCGAACTCGCTCGGGCCCCGGCGTCCGCCCCACTCGTTGCCGGCGACAGCTCCGGCGACCTCGAGACGAACCGCCCACGCCACTAGATGCGCCTCTTCGCGCTCGTTCGAACGAGCTCATGCGTGCGCTGATCCGTGCCCTGTGGGCATTTTCCGGCGAACTCCGGCGGGTCAGCGCCGTGCATTTGGTCGCCGCCGGCGAGAGCCGCCTGTGCTGACCTGGTGCGGCGGGTCCCACCGCCTGGGCCACCGACTGGTGGGCCCAAGGCCCCCTGTTGACCAGTTGACTGAGTCAACTGCTGACTAGGCCGCCCCTGTCTCACTGACCTATGGGCCCCACTTTAATAAACAAATAAAAATAAATAGATAATTTGCTAATTAATTAAATTACTTAAGTAAACACTAACCTCTCACTGACTACCGGGGCCCACCCGCTAATTAACCCATTTAGTTAGGTTAAACCCCCTTGTTAGTGTCCTGACAATGACATGTGGGTCCCACTGGACCCACCTATCTGGTTTGACTGGTCAACCGACCAGTTGACCTGCTGACATCACTCTGATGTCATGCCTGCGTCATCATTCACTGTTTTGGATAATGTTGGATTTAAATGAATAAATAAAATCAGAAAATGAATTAAATCTTTAGAAAATCATATCTTTTAATCCGTAACTCGGATGAAAATACTTTCTACATGAAAGTTGCTCAGAACGACGAGACGAACCCGGATGCGCAGCCCGTTCGTCCGCCACACACTCCTAACATATCAAACTCACAACTTTCCCCCTCCGGCTCCTCTGCCCGAAAACACGGAACACCGAGGATACTTTCCCGGATGTTTCCCCCTTCACCGGTATTGCCTATCCCTACGTTAGGTCACCCCTAGCACAACGTATTGCCGCGTCTTGCTTTGTGTTACATTTGATTGCTCTGTTATTTATTGTGTTCCCCCTCCGTTACTCCTTTCCGGTAGACTCCGAGACCGCTGCTGATGCCCCTGTGGTCGACTACGTCATCGACGACTCCTCCTTGTCTGCGCAACCAGGCAAGCCCCCCCTTTGATCACCAGATATCACCTACTCTTCTCTATACTGCTTGCATTAGAGTAGTATAGCATGTTACTGCTTTCAGTTAATCCTAAACTGCTGCATAGCCTGTCCTTGCTACTACTGTTGTTACCTTTACCTGCTATCCTACTGCTTAGTATAGGATGCTAGTGTTCCATCAGTGGCCCTACACTCTTGTCCGTCTGCCATGCTATACTACTGGGCTGTGATCACTTCGGGAGGTGATCATGGGCATATACTACATATACTTTACACTATTACATTACCTGTGATACTGTTCGGAGATGGGGGCTGAAAGGACAGGTGGATCCATCCCGGTAGAGGTGGGCCTGGGTTCCCGACGGCCCCCGACTGTTACTTTGTGGCGGAGCGACAGGGCAGGTTGAGACCGCCTAGGAAAGAGGTGGGCCTGGCCCTGGTCGGCGTTCGCGGATACTTAACACGCTTAACGAGATCTTGGTATTTGATCTGAGTCTGGCCATTTGGTCTATACACACTAACCATCTACGCGGGAGTAGTTATGGATATCCCGGCGCCGTGGTATCAGCCGAAGCCTTCGTGACGCCAGCGACTGAGCGGCGCGCGTTGGATTGGAACGTAAGCCTGCTGTTGTATTAACGGGGCTAGTTCTGCTTTCGGCCGCCCTCGCAACGTGCAGGTGTGCTAAGGGCGATGGGCCCAGACCCCTGTGCGCTTAGGTTTAGACCGGCATGCTGGCCTCTCTGTTGTGCCTAGGTGGGGCTGCGACGTGTTGATCTTCCGCGGCCGGGCATGACCCAGGAAAGTGTGTCCGGCCAAATGGGATCAAGCGTGTTGGGTTATGTGGTGCACCCCTGCAGGGAAGTTAATCTATTCGAATAGCCGTGATCTTCGGTAACAGGACGACTTGGAGTTGTACCTTGACCTTATGACAACTAGAACCGGATACTTAATAAAACACACCCTTTCAAGTGCCAGATACAACCCGGTGATCGCTCTCTAACAGGGCGACGAGGGGAGGATCGCCGGGTAGGATTATGCTATGCTATGCTACTTGGAGATGCTACTTGGAGGACTTCAGTCTACTCTCTTCTACATGCTGCAAGACGGAGGCTGCCAGAAGCGTAGTCTTCGACAGGATTAGCTATCCCCCTCTTATTCTGGCATTCTGCAGTTCTGTCCACCGACATGGCCCTTTACAAATATACCCATGCATATGTAGTGTAGCTCCTTGCTTGCGAGTACTTTGGATGAGTACTCACGGTTGCTTTTCTCCCTCTTTTCCCCTTTCCCTTCTACCTGGTTGTTGCAACCAGATGCTGGAGCCCAGGAGCCAGACGCCACCGTCGACGACGACTCCTACTACACTGGAGGTGCCTACTACTACATGCAGGCCGATGACGATGACCAGGAGTAGTTTAGGAGGATCCCAGGCAGGAGGCTTACGCCTCTTTCGATCTGTATCCCAGTTTGTGCTAGCCTTCTTAAGGCAAACTTGTTTAACTTATGTCTGTACTCAGATATTGTTGCTTCCGCTGACTCGTCTATGATCGAGCACTTGTATTCGAGCCCTCGAGGCCCCTGGCTTGTATTATGATGCTTGTATGACTTATTTATGTTTTAGAGTTGTGTTGTGATATCTTCCCGTGAGTCCCTGATCTTGATCGTACACATTTGCGTGCATGATTAGTGTACGATTGAATCGGGGGCATCACAAGTTGGTATCAGAGCCGACTGCCTGTAGGAATCCCCCTTTCCAACTCCTTGGCCGAAGTTGAGTCTAGTCATTGCAAAACTTTTACTAACTTGGCTGTGTGCCTTACGGGCCCACGTCGCCATTGGGTGGTATTAGGATCTTTTATTCCTCGACCTATACTCTGGGACTCTAATCTCTCTTCTATTCGGGTTAAATGATTTTTGCTAAATCTAACATTAGGATCTCGTTATCACTTTCACCCGGAGAGCCCCTTATTAATGATGATCGTCTGCGGCACGTGAAGACCCTGAAGATACTCTCCGCTGTTAACCCGAGAACTTATGTTCATCGCATTTGCAATTCCCCTTCCACCGTCAACCCTTATGGATAACTACTTGCAGTTGTTATTCTTACATTCATCCCCAGTTGGTCTTGTTATTACCAGATACCTCGAAACACTCGTCGTTGTTTCGATAATCCTTTGAGCTTATCGCCTTGCTGTTCTTTGTCACCTGAATACCCCTATGGATAATTCTCGCACTTATCGAGTATCCGCTCATCCCCCAGTTGTTCATGTGTTTCACAATGGTCTTCGAAATAGTATTCGATCCTCCAAAAATCCTTAGTAGCTTATTGCTCTGTCATACTTGTCTACTTGCATGATGGATGCTTTCCATATGTCTGGCAATATTCGTTAGTATCCTTAGGCATCGTCATTTTGATCCTTTTGATTCAACATGAGTGCGAATGCACGCAATCATCAGTTGATCCTTTTAAATTATCTTTCCGGCTCAGACGTCATTTTAAACATGAGCTGGTTCTCAACCAATCCAAATGCCGTCGATAGTACCCCTAAGGCTATTCAACTTATCCACCCCTAATCAGAACATTGCTTCTGTTCCCTTAATTTGGAAATCATAATTCCTTTGCATTTGAGCTCTGGATTAGTCAGTTGTTTCTATAATCCAATGCCCTTGCATTGTTACTTCCTCTGATTGTGTGCTGATGCTCACATCAGCTCTGTTATGGACCGACAGATCCTTTAATGGATTTTATCCGACATTGTCCTTCATATTCAATAACCTTGTGAGCCTTCCCTTGGATATATAATGCCTTTGGTAAATTGTATCATCTGCTTTTGAACAATGCTCTACTTTCGAGCTTGTATTATTTACTCTGAAGTTTGTGGTATATGTTCCTAAGATGCCCTGATGGGTTGAACCTATGCCTTCCCTAATCTGTGTGAACCCGAAAGATTTCATGGGTCAAACTTATCTGGTATTGCACCAGGTAAAACTTTCAACAACTAATGTCATTTTTGAAATACGAGAGGTGAATGAAGGTTATGCATTAAAGAAGTGGGAGTCGACCTTGAACTTTGTGTTCATGCCCATGGACGCGATGTATATACTATCATGGAAGCTTCTTGTAATAATAACTATTTCCTTGATAACTAACCTATGGTATCTGTGAATTGATCCCTTGCAATCGTGCTTCCGGCCGTATGTTCTTATTTGATCCCATTTCTCGCGCAAGTTTAAGCACTTGTCTTCTGTGGACCAATACCCCGGTCCAACCTCTACTTTGATCTGTCGTCGAGTATTACACTCTGGTATCTCGAGAATATCATCGAACTACATAACTTCTTGTGAGTTCTTCATCAACTATTATTTCTTGATGATTCCAATTTTCTCCGGGTTTTGAGTAGTTTGTCACTCGAAACACCGATAACTGAACCGAGTCTGCACTACGGTTCAACGACACTTGATAATCTTCTTTAAGTATGAGTTTGTACCCGATCATGCCATTCCTAGCCTATATGGCTATATGATTGTCGTGATGATTTTAACGGTGCTACCTGGTCCTTATTCTCGGAGCACCACTTCCGACGATGAGCTAAGCTTGCGTCGATTTTCCTTGTCATATCATTTCACCTTGAACAGCAAGCTTGATTTCGAGTTTGTGTCGTACTCGTGGTTCCAATAACCTTTCGCTTCATCATTCCTTTGACTTGATGTCATCGCCGATTGATTACATCTTCATGAATTCTCTTGACAAATGTGTCATGATCATCATCAACATTTTGATGCTCTTCTAAGATATCTATTGAATTCTTCATGGGGAAATACCATCCTTGCCCTCGATGAGTGGTGTTATCATCGACCACTTTATTGCCTTCCCTCCAACACAAACTTGTTCGTGTTTTGTGTTATACCTTGAGTTCCTTGCTATCCAGCTTTTATTCTTCTTTACCTTGGAGTGTTACCATCTTTTATGTCAAGAATGTCGTGAGGATTACTCCACCTCTTAAGAATTCTTGGTATAGTGATACTTCTCACCATCACCATTCTTTCTTGGTCCCCGTGTTGCTTCCAACAAGTGAACGGTGTTGTTTGGATTCTTCCCTTCTAGCAACCCTCTTGCTTTGAAGTTAATGGTCGGCCATTCATTCTTAGACTATTGATTATTGAATCACCATTCCGACGTTAGTCGTGTAACCCAGCCCATATTTCGGGTGCACCTTTCAACCAATGTTTAATTGTGCATGTTTTTCCTCGAGCATACATCATTTTACCATTTGATCTGACAAATGTTATCTCCTTGTTCACATAATTGTGGAAATCCATCTTTTGTTAACCTCGATGGATTGTCGCTGAGTCAATCAGTCACCTCCTCACCTCTCCTTGATTTAATGGTGAACCCCTGTTTGGAACTCGCTTCCATAGTTCATTTCCCGAGAATCATATAATGTCGTCTCGTCAATTGTGTTGCACCTCTTCTTCTCAGGCATCCTGAGTTTAAGGTGTCCTGACAATATTCAGATTTGAAGCTTGTCAAATATGATGGTTGGAACATTTTCCAAGAGTCATAGCATTGATCTTTATATAACCCAGTAAGGTGATGTCATGCCTAGCACACCTGACCGGAGGACCGAGTGTTATAGTTTCCTTTTTAACAAGGTTATCCATTCTTCCATGAGGAAACTGTAAGACTTATTCTATAAGTTGTTTTCGATGGATCCTTTGTATCCAAAGCCTGACCTTTGCTTGAAGACCATGTCAATACTGTCTCGAAGCATATTTGTGGTACTCTGATTTTCAATAAGAACATTTGAAGCACCATGCTAAATGTTTCTTGTTGAAATTACCCAAACACCGTTGTATGGGTAATGTCATGAAATTTCTCTCCTCTTATCTAAAGGGTTTTCTACCTTATATCCTGTCTTGGATATCATCCTCTGCTTGACTTTGGGAAGGATATACCCCTGATATACGTGTTTAAACACATTTTCCTTTCCGTTGTTTTGTTCAAACTTTCTTATAATCTACTTAACTGAGCAGTGGTAATTCCCTGCTTAGGTAAGCACCTCGTGGTACAACTCTGCCAGTAAGACCCTATTACTATAATTGATGACATTTCGGTAGCCACAGATGGACGAGAACTTGCCTAATGGTCCGCCTCGTTCAACAAGCAGGAAAATGGTTCTCTTCGTCCCTCGCCCTTGGTACCGACATTGTTGTCGACATAACTGATAGGCTACCCTCTGACATGTCTTGCTATCATGACCGTGCAAGATGTCAACACCCTTCCTACTTTTAACCACATGGTGGGCCCATAACCCACAGTTCCACAGGATCAAAACCTGACTTTCCTGTACAGCCCTGTTACTAATGGTTATTTCCCACGCTTGGCTTCGTATTTAATTCACGGGCCACCTTCCTAATGCTCTATTCTGGTATCAGACGCAATACTTACTCTCGTTGCTCTGAACCCCTTTCTCACTCCGGTTCAGACTTCGAGCAACTATCTATCCTCTTGGAACCTCTTATTGTACCTTCATACCTTACTCTCGACATATTTTATTGGTTCAAATCGAGAGATACTCTTATGCTCATTCATGGGTTAACCCCAGATTGTCTCCCTCATAAGCATTCTGTCGTAGCCGAGCTGCCCCTTACCTATTCGTAAGTACGTTGGAGTTCCCGAAGAAAAGGACGACTTCACCATGATGACCTGAAGCACAGAAATAAAGACGTCAATGTAACGGATCGACCTCTTCGAGAAGAGCAACCAAAGACGAGAAGACCCGTTAGAATTTCGTAACCAAAATTTTCCCCTTAGTCCCCCTCTTAAATCTCGGGACGAGATTTCTTGTAGTGGAGGAGAATTGTGACGCCCGAATAATCAAGCTACAGTAACCTCTGCTAATAATGCCACGTCACCTCGATTACTGTTGCTAATCTCGCGTTAGTTCAAAACCGATTCAAATTCAAATTCAAAAGAAAAGCAAACAACAAATGTTTTCTAAAATTAAAACTAAAATGTTCGGGTTGTTTCAAATAAATCGTAAGCAATTATGGTGGAGAAACCAAGCTTTTATAAAATGCTTAAATGAACTATAAGGATTTAAACAGTAGCAAAAGCAATTAATTAAATGCCTTTTACAATTAATAAATTACTAAACTATTTTATTTTGTCACCAAACTTTTTGTGGCATGGGGGTATTTTGTAACACTAATTTAGATACTACTTGTATATTTTATAAAACAAAATATATACAAAATAAAATAGAAAACTAATAAACAGAAAACAAATAAATACAAAAAAAGGGAGAAAGACCCCCCCACTGGGCCGACTGGCCCAGCTGGCCACCAACCCACCCGCACGCCACAGCCCCTGCCCCCGGGACCGCAACCAGCCAGGCCGGCCCACCTGGCCCATCCGGCCGAACCGGCCCGCCTCCCCCTGTCGCCTCCCTTCCGTGTTCCCCCGACCCGGGTCGGAACAGGGGCGCGTCCCCGCCGCACCCTCTCGCCGGCGATGACGAGTGGATAAGGACGCCGACGCCGCGCCCCCTCGGTCTCTCCTCCCACTCGCCCCCACTCTCGACCTTGGTCCCTGCGCCTCTCCCTCTCCCCTCAGAACCACACCGCTCTCCTCTCCCATCGCATCCGAGCGCCGCCATGGACCTGCCGCCATGAAACGCGCGGCCACAACCCTCGCCTCGCCTCGTTTACGTGTCGTTCGTCTCCACCATCGTCTTCCTCGTCGACCGGTGGCCGCAGCTGGAGCTCGGAGGCGCTGCTGCAACGGCCCCCTTCTTCCACATCTCCGGTCGCCGCCGTTCTTCCCCAACTCCGGCAACACCCCCTGCTGCTACTAAACTACCACGAGCCATCTTGCGTGCCGCACGGTGAGCCCCTCCTCCTCCTGCTCCTCCTAGATGGGCCTCTTGCGCCCCGTAGCTACCTCGTGCCGTTGCCGTGAGCCCGTCGCCGCGGATCACCTCGCCGCTGTGGCCATGCTCTCCGTCGTGCTCGCCTGAGCACGGCATCGTGCTCCTGATGCTCACAGGAGCCCAACGCGCACGCGCACACTCCCTCCCGTGCCTCCTAACTCCATCCCTGTCGAGCTGCGATTCTGGCTACCCCCTGATCTCGAAGCACCGCTCAACCCCGGCCACCCCCGTGACTGCGACCACCGCCACTCGACGCGCGTTGTCGCGTGCGTTCGAACGCACCTAGCCCCGCAACGAACCGTGCCCCGCAGCCCCGTCTTCAAACTCGCTCGGGCCCCGGCGTCTGCCCCACTCGTCGCTGGCGACAGCTCCGGCGACCTCGAGACGAACCGCCCACGCCACTAGATGCGCCTCTTCGCGCTCGTTCGAACGAGCCCATGCGCGCGCTGATCCGTGCCCTGTGGGCATTTTCTGGCAAACTCCGGCGGATCAGCGCCGTGCATTTGGTCGCCGCCGACGAGAGCCTTCCATGCTGACCTGGCGCGGCGGGTTCCACCGCCTGGGCCACTGACTAGTGGGCCCAAGGCCCCCTGTTGACCAGTTGACTGAGTCAACTGCTGACTAGGCCGCCCCTGTCTCACTGACCTATGGGCCCCACTTTAATAAACAAATAAAAATAAATAGATAGTTTGCTAATTAATTAAATTAGTTAAGTAAACACTAACCTCTCACTGACTACCGGGCCCCACCCGCTAATTAACCCATTTAGTTAGGTTAAACCCCCTTGTTAGTGTCCTGACAATGACATGTGGGTCCCACTGGACCCACCTGTCTGGTTTGACTGGTCAACCGACCAGTTGACCTGCTGACATCACTCTGATGTCATGCCTGTGTCATCATTCACTGTTTTGGATAATGTTGGATTTAAATGAATAAATAAAATCAGAAAATGATTTAAATCTTTAGAAAATCATATCTTTTAATCCGTAACTCGGATGAAAATACTTTCTACATGAAAGTTGCTCAGAACGACGAGACGAACCCGGATGCGCAGCCCGTTCGTCCACCACACACTCCTAACATATCAAACTCGCAACTTTCCCCCTCCGGCTCCTCTGCCCAAAAACACGGAACACCGGGGATACTTTCCCGGATGTTTCCCCCTTCACCGGTATCGCCTATCCCTACATTAGGTCACCCCTAGCACAACGTATTGCCGCGTCTTGCTTTGTGTTACATTTGATTGCTCTGTTATTTATTGTGTTCCCCCTCCGTTACCCCTTTTCGGTAGACTCCGAGACCGCTGCTGATGCCCCTGTGGTCGACTACGTCACCAACGACCCCTCCTTGTCTGAGCAACCAGGCAAGCCCCCCCTTTGATCACTAGATATCGCCTACTCTTCTCTATACTGCTTGCATTAGAGTAGTGTAGCATGTTACTGCTTTCAGTTAATCCTAAACTGCTGCATAGCCTGTCCTTGCTACTACTGTTGTTACCTTTACCTGCTATCCTACTGCTTAGTATAGGATGCTAGTGTTCCATCAGTGGCCCTACACTCTTGTCCATTTGCCATGCTATACTACTGGGCTGTGATCACTTCGGGAGGTGATCATGGGCAGATACTACATATACTTTACACTATTACATTACCTGTGATACTGTTCGGAGATGGGGGCTGAAAGGACAGGTGGCTCCATTCCAGTAGAGGTGGGCCTGGGTTCCCGACGGCCCCCGACTGTTACTTTGTGGCGGAGCGACAGGGCAGGTTGAGACCGCCTAGGAGAGAGGTGGGCCTGGCCCTGGTCGGCGTTCGCGGATACTTAACACGCTTAACGAGATCTTGGTATTTGATCTGAGTCTGGCCATTTGGTCTATACGCACTAACCATCTACGCGGGAGTAGTTATGGGTATCCTGGCGTCGTGGTATCAGCCGAAGCCTTCGTGACGCCAGCGACTGAGCGGGGCGCGCCGAATTGGAACGTAAGCCTGGTCTTGTATTAAGGTGGCTAGTTCTGCTTTCGGCCGCCCTCGCAACGTGCAGGTGTGCTAAGGGCGATGGGCCCAGACCCCTGTGCGCTTAGGTTTAGACCGGCGTGCTGGCCTCTCTGTTGTGCCTAGGTGGGGCTGCGACGTGTTGATCTTCCGCGGCCGGGCATGACCCAGGAAAGTGCGTCCGGCCAAATGGGATCAAGCGTGTTGGGTTATGTGGTGCACCCCTGCAGGGAAGTTAATCTATTCGAATAGCCGTGATCTTCGGTAACAGGACGACTTGGAGTTGTACCTTGACCTTATGACAACTAGAACCGGATACTTAATAAAACACACCCTTTCAAGTGCCAGATACAACCCGGTGATCGCTCTCTAACAGGGCGACGAGGGGAGGATCGCCGGGTAGGATTATGCTATGCTATGCTACTTGGAGATGCTACTTGGAGGACTTCAGTCTACTCTCTTCTACATGCTGCAAGACGGAGGCTGCCAGAAGCGTAGTCTTCGACATGATTAGCTATCCCCCTCTTATTCTGGCATTCTGCAGTTCAGTCCACCGACATGGCCCTTTACACATATACCCATGCATATGTAGTGTAGCTCCTTGCTTGCGAGTACTTTGGATGAGTACTCACGGTTGCTTTTCTCCCTCTTTTCCCCTTTCCCTTCTACCTGGTTGTTGCAACCAGATGCTGGAGCCCAGGAGCCAGACGCCACCGTCGACGATGACTCCTACTACACTGGAGGTGCCTACTACTACGTGCAGGCCGATGACGACGACCAGGAGTAGTTTAGGAGGATCCCGGGCAGGAGGCCTGCGCCTCTTTCAATCTGTATCCAGTTTGTGCTAGCCTTCTTAAGGCAAACTTGTTTAACTTATGTCTGTACTCAGATATTGTTGCTTCCGCTGACTCGTCTATGATCGAGCACTTGTATTCGAGCCCTCGAGGCCCCTGGCTTGTATTATGATGCTTGTATGACTTATTTATGTTTTAGAGTTGTGTTGTGATATCTTCCCGTGAGTCCCTGATCTTGATCGTACACATTTGCGTGCATGATTAGTGTATGATTGAATCGGGGGCGTCACAGTTACAA
Organism: Triticum aestivum; assembly: GCF_018294505.1. Lineage (NCBI taxonomy): Eukaryota > Viridiplantae > Streptophyta > Magnoliopsida > Poales > Poaceae > Triticum > Triticum aestivum. The sequence continues at coordinate 159,466,379 of NC_057798.1, read as the reverse complement.
GTCAACATTCTACTCAATCCTTATTTAAATCCGCCCTCACTCTGCTTCAAGTCTACAATTATCTGCAAGCACAAGGTCACACTATTCTTTACAAAGGGAAATAGCCTGATTCTTGTGTTCCCTGTGGGATCGATACTCTTACTTCACAAAGGCTACAACTAAACCCTGTGCACTTGTGATGACCCACAAGTATAGGGGATCAATCTAGTCCTTTCGATAAGTAAGAGTGTCGAACCCAACGAGGAGCAGAAGGAAATGACAAGCGGTTTGCAATAAGGTATTGTCTGCAAGCACTAAAATTATAGGTAACAGATAGTTTGATAACAAGATAATTTGTAACAAGCAATAAGTAGTCTTGATAACCCACAAGTATAGGGGATCACAACAGTTTTTGAGGGTAGAGTATTCAACCCAAATTTATTGGTTTGACACAAGGGGAGCCAAAGAATATTCACAAGTATTAACATTAAGTTGTCAATTCAACCACACCTGGAAGACTTAATATCTGCAGCAATGTGATCAGTAGAAAAGTAGTATGGTAGTTTGATTGTAACCGTAACAGTAGCAATAGTAATAGTAGCAGAAGCAATAGCAGTTTTGTAGTGATTGTAACAGCTGCAACGGCGAAAGTAACTTAGCAAAGATCAATATATGAAAAGCGTCGGCATTGGATCAGTGATGGATAATTGCATTGGATGGCATTTATCATGTAATAGTTATAAGTAGAACGACACAGAACTAGCTCCAATTCATCAATGTAATGTAGGCATGTATTCCGTATTTAGTCATACGCGCTTATGGAAAAAAAACTTGCATGACATCTTTTGTCCTACCCTCCCGTGGCAGCGGAGTCCATAAGGACACTAAGGGATATTAAGGCCTCCTTTTAATAGAGAACCGAAACAAAGCATTAGCACTTAGTGAATACATGAACTCCTCAAACTACGATAATCACCAGAAAGAATCCCAATTATTGTCACCTTGGGGCATGTGGATCATAACATGTAATAGGTGCATATAACATGCAAGATAGGATTAATAACACACATATATTCATGTAAACATAATAGGTTCATATCAGAAATCATGGCACTCGGGCCCTAGTGACAAGCATTAAGCATAGCAAAGTCATAGCAACATCAATCTCAGAACATAGTGGATAATAGGGATCAAGATCTAACAAAACTAATTCAATTACATGATAAATTCCATCCAACACCACCACCGTCCGGAGGTTAGCATCATGAAATTGGCGGTGACGATGGGTTGGTAATGACGAGGCGACAGATTCCACCCTCCGGAGCCCGAACGTACTCCAGATCAGCCCTCCCGATGAAGAACAAGAGGTGGCGGCGGATCCGTATCGTAAAACATTATGAATCCTTCTCTTTGATTTTTTTTGTTGGCGAATAGGTATATGTGGAGTCAAAGTTAGGGTTGCCGGAGGTCCAAGGCCCACAAGCTTGCAGGGCATGCCCTAGGGGGGTGGGCGCGCCCCCTGAGCTTGTGGTTCCTGGGTGGCCGCTCTGGTATATCTTTCCACCCATATTTTTTATGTATTCCATAAAAAATCTCCCTAGATTTTTAGGTCACTCCGAGAACTTTTATTTCTGCACAAAAACTACACCATGGCAATTCTGCTGAAAACATCGTTAGTCCGGGTTAGTTTCATTCAAATCATGCAAATTAGACTCCGGAACAAGAGCAAAAGTGTTTGGAAAAGCAGATACGACAGAGATGTATCAAGTAATAACGGTAACAAGTATGCAACAAGATATCCCAATCCTTTTTGTAGCAAAGGACATGCCAAAACAAACTCTTGTAGTAAGTAAAGTGTTCTTGTGGACACACAAGAATTTCATCTAGTCACTTTCATCAAGCTTGTTTGATTCGCGTTCGTTACTTTGATAATTTGATATGTGAATTGACCGGTGCTTGGGTGTTGTTCTTAATTGAACAAGCCTCCCTCTTATGATTACCCCCCTATCGCAAGGATCCTCAACTACGAAAGAAGAATTAAGATAAATCTAACCATAGCATGAAACATATAGATCCAAATCAGCCCCTTATGGATAGCGCATAAACTAGGGTTTAAGATTATGGCACTCTAGCAACCCACCATCTAATAACTGCTCCACAATGCTTCCCTTACGACCAAATATGGTGAAGTTTCATGTAGTGGACGTTCACATGACACCACTAAAGGAAGCAACAACATACATATCATCGAAATATTGAATGAATACCAAATTCACATGATTACTTATGACAAGACTTCTCCCATATCCTCAAGAACAAATGTAACTACTTTCAAATCATATTCATGCTCAAGATCAGAGGGGTATTGAATATCATAAAGTATCTGAACATGTGATCTTCCACCAAATAAACTAACAAGCATCAACTACGGGATGTAACCCACAGGTACCAATCCGAGGTTTTGAGACAAAGATTGAATATAATAGGTGAACTAGGGTTTGAGATGAGATGGTGCTGTTGAAGATGTTGATGAAGATTGGTCCTCCCACGATGAGAAGGTTGTTGGTGGTGATGATGGCTTCGATTTCCCCCTCCAGGAGGGAAGTGTCACCAGCGGAATCGCTCTGCCGGAGAGCAAAAGTGCTCCTACACAGGTTTCACCTCGAGACGGTGGCACTTCATCCCGAAAGTCCTCTACTTATTTTTTTCTAGGTAAATGTGCTTATATAACAGAAGATGGGCATCGGAGGAAGGCCATGGGCCCCATAAGCCACCAGGGCATGCCCTGGGGGGTGCGTGCGCCCTGGTGCCTCATGGGCACCTGGGTGGGCCCCTTTGGTAGTTCTTTCCACCGATTTTTTTTATTTATTCCAAAATAAATCTCCGTAAAATTTCAGCTCATTTGGAGATGTGCAGAATAGGTATCTCTGAGATAGCATTTTTAGGTCTAGAATTCCAGCTGCCAGCAATCTCCCTCTTCATGTAAATCTTGCATATTAAGAGATAAAAGGCGTTATAATTCCTCCACAATGTGTTATATTGATTAAAACACTATAAATAACAGTAGGAAAACATGATGCAAAATGGATGTATCAACTCCCCCAAGCTTAGACTCCGCTTGTCCTCAAGCGAAAGCCGATATCGATAATCATGTCCACATGTTTTGAGAGAGAGGTGTCGATAAAACAAGTTACGGACATAGTAGCATCATGATCATTATTATAGCAGCAATATATCATCATAAAACTTCTCATAAGAAAGTAATAATTCATCACAACAACGGAGGGCATAAACTTTCTTGAAAACTAACAAACTATGTTCTCAATCAACAGTGCAATTGCAATTCAGCATATTTTCAGGAAGGGTCTCATGTCGGAGCTTTTTAGGAAGTCCACATACTCAACCATCATTTAGTCTTCTATGATTGCTAACACTCATGACATATATATGGAGCAAAAACTTTTAGCCAGACACATAGAAAGATAGGGCCCTATAGTTTCGCCTCCCAACTTATTCACCTCAAGGGTGATGTCAAAAATAATAACTCATGATCAATCATATCCAACTCGATATATATGCCTAGATCTTCTCCCACCACATGATGCTTGTGAAAGAGAAAAATAAAAAGGAATAGAGGGGAACACTATTGACTCTTGCATGAAAATTAAATACATAAAAAGTAAAAGATTGGCCCTTCACAGAGGGAAGCAGAGGTTGTCATGCGCTTTTTATTTTTGGATGTGCAGACTCTTAATGTAAACGAACTTAACTTTATATTTCACCTTGTGATAGCAACCTTTAGTATGCAGTCCATCGCTTTTATTGCTTTACCATCACAAGATCGTACAAAGCTTATTTTCCCTTACAATAAAAGATCATACATATTTAGGAGAAATTTTTATTGCTTGACAAATTACTTGAAGGATCTTATTCAATCCATAGGTAGGTATAGTGGACTCTCACACTACAAAAAAATACACTTCCGTGATGATACGTGTTCGTCACAGTAGGTCGCATTTTTTGTCATGCATGTACATCCATGATGATTTTATGACAGAATCAAGATAGTCATACCTGTGTTGTCGTAGAAGTTTTCCATGACATTACCAGAATTATCATCACGGAAGTGTCCACTTCCATGACGATAAATCGCGCGTCACAGAAGTGCTTTCGTCAAGGGTGACCGACACGTGGCATCCACCGTAACGGAACACCGTTAAGCTATAGGGTCGGGTTTTGGATCCGATAACCCGTTAACAGCCCCGACCAATGGGGATTTTCCACGTGTAAAATCACCATTGGCTGGAGGAAACATGTGTCGGCTCACCGTTGGGACAGATGTCATCCGCTCATTGGACCGAAGGCGCCTATGATACGGCGACACGTGGCACGGCCCAACAGAGGCCCATTCCTGTGAAAAGGACGGCCCGTTTGACTTGGTCAAAAGGTGGCGGGCCGGCCCACGGAAAGCTTGTTAACAGCCTATTCGCATATAGCCCATTTACAGCCCGCTAACCCAGGGCCCGTTACGCCCTATCCGAATTAGGCCCAGTAGCGTCATCTAGGCCGTCCAATAGGATTCCAGCCCGTTTTAACTTCCGGCCCATGTGTGGCCCATGACTTCTTTCGGCCCATATGAGTCCCTTTGTAACTGTTGACCCATTACCGGCCCGTGGTGAAACTGGCCCGTAATGAATAGTGTATCACTTTATACCCATTAATGGCCCGTTATTCTATTGGACCGTTCCCAGCCCAAGTTATCTTTCGGCCTTCTCAGGGCCCATTGATTCTTGGGCTCATTTGCAGCATTCGGTTACATACGGCCCGTTACTGTCATTTTCTGCTTGTGGGCCAAATTCAGCCCGTCGTTACAGTCGGCCCGTTTGCGGACCGTTAATACGTTGGGCCGTTTTCATGTAAAAAAACCCGTTGGGCTGTTTTCATAGAGTTATCAAATACGGTCTATTAATGACCCATTATGGTCCACGAATTGTACGGCCCATGATTGGCGAAATGATGATACGCCCCGTAGAAGGCCCATGGATCTACAACCCGTATGAGGCCCATGGATCTACGGCTCGTAGAAGGCCCATGGGTCGTACGACCCGTAGAAGGCCCATGGACCCTATGGCCCGTAGAAGGCCCATGGACCCTAAGGCCCGTATAGAAGGCCAATGGATCCTACGACCCGTATAGAAGGCCAATGGATCCTACGGCCGGAAGAAGGCCCATGGATCATACGACCTGAGGCCCATGGTTACAACAGTCCGTGTGTTGCCATGATTATTTTGGCCTAGTTACGAAAAATAGGCTATTGTGGCCACTAGAAAAATACAGAAAAAGAACTGCAGTGACTACAAGCAAACAACTAAACAAGACAATAATAAAATAAATAAGCAAGCAATTAATGCTAGTCTATTACCGCTATTACACATATTACATCCACTGGGCATCAAAGTTCGCCACCAGTGCAAATATAGGGAACAAAGCAGCACATTACATACACTGGCCGTCAAAATTGGCCACTAATGCAAATAAATGCGGCAGCAAAACAAGAGCATAAGTGAAACAACTTCAGAAAAGCTCAAGAAACATTATCCTGGGTATCCACCATGCTGGCAATAAGCTTAGCAAGCTGATTAGCTTTGTCCTGTTTGGCGCTAAAATCCTCCAACGCTTTCTGTTGCACCAGAAAGTATGCATCTGAATGCTCCAGGGACTTCCGCAGTCCTTCCGCTTCTTGTCGCAACATAGCTGATCGATGTCTTTCAGCTTGTAGTTGAGACTCAAGAAACCGAACTGATTCAGACAGTGAGTTTGAATAGCTTGTGCAAGCGGTAGTTGCCAGTAACTTGAACACTAAACCAAGACAGGACTTTGGGGTTGTCTCGCTGTCTTCAAGATAGTCTTCATTAGCTGTTTTATCAGCTTTGTTGGAGACCAACAAGGATGTGTCACTATCCTGAACCTTATCTGCATTACTTCCTTTACCATTGCTTAATAAGACACTCTTCCCCAATATTCTGTCAGCATTCTAAAAGAAGAAACAAGCAGACACATAACAAGTTTAGCATGTACTAGTATATGAAACTCATTTCGGTGAACCAGTTCAATAGTAAGGTGGACAGGATTAAACTACCAAGTCTTCTATTGCCAAGTACTAGTACATAATAAAAGCATCAAACAAACATATATCTATGTCCTATGGTCACTACATTGTCTTGCCAAATCAAAATAGAGACACGGTTCATCATATTAGTTCAAGACAAAGCAGCAGTGAAAGAATACAAAGTGCGGGAAACTACACGACACAACAAGATTTCATATGGGTACCACAGGTCTACATGTACAACAACATTATTGGCTTTATTGTGATGCTAGTAATGTGCATGATATGAAAGTCAACTGTATACACAATTGAAATTGAAATCAACAGAGCTATTGATAAGAGCAAACCTGTTAAAGAAACATGCGAGAACATACCTGCCGTGCCATTGGAGTTTCGATTCGATCCTTCAATTTAAAAATAAGTTTGTATGAGTAAATACAGTGATACAAGAGCAAAGCAATCATTGTTAAAAAAGGCGCGCCTAAGCGCGCCTAGGCTCTAGACATTGGCAAATCGCATTGCGCATAACTACACATAATCTGTGCATAACTGCGCATAAGCATGCGCTTTGGTCAGTAAAGCGCAAGGCGGTGGCAAAACACACAATTAACACCTAGCGCTTTTTTGAACTATGATAGCAATGGAATCTTAAATTAGAACAGTTGTTCTTTAGGTTTAGGCACTTGTTCTACATGAACAGAGTACAGTAAGATGCAAGAATATAATACTTAAAATAGAAAATGAGCTCATAGACCTTACCACATTCTTGGTTCGGGACCAGTACAGAACAAGGCGTTCCCAGTCATTGTCCAGTAAATGTGTCTCAGGAGAACGTAAGGGAATTTGATGAGTTTCTTTGCCGGTGAAGTACGTTTTCTTCAGGTAATTCCGATACTGCCACCAAGCATTCTTGAAGATAACAGAGGTATTAGCACAGGTTACCTCATCCTGAGTTTCCAAATCGGTCCTTCTCTATAGAGAAAAATGGGAAAATTTGCTGTATTATAACCATCATGGAGGTAGGATGTATGAGACGAAGCAAAGTAATTGCCATGAATAACATTACTTACACATAACTCCTGGACAAACACCTGCAACTGGCATTTTTCTTCATCTTCAGTATAATATTTCCAAGATGGGAAGATGCGCACATACGATTTAACAACATCAAATGCGATAGATGTTAAACTATGACTAGCTGGTTGTGCTTCCTCCACAAGAATAGGCGTACTAACTGGTGGAGTTGGGGTTCGCCGTGATAGTACTAGCCCTTTGGGCACTGAAGCTGCCTTACTAACTGCTCTTGTTTGGGAGCTCTGTGGTGGAGATGGTGCTGTTTCAACAGGAACTGGGTTACTATCGGCTGGGGTTGGGGTTAGATTGGGTGAAGCTGATTCTCTGTCCATCGTAGTAGGGGAACAATCTGCGAGAGTTTGGGTTATGTGTGGTAGGGCTGGTTCTTGTGCATGTACAACCGGGGTGCTATCTCCACCAAGAGGTAACACTGTTTTATTTGAAGACCGTGTTTTTAGTCTGCTAGATACTGGCATCACCCGCTCCAATTCAAATGGCTGATAAACAGGAAACATAGTTGAATGTACAGACATTGTATGAGAGACAGATGCAATAGATAGTGTGGAAAAAAGAGGGCATGAAATAATTGACATGTATATTGTTTAACTAAAACGAATAGCATGACATAATTTCACATGTATGATGTTTATCTAGACTGGATAGCATAGCATAACATAATTCAAAGATATGATGAATAACTAAACAGGATCGCATGATATAATTCACCTACATGTTATTTAAGTAATCAGGATCGTGTCATTTAATTCACATATGTAATTTATATGCTAAACAGAGGGCATTCGATATGATGTCTGAACTAAGAACATGGTATTGAATATTGTGTATATGATGTCTAAACCATGCAATGCAAGACACCGTATGCATGATATGAGCAGTATAACTGTGCCAAGTTAGAGCATACACCTCAGTGGGGGAATATGACTGGTCATCTGTCTCTGAATCCATCTCTGAGGAGCTATCGGGACCCAACAAGAGATCCGCTTCGACAGGTAGCACTGTCTGCTCTGAAGGCCTTGTTTTCACTCCAGATTTTCCATCTCCCACCCAAATGGCTGATTCAAGGGAAGAGTAGTTTAATGTACAAACATTGTCGACAAATGGAAATGTAATGAAGAAAAGGATGGGCAAGATATCATTCAAATATATGATGCCTGGTTAAACAGGATGGCATTGCACATTTCACATATATTATGGCTGGCTAAAAGACATGAGACTGCACAATTCCCATATATGATGTAGAAACTAAACAGGTGGCATTACAGAACATGTCTAAACTAAGCAGATGACATATATGATGTCAAAAGTAGGCACTGCAAGGCAACATATGCATGATATGACTAACATCATCATGCCAAGATAGATCAAATACCTTGGGGGGTAAATAGGAGTGATCAGCAGCGTCTGAATCCGCCTCAGAACAGATATCTTCCTCTGGATTACAATCTGGCGAGGGGTGGGGAGGGTTTGCCATTGAACCCACCATGGAGCGATGTCTGCATGACATTGTATTGCCGCGCAAAACTCTTCTCTTTTTATCTACATGTTCAGCATGACTGTGTATAATGTCTGACATGCATACGAAAAAAATATGGTGAGATTATGTAAGGAGAGCATGCAAAAATTTAGAGTGATGGTAACAACCAGTGGATCGACGTTTTTCCGTTGAACCAAAATATCCCTAATGGATCGACTTGAATGTATAGTAATAAGTGATGCAACAAGTGTACAACCTCTTTGCCGTATCCGTGTCGACCTCAACATCATTGGGTTGGTCGTTGAAGCAGTTGAGACAGTGGTGGCTGTCGGAGGTGTGGAGGAAGATCTGAGGAATCTGTAGATGGCATCCAGGGCACTGATTTGTTGTGATGGATCATTCTATCGTTGGAGCAGCTCCGGTGAGCCGTAAGACGTCAAGGCTGAAGCAGCACAAGACAGACATCGTCAATCTCAAGTGGGATTCTAATAGCATCTCTAGTAGATGATGTAAAATGGATGTAAAATTAACATCACCAAAAACCACCTGACTACAACAGATGAGGTAAAAATTGTTGACTCTGAACTTAACTGTCGAAACTGAAATTTACTATGGAATCTGAATGCTACTGTCGAAACTGAATGCAATGGTAGCAGAGAGGCACTTGACATGTAGTTTAGGGAAGGCCCGCAGTTCATCTTCAACCCGCACCCCCCTAAGTTGCCAGCCACCACCGGCCGAACCGCCGGCCCCAGCGCCGCCTCGCCGCCCCGGAACAACTTGCCACCGCCGCCCCGGCCAGCCCTCTAGGCCCCCCGCCCCCACCCTGAACCCTAAGATAGATAGTGGGGTACCTCTCTGGCGAGCCCCCATCCCCGCTGCGGGTGGTTCTTCCTTAACTCCGGCGAGCCCCCCAACCCCTGAAAATCGACTGACCCAAAAGTCGATTTAGTTGACTGAAGTGTGGCTTAATCCGAGCAAAGCAGCAGCACGAGCGAGGGGGAGAGCAGCAGCAGCAGCTGGGCGAGTGAGCGATCAAGCGAGAGCCGGAGCAGCAGCAGCAGATCCGGCTGGTATGGACGCTGCCGCCGAAGGGGCCTCGCACTAGGGGAGAGCCGCCGTGGAGATGTCGCTCGCGGCGCCGGCTTCAAGGTAGCCGCTCCATGGGGGTGCGGGATGGAGCATCGTGGGTGCCGGGAGGTCGAGTTAAGGAGAAGGTGTGATGCGATGAGTGTACAACCTCTTTGGTGGCGCCGAGTAGGCCTCGACTTCATTTGAGGTGTCGGTGAGGATGCTGCGGTTCCGGTGGAGCAGGTTAAGGCGGCGCTATGGGGATGGAGCAGCCGCGATAGACGAGGCGATCATCGGAGCAGCTCCTTGGAGGTGGAGGACGGGGCGGCTGAACCGGCGGGACGGCGAGATGGACGACGGATCCTCATCCGAGGAGGTGGACGAGGGACGTCGAGCTGTTGCGGTGGACGATGTCGCCGGGGAAGAGGCTCCGGCTGGGCAGAGGTGACGTGGCGGACAGAGGAGGGTGGGGTTTCGCGGCTGGAGCAGAGAGGTTATGGCGGCCTGGGATTTCGAATGGGGAAAAGGGGGGAGGTGGGTGGGGGCGAAGCATGACTTAGGGACGCGCTTGTCTAAAATGTAGGATGTGTTACAAAAGTATCCCCCACCGATTTGAACTAGCGGCCCTTTCGGCTCAGGGTTAGAAGGGGGATTTTGCGTGTCGGGATTTGGCGGCTGGAGGGAGTTTTCGCGCGCGTTGTAATTTCGGGATAGCAAGGCGCGGGTTGTGAAGGCGCCAGTTTTGAGAGCACAATATCTGAATTTTCGGGATATAACAAGGCGCGGGTTGAATTTTAGGGACAAGCCTAACATAACGTGTAGTAATATTGTACTTGTACGTACCAAATCAATTCGCACTTCCCTCAGCCAAAAAGAAAACAAAAATAAATAAAACTACTCACACCACACAAAGAGAGAGTCTTGCCCCGTTTTACTATACAAATGTTATTCAAAGCTACTCCCTCCTTCCATCTATATAGGTTCTAATGCGTTTTTCGATGCTAACTTTGACCAAATATTAGAGCAATGATATATGACATGCAACTTACACAAAGCACACCGTTAAATTCGTCTGTGAAAGGTTCTTTCAATAATATAATTTTCACATTGTGCATGTCATGTACTATTAATATTGTCAATAGTCAAAGGCGGTCTTAACAATCTCATTACGCCCTATATAGATGGAAGGAGGGAGTATGAATTCATGTTATGTCTGATTAATTTTTTTTGCTTGCTGTATAATGCATGTAACCTACTCATACCAATATTTTAGTGCATTCCAAATGCCTATACTACCGCTGCAATTCGAACTAAATTTGAATTCGTTTCTCTATTTCAATAAGAATCTACAATCATGATTGTTGCCAACTTCAACCATCATAGTTTCCTTGCTATCCGCCAGATATAAATCGGACAGCCTATAATGCAGGATGGCAGGCACACCATCATCAACAAATCCATTTTTATAAGAATAGAGATAAAATATATTAAATATAGTATAACATGTTCATAACCACACCATGTGTATCACCGTTATATATATTCACACATGCGTCGGTTTAAAACACTATGATAAATTCTTCAAATATCCGAATTCGCTTTTTATAATGAAGTTGTTTGACACGAGAAATAATAAAAATAACATTGGTTATTGTATTATTATCTCTCCATGCACCAGGGGAAATAAAACATTGCGGGCGTGCCAGTGTACTAAGTACACAAATAAACATAGGGAAACATGCACTTTATTAATCTCTCATCGGAGAAACAAAATTACAAGTTCCCTTTACATATGCGCTTCGTGGCCTACTAGCGCGACCCGCCTGCCTGTAGCGATGTGCGGTCTCCTGGTTCCCGGGGCCTCAGAAGGCTCCCGGTTAATTACTCCCGCGGGTTGCTCTGCGAGATACCTCCGATTAAGCCGTGTGGTTGTCTTCGTTGTCTTTGCTTCGCAATCTCCATGCATGATGATGATGATGTGTGGGCAGCGGCAGAGCCCGTGTCCTCGTCGGTACACGTGCCGCTCAAAACATGGCTTTGTGCTAGCCATGTCCGCCCTCGCCGTCACGCCTCGTTGGTCTTGGCGGCAATGATGTAGTTGGGGTTGAATTTGCATGGGTCCTGCTCGGCTTGGACTTCTAGACGACCTAGCGGACTCGTCGGGGTATGCAAGGGGTATGCCTCACGGGAGTAAGTTGTTTAGGAGACCGGCGTCGGTATACAACCGTCGCACGCTCACATCGGCATGACCGGTGTGGTTGGCGCCCCGTCCCGGCTAGACGCCGAGTTTACGACGGTCCGCCAAGACAAGGGCGCCGCCTCACAGGACCGTGGAAAGTTGGTGTCGCAGAGGCTGCATCGCCTTGGTTGGTGCTACGCCAAAGGGTGACCTGAATGCCGGCGACGCCATGGACCTGTACGTCGAGACCTATACGCCAAGAATCTTGCCCGCCGTGATAAGTGCGCCTCACTTGATTGAACGCCAATTTTATGACGGTTTGCTATATCCGAGGGCACCACCTGGCGAACTTGTGGATAGATGATCAAAGTGGTTGCGGCGCCTTGTATCAGTTGGACCCCGTATTTGTTGGTCTGCTAGGACAAGGGCGCCTCCCTACGGGGTCGACGAAAAGTGGCCACATCACCTTGGGTGGGTGCAACACCAAAAGGGGTGACCTGTACGCCGGTGACCGATGGACCTGTAGACTGGACCCCTTTTTGCCAAGGACGTGTCCGTCATAACCTGTGCACCGTGATTGGAACATAACGGACCTGTGCTTCAGAGACCTATTCGCCATGACTTGTGCGTCGCGACCTGTTCGTTGGTGGCATGTAGACCGCCGTGGTAGAGCACCGGGGCCAGCGGTTGGGCTGCGTCGTTGGCGAGCTCCGACTGCTCCACGCCGTCTCCTCCGATAAGCAAGACCACCGACCTGTTCGCCGCGACCGGGACGCCAAAGACTTGTGCACCGAAGATACCTGTTCGCTGCGATCGGGACACCAAAGACTTATGCACCGAAGAGACCTGTTCGCCGCGATCGGGACGCCAAGGACTTGTGCACCGAAGAGACCTGTTCGCCATGGACTTGACTCGGGCTACGTCGTTGCAAGCTCCGGTTCTGCCACGCCGTCTCCTTCAGCAAGCAAGACCAACGACCTGTTCGCCGCGATCGGGACGCCAAGGACTTGTGCACCGGAGAGACTTGTTCGCCATGGAGTTGACTCGGGCTACATCGTCGCGATCTCCGGTTCCGCCACATCGCCACGATCTTCGATTCCGCCACACCATCTCCTCCTGGAAGCATGGTGCAAAACCTATATGCCGGCGTCCCGTTCACCATGAACCTGTTCACCATGGACCTGTTCGTCGTGGTCCTGTGAGCTTACATCGTAGACCTGCAAAGGAGCTAGAGGATGGGCTATGTTGTTGGCAAGCTCCGGCTGCTTCCGAGTTATCTCCACTGGGCGCGCCATCCACCGCCTCCGTTGCACTAGCTAGAAGACGAGCGTCGCGTCATCCGCTGCCATCTCTGTTGGATGTGTTATCCACCACCTCCACACCTGTACATAAAAAACAAGAAAAGGGCGGGCTGCTTCGTCCTCGTCGTGTGTGCGAGGGCACCGCCACGCTCCCCTGGTTTGCTCCGCTAGGCACGTCGTCTTTTTCTTGAAGCAGCCGCCAAGGGCGGATCTCCTTCGTGCGTGAGGTCCTTGTATGGATGTTCATCACCTGATAGATAAAATACACAATAACAAATAAAATTAGTCAGTGAGGCTTGATCAGCTCCTGTTTCTTTATCTCCTAGGGCGCCTACATCCTCGCCGTGGGCAGGCCGCCGCTGTGGCCGGCGTCTCTTCCTCTTGGGCTCATCACATCAGGTGCATGGTTTGCAAACGGGCAGTCGCGGACGCGCCGTCGTCTCATCGGTTGTGTTTGTTGTTGCGTCGGCTATCCTCGTTTCGTCTCCCTCCTCTTTGCGCACGCGCCGGCACCGATGCGCCCTGTGACCTCCTCTACGCTGCCTCCAGGGGCGCGTCGCTCATGGGTTTCGCCTGGTGCCTTCTCAGTGTTGGGGTGTATACGATATTGCCAGGAGCAACCTGTAAAAAACAAGAATAGAACGAGGGAGCCCAGCGGTCACGGCCACCATGCGTCCGCTGCCATTTGTCGGCTTGTTGCGGCTGCCGCGTCACCGTGGGTTTCCTCCGCTAGGCGCGTCGTCTTCTTTTGACGCAGCCGCCAAGGGCGCATCCCCTTGGAGCGTGAGGCAGCGGCAGAGCCCGTGTCCTTGTCGGTACACGTGCCGCTCAAAACATGGCTTTGTGCTAGCCATGTCCGCCCTCGCCGTCACGCCTCGTTGGTCTTGGCGGCAATGATGTTGTTGGGGTTGAATTTGCATGGGTCCTGCTCGGCTTGGACTTCCAGACGACCTAGCGGACTCGTCGGGGTATGCAAGGGGTATGCCTCACGGGAGTAAGTTGTTTAGGAGACCGGCGTCGGTGTACAACCGTCGCACGCTCACATCGGCATGACCGGTGTGGTTGGCGCCTCATCCCGGCTAGACGCCGAGTTTACGACGGTCCGCCAAGACAAGGGCGCCGCCTCACAGGACCGTGGAAAGGTGGTGTCGCGGAGACTGCGTCGCCTTGGTTGGTGCTACGCCAAAGGGTGACCTTAACGCCGGCGACGCCATGGACCTGTACGTCGAGACCTGTACGCCAAGAATCTTGCCCGCCGTGATAAGTGCGCCTCACTTGATTGAACGCCAAGTTTATGACGGTTCGCTATATCCGAGGGCACCACCTGGCGAACTTGTGGATAGATGATCAAAGTGGTTGCGGCGCCTTGTATCAGTTGGACCCCGTATTTGTTGGTCTGCAAGGACAAGGGCGCCTCCCTACGGGGTCGACGAAAAGTGGCCACATCACCTTGGGTGGGTGCAACACCAAAAGGGGTGACCTGTACGCCGGCGACCGATGGACCTGTAGACTGGACCCTTTTTTGCCAAGGACGTGTGCGTCATGACCTGTGCACCGTGATTGGAACATAACGGACCTGTGCTTCAGAGACCTGTTCGCCATGACCTGTGCGTCGCGACCTGTTCGTCGGTGGCATGTAGACCGCCGTGGTAGAGCATCGGGGCCAGCGGTTGGGCTGCGTCGTTGGCGAGCTCCGACTGCTCCACGCCGTCTCCTCCGGTAAGCAAGACCACCGACCTGTTCGCCTCGATCGGGACGCCAAAGACTTGTGCACGGATGATACCTGTTCGCTGCGATCGGGACACCAAAGACTTATGCACCGAAGAGACCTATTCGCCGCGATCGGGACGCCAAGGACTTGTGCACCGAAGAGACCTGTTCGCCATGGACTTGACTCGGGCTACGTCGTTGCGAGCTCCGGTTCCGCCACGCCGTCTCCTTCAGTAAGCAAGACCAACGACCTGTTCGCCGCGATCGGGACGCCAAGGACTTGTGCACCGGAGAGACTTGTTCGCCATGGAGTTGACTCGGGCTACATCGTCGCACTCTCCGGTTCCGCCACATCGTCGCGATCTTCGATTCCGCCACACCGTCTCCTCCTGGAAGCATGGTGCAAAACCTATACGCCGGCGTCCCGTTCACCATGGACCTGTTCGTCGTGGTCCTGTGAGCTTACATCGTAGACCTGCAAAGGAGCTAGAGGCTGGGCTATGTTGTTGGCAAGCTCCGGCTGCTTCCGAGTTATCTCCACTGGGCGCGCCATCCACCGCCTCCGTTGCACTAGCTAGAAGACGAGCGTCGCGTCGTCCGCTGCCATCTCTGTTGGATGTGTTATCCACCACCTCCACACCTGTACATAAAAAAGAAGAAAAGGACGGGCTGCTTCGTTCTCGTCCATACGGGTGTGTGCGAGGGCACCGCCACGCTCCCCTGGTTTGCTCCACTAGGCACGTCATCTTTTTCTTGAAGCAGCCGCCAAGGGCGGATCTCCTTCGTGTGTGAGGTCCTTGTATGGATGTTCATCACCTGATAGATAAAATACACAATAACAAATAAAATTAGTCGGTGAGGCTTGATCAGCTCCCGTTTCTTTATCTCCTAGGGCGCCTGCATCCTCGCCGTGGGCAGGCCGCCGCTGTGGCCGGCGTCTCTTCCTCTTGGGCTCATCACATCGGGTGCATGGTTTGCAAACGCGCAGTCGCGGACGCGCCGTCGTCTCCTCGGTTGTGTTTGTTGTTGCGTCAGCTATCCTCGTTTCGTCTCCCTCCTCTTTGCGCACGCGCCGGCACCGATGCGCCCTGTGACCTCCTCTACGCTGCCTCCAGGGGCGCGTCGCTCATGGGTTTCGCCTGCTGCCTTCTCAGTGTTGGGGTGTATACGATATTGCCAGGAGCAACCTGTAAAAAACAAGAATAGAACGAGGGAGCCCAGCGGTCATGGCCACCATGCGTCCGCTGCCATTTGTCGGCTTGTTGCGGCTGCCGCGTCACCGTGGGTTTTCTCCGCTAGGCGCGTCGTCTTCTTTTGACGCAGCCGCCAAGGGCGCATCCCCTTGGAGCGTGAGGTTCTCCTGCCTCCCGTCTTTTCTCCCCTGGTGCGCGCCTCGTCTCCGCCGGGTACGTGCGTGAGGTTCTGCTCCCTTCTTCTGCCTCTTCCCGTGCTAGCTTTATATAGGCTGGGGTCGGCCACCAATTAGGCAGGAAACAAGCGATCTGATTTCTTGATTGCCAAGCCGGTCGAAGCTTTCCTTCTTAAAATTTTCTTTCTAAAACATTGCTCTTCTTATCCCACACGCCTGCACAAGTAAAATGAAAGAATTCCATATATGCGTGAAAGCTGCCGACGTACCTATTCCTTTGCAAACATGCATCGTTTTTCCTTCAAGACCAAAGCAAGCCTTATGAGTCAATCGCATGTTGACTACCTGCTTAATACGGGTATTCGAGACGCTTGCCGGCCGGTCGTGTATACCGAATACATGTATATATGGCATATACACATGTTGTATTTAGGTAAGTACACGAGCTTGCCGGTATATGAATACAAGAATACATAAGAATGTATATCAAGTAGCTAGCCTATGTGCATGTGGCCGGACATGTACATGCAAACATTAGTTGCACCATATTTCATGCATGTGCATGTGCATGTACGTGAGTGGGTACATGCCATGCCAATAAATTTGCCCTTTGCATTATAACTTGCCTTTGCTTGTATAGCCTGCATCAAAACTCATTAAAACAAAATATTATTTTATGCAACAGTGCATAAAAACTCATCGAACAAATGCCCCCTCGTCGAGTTGAGCTTGAGTGCGAAGCAAATCGAGCTTGACTCGACGAATACATTTTCCTGGATTGATTCGGTGCACCAACATGTGTGCAACCTGAAGAACCGAAGAAGGATCGACCCTCACTGTGACGTCATGCAAGTGGTTCCAATGATAATAGTGTAGTAACAATGTATATTGGTGTAGGCATGTCCATCTACACTTGCATTCTTTTAAGGAGCTCGTTGGATCGTATGATGGGCACGATGCCAGTCAACGAAAGCAACCTATTCCGTCTTCATTCCATGGCGAAACATCATGCCTTATCCTGAAAACAAAAAAAACTTTTTTACCAATCTCGTCACGACCGTCTAGCTGCTACGGTGCCAGCCGACTAGATTGGAGGGTTTCACAGATTCACGCTGGCCGCACTGGCGCGTTGCACTGCTCCCGTAATCTCCTTGTGTTGATGTAGGTGAGGCATCGGTAGACCGTCGATAACTCCCCTTCGTTGAGCGAACCGTCACACCATCCATGGTGTGACAATTCTGGTGGTGCGCCGGGACGCCATCGGCCTTTCGAAT
Organism: Triticum aestivum; assembly: GCF_018294505.1. NCBI lineage: Eukaryota > Viridiplantae > Streptophyta > Magnoliopsida > Poales > Poaceae > Triticum > Triticum aestivum. The sequence continues at coordinate 159,448,818 of NC_057798.1, read as the reverse complement.
AATTGAGGGGTTGACATTGCCCCCATGCATCATTGTTGTCGATGACGGGGTTGCGGCGACGAATCGGCTCCGCCTTCGTGAGCGCCAGTGTTGACTTCTGCCGCCCATCGTGCTGTCGGTGTAGACCATTGGTTGTCGGGCTGTCGTCGATGTTGTCAGGGATGCATGGGTATTGCTGCACGCAAACACCCAGGACGTAGTTTGAGTAGTGGTTGTTGTCGGAAAGCCATCGACGATGACAGGGAGTGCCTCTCCATGGCTGCAAAAGATGTCGGAGGAGCACAACTAGGAACACCAAACGAAAACAGGCGACAAAGAGAGGGGGAAAAGATTGTGGGTTTTAAAATGTTGGCTTTCCCGTTATACACTAGCTATAGGCGTGATATCCGAGAAGGCTACCGAAGGACTTGTCATTGGGAACCGTCGAAAGACCTTGACGATTGCAACTCAACAACTTAAATAAGCTTCGGTGTACGTGTATGAAGACGCCGTGTTTCGGGATGCTTCCGAGAGGCAACGGAAATTCATACTCTAGCCCATCATCATACTGAGGACCCGCATAGCTCAACATGCCCCCTGCACACGCCCCATGAACCCAGAGACTTGGGTGTGATAAGTTCAGGGTAAATGGTTTTGGGACAACGGCTTGGTGATTTTTCTTCCTGCATATTGAGGGGTGGTGAACAGCTACCTCCCGCCTTCCTTCCAGTGGGTTCCTTACTTCTTGAGAACGCTTGATTGCTTCTTGGACTGTTGGGATTTTCTTTCTTGAATTTGCTTCTTGGACTTTCGGAATTTCATATTATTGCTCACGTGGATGATTGATTAGCCACGGACTTCACGGATTTGTTTTGACATTCGACACGAACTTCTTGGGGACCCATCTTCCAGGATTCTTCAGGACCCACCTTGAGAACTTGGAAGGGAGCTGTTCACCTCTGTGGACTAGGAAAAACCCTCTAGCACATTATCTGGGGCTTCTGGTGGTGCACCCCAGGGTTGCCATGTGACTAGGCACCGAAACAACTTGTGTTGGGTCAGGCAGCCCTCCATGATCTTTTCCTATGGTCTTCCTTGGAGTGCGAGCCTCTGTGAACACGAGGCATGCCGGGAAACATAAAGAGCGCGGTGTCTCAATACTCAGAAGTGCCCACGTAATCATCGCTGCTGCCTCCGGAAGCATACACCTGGTATGTGTCGTGCATTGTGGGTGTAGGAACCGCTCCACCTGCAACTGGACACATTGTATCGCCCTCCAACAAGTCCTAGGGCAGCCAAAAACTTCAATCAACAACATGGTGGCATAGGGGAAAGCCATTTTTTTGTTGGACTTGGTCCGTAAAAAATGGGGAAAGATATCCACAAAATGCAAAGGAGAATGCACCATGGATCCGACAGCCCACAGAAAAAGTTTGCCCAATGAAAATCCGAAAGGCAACAAAAGAGGCAAAATTTTAAGAAAAATATTTTTTGAGGAACCTTCCATTGATTGGGGGCATAGGTCGGACTCCTTGGGAATCGACGAGCTGGTATGCTCCCCCGTCGTAGACTTGCTCGATGACGTATGGCCCTTCCCACTTTTGCTTGAACTTGCCCTTCGTCTTGTGCGTCACGACGATGGGTCGCCTGAGCACAAGGACCAACTCGCCTTTTCGGAAGACGCGTTTATTGACGAGTTTGTCATAAGCTCTCACCATATTCTGGCGGTAATTTCTTCAAGGGCGTCGAGCTCCTGAAACCGCAATTGTACCTGTTCATCGTGGGTGATTTCATCTTGGATAGCCACCCTCAAAGAGGGTAGCTGGACCTCTAGTGGTAGGACTACCTCACTCCCGTAAACAAGAGAACAGAGTCGCCTTTGTTGGGGTACGGACTGTGACATGGTACGCCCATAAGGACTCGAAGAGACGGTCATGCCAGTCTCTCATGTTCCTTGTCACCGTGTTCTTGAGTATCTTGTTGGGTGTCTTGTTGAAGGCTTTGATTACACAGTTGGCTTAGTGTAGATGGTGGGGATGTAGTGATGAAGCGAAGGGGAGAGCCGTTTCGTCCATCGCTCCGGCTCTCCTTAGCCATATCCCTCTGTCTTGTCGTTGCTTGATGATGAACTGGGCGACCTTCGCCTCGTCGGTGCCCGGCCTGGTGATGTCCACCTTGTCGGTGTCGGACTGGATGACTTGCCTTCGCCTCGTCGGTGCCTGGCAAGATATGGATTGCTGCATCTGGAAAAGACAAGTCGATGGAGTATAGCTTTGCCTCGTCAGAGCTTGGACGATGTCGGGGAAGTGTGTTGATGTAGAACTTGGAGTAGACTTGAGTGTCGCCACATGACAGCGGTGCTTAAAGATGACGACAATACTAGCTCGTCGATGTAGAACTTGGGGCATCGCAGTTACGGGGACGACCTTCGCTCGGTGTAGACGGTTGGTGTAGAGGAATGGCGGCATGCAGGGGTCCGTGTCCTCGCTAGGTAATAAGTCAAAGCAGATGGCGACATCATGTGGACACCCGTCAGCATCACTGTAGATGACACCTTCGCCAGATGAAGAGTTGATGAAGATTGCGACTCCGTGTTGATGTAGTCGGATGGCAACATGTCGATGTAGTTGGCGTCCCCGCCGGGTGTGAAGTCGATGAAGATGGTGTCGACATGTTGATGTAGCAGCCTTCCTCGTTGAGCCGGAGTTGATGATGATGAATCCAACATGGTCACGGGTGATGTAGATGGCACAAGGCCACACACCGGCAACCCCTCTGATGTCATTGGCGGCGTGAAGTTAGCGCCGAGCTACTCGCCGGCAGCCTTGCCATTGTTGTTGTGGAAGCATGCATGGAAGAAGACACTACCGATGAGGTCTCCGGCAAGCATTCGTCGATGTCGTGGTCCGACCATGGGGTGCAGCCGCCGGTGCATCGTCCACGACTGCCTTGGGTATCAAGTGCTAGGGCCTCTTCCGCGGCTTCCCTTTGGCGCGGCGTATATTGGCAGCGTGGTGTCGCTGCCTCGGACTGAGTGTGTGTGTCATCCACCGGGGCGCGTTGTGCGTCATCGCTCGCTGAAGTGAGAGATGAAAAGAGAGATAGACAGACATTAAATATGCGGGTGTCCCATTGAAGAAGACAAACTGCCATGATTTTGTTCTTCTCGGTGTAGTGGTGGCTGGTGGTGGAGCTTTAGACGTTGGCTTCCTCCTACTTGCTTGTGTACAACTGTACTTGATCACCACGTGGATGTGGTCTGGCTCGAGGCGTCGTCCAGGGGTTCGAGGAAGAGGAGATGGCTCCGGGCTGCATGCTGGCTGCTCATACATTGTGGTGATGTTGCAGATGGCGTCGGGCCATACGCCGGCAGCCCCTCTGATGTCATTGTCGAGGTGGGGTTGGCCTCGCGATACACGCTGGCGGCCTCGCCGCCGCTGTAGTGACAACACGCATGGAAGAAGACACCACAGGAGAGTTCTCCAGCGGGCCTCCGTCAACGTCGTGGTACGTTCATGGAACTGTTGTGGGCGTTGCGTGTCCATGTCTGCCTTTGGAGCAAGTGCACCAAGTGCTAGGGCTTCTTCTGCGGCTCCCTTGACGCTGCCACACCACCGGCGCGTCTCCTTCTGGCCCTGGATGCGATCCCGCAATGGCCTTCGAGTGTCCATCCTCGTCGGTGTTTGCATAGTGAGAACAAAGAAAAGAATCATTAAAAAAAGAATTGTACGTAGCCTCATATGCATGTGCCATGCAACGCGTCTTCAAACGCTCCTGCAAAGAGCTAGCTTGACTTCACACAGCTGTCTTGCCGTCGTTGTCGGTGCAACTTCGTGCTTGGATAGGTGACGCTGTTGCCGCCGCCGCGGCGACGTTCTCCACCAGTCTAGTGCACATGTACCTGCGAACGAGGCCGCCGTATTCCATCGCAGTGGGCGCATCTCTTCTCTCTTGGCTCCTTCCCTTCTCTTTGTGCCTTTTCTTTCTTCTTTGAGGGTGTGTTTTCCTGGGACGTGCTCTGTTACGACTCCTTCCCCACCTCCTAAACGTTGACCATCCTGCAAGAAAGTGGACATAACACAAGGAGATGCATCGTTACGCCTCTCCCGGCGGGCATGTTGCCACCGGCGCATCCGTCGAGCCACGTAGAGTACCGCGTGCGCCTCAGGTTCCTCTGGCTGCTTGGCTTCTCCATGGACATCCATGGTGCGTCTCCTGGCACACGGTGGCCATTGATTAGGGCCAGGGCACGCGTGTTACCAGGCAAATCCGCTGTCGCCGTCGGATGGTCCGACCGCTGCCGCTTGTGCATGCTTCTCGGGTGTGTGTATGCTAGGCGAATGTGATGAGAGATGGCCGGATGATGTGTTGCGTGATGGATGGATGTGTGCGTGCCTTCTCTTGGCCATGTGTCCACCTCGGCTCATGCACTGCCGCCGCCGAACAGCGCCGGGCCGCGTACCTGTTGCCGGGCGAGCACGTCGCCGCCATGGGCGCGAGCAATCCTCCGCCCCTCCTGCGTGAGTCTTTGTCTTGCTCGTCTTCTAGGTAATGCAACCTCAGGGCGCATGTGGCGTGTTTGCCACCACCAATGTGTCATCGCCTCCCTGGTGCACTTCTCTCTTTCGATGCCATCTCCTGGACGCTGCCGCTATGGCGCGTCTCCTTTGGGTGCCTCCTTTGGCGAGTTCCAAGTTGGTGTAGCCGGCGCTTGCCCCCAGGCGAGCTCAGTGTTAGTGACGGTGTTGATGATGGTCCACCTAGAGCGTGCACATGTTTGGGATGGTTCGGACTGAGCCCCACCCAAGGCTAAGCACCTTGTTCGTGGTGGTGTAGAGCGAGCCCCGCCTGGGCCCAGCTTCTTGTAGGCAGCAACGATGCAGATGACTCCCCCACCTTGCTCAAGCTCCATGATGGCGGTGTAGATGACGACTCATCTTTGGCGATATCTGTGTCACCGGATGTGAAAAAGGAATCCCTCCTAGTCGATCTTCATGTAAACTGAGGTAGATGGTGCCCCGCCTTGGGGAAACTCCATGACGACAAAGATGTAGACGGTACCCCGCCTTGGGGGCAGTCAATGTCGGTGATGGTGTGGATGGTAACCCACCTTGGACGAGTCCCGTGTCAGCTCGGGTGAGCCGCAGTTGGCGCCTATATTGACAACCCTTCACCTGGAGAGGACAGAGTGGCGCATGGTGCCAAGTGGATGATGAAGCCCTGTCCGCCGTCACATGGAGTTGTGACCGAGCTCCAAGCCTAGGATGGGACGCCTGTTGTGGTGGAACTGTTTGCCGTGGAGGGTCCCATGGCCGCCACCGTTGGGTGGGTCGAGGGTTCCTCTCATCATCTTGATGTCTTGACCATCTATTCCAACATGGGGGCATGTCAATATGCCCCTGCTCTAAGTGGCGATTTTGTGAAGACTGTCATCGAGGCACTCATGTTGAGGGCGATGACTTGGGTATTGGCACCTCATCCTACCTGCAACATACATTGATGAAGTATTCGACGCTCCTTGATCATGGAGCCGCCTATGTATATGGTTCACATGTTCCTGGAGTTGGTGAAGATCCGCACCTTGAATCCTCGCCACCT